>NW_017731392.1:4800892-4877712 GCF_001890085.2 Hipposideros armiger | reverse complement strand
ACGGCTACTGGAGTCAATGGAAAGCTGCCCAGGTGTTGCTGGGTTGATTCTCAGTTTATGAATAACCTTCAGCCAAAGCCTGAGGAGGGCTGAAGGGCTTTTGGGATAGCGGTGGCCAGCTGTGCTGGTTGTTTGATGTAATTTTCACCTTTCTTTCTCATATTTTTTGCTGTAGGATAATGAAGTCCCTGAGGTTACCAGAAGTCGGAGTCCCGGCCCCCCACAAGTGGATGGAACACCCACCCCGCCCCTTGAAAGGCCCCCCAGGGTGCCTCCGCGAGCTGCCTCACAGAGGTAACATTGAAACTGATAGGAAAGTTTTTCCTCACTCTGAATTCCAGGGGAAGAGTAGGATTTGTGGGCATCTAAGATGGCCTGAGAATGAGTGCAGAGCTAACTGAAAAATGCCTACTTTTGACATATTTCAGTGTGAACGCCTCATAAATTTAAGTAATGCTTTATTCAGTTGCACTCTCAATAGCAACTGCAATGTTTCATCAATGGAATACATTGGTAAGCATCAACTTTTTGAATGCTTTTTACCTGGTTAGAATTTGGCTCCCTAATAACTAATTCCCTTGACTGTATTATGGGGACAGTGCCTTTTGGGGACTAGGAGACAAGAAGGAATGGGGAATGAAAATAAAGGTGAGAGGCAGCATGATATAGTGGTGGGGAGCACGTCTCTAGTGCCACAGTACCTGGGGACAAGTCTTCAGCAGCCACTTGTGAACTTGGAAGGATTATTTAACGTTCATGTCCCTCAACTGAATTTAACTCCATTCCTGCCTCCCTTGCAGCTCTCACATCCGTGTGTCTCTAGGTCCTGTCCATTCTGCTATCCTTTCAGCTCTCAGATCCATCCTCTGCTCTCCATCTGCCAGTCCCTGAGTTCATCCACCTAGGTCTATATTTACCTCATCCACCATATTTACCTCTCTACTTCTAGTTGGTCCCTCCTCCACATGGCAACCATAGTGTACTTTCTAGACTAGAAATAGCTGATGATGTCACTTCCTGGCATAAAAGGCTCCAGATTATTTCTGTATATTTTCGCAAGCTCTGGCCCTCTCTAGCCTCAAATCCCACCCCTTTCTTGTATTCACCAGTGCTCCGCCCCCTAAGAATTCCCAATGAGCTGTACCATTTTGTGCTGTGTCTTTGCCCAGTGTGTTCCTTTTGCCTGAAATGCTGTCTTCCTACTCCCTTCCAATCTCTGCTTAGAAAATTCCTGCACATCTTCTAGGACTCAGTCCAAACATCACCTCCTCTGTTGAAGCCTTCCCTGATGTTCCCTATGCAGGGTGAACTTCTTGTCAATCCCCAAACGCCTCTATTTATAATTCATTCCACACTGTAGCCCTATTTTGCGTATCTGTCTCCTCAAGTGGATGGTGAACCTCAAGAGACTAGAAACTGTTTTCAGTTAAAAAAATGTTTTTCTCCTCTCCCCGGTGCTTAGCACAGTAACTGGAACATACTAGAAATTTACTAAATATTTAGATTTACCATGTAAATGAGCAAATGGATGGATGCATTAGTACTGCCTGAGTTGGCCTACCATCTCCTAAACAGTTAGCCATCAAGTCATCTACCGCAGTGCAGGTAGGTGGGTTATCGATGAGTGGAATGAAGCTCACACTCCCATCTGTTGTAAGTTCCCAGTATATTTCAAGTCAGGGAAGACAGACGGTGACACGAACATAAGCAGATGCATTGTATCTTGCTCTTGTAGCATGGCATTTCCCTTGCTCCTTCGTGTCTATAGGGTGGGCAGCTGACAGTGTCATCCTCTTCATAGGCAAGGTCCTGCCAGTTGACAAAAAAAAAGACAAATTCTTGCTGAGCCATTGCCCCTTTGTTTTTTTAAATTTATTTTGCCATTTACTAGTGATTTGCCAATCACTAACAATCTACGCACTCCCCCGGAAGGCATAGTCTAGGTGCTGCCTGATCAGAACACACTTCTGGAGGCCTCCCGCTGTGCCAGGGTTAATCCTTCAGCTGCTGACTTGTAAAGAGGTCTGTGGAGTTTCTAGGAGGGGCTGGAGTGGTCAGAGAGTGAGGGGAGTTGGGACCAAGGCTATTTGCTGACTAACATTTTAAACAAGTTTATGACCATACAAAAGCATACCAGCTAAACAACAGTCCTACTTTCAAAGAACATTAACCAACATCAGGACTGCTGGGTCCTTGAACCAAACTCTTCACCAGCAAGATCTCAGGGTGAGAAAGCAGCCACTGCCCAGGTATCGCTAGGCAATTGTGTCTCCAGCGCCAGCTTCCTGTCTCCCCACAGGCCACCCCTGGATTCTGATTTAATATCGTTTACTTTCATGGTCCTGAGATGTCTATAATCACAAATCTATTTCCCTGAGATGGGACTTCCAATCCTGAGCTGGGGTTGCTGATCAGAATGAAATCTAGAGATGGTTTGTTTGTAGACTCACCCCCACTGCAGAGTGGGGCAGCAGAGAGAGGAAGGGGGCCAGGAGGGAATCATGATGATTTGGGGGATGGAAAATAAACTGTAAGGCTCATGCGGCATACATAGAGAAAAGATAAAAGATCTCAGAATAGATCTTTAATTATATTAATAAAACTTTTAGCTTTACTTTTTTTTTTTAAGATTTTTATTGGGGAATTGGGGGATGGGAACAGTGCTGGGGAATTGGGGGAAGGGGAACAGACAAGTGGCTGTCATTCTGTTCTTCAGTCTAGTTGTGGAGGACGTTGCTTCACTGGCCCAAGTTGGCACCATCATTGCGCTCTTCCCGGGCGAGGCAGATCAGTTGCCAGCTTCTGGACAGCCACTCACTGCGGTTGCTGGCTGCTCACGCTGGCTGCTGGCTACATACGGTAGCCCATGGCAACCCACTGCCACAGGGGTTACAGCCTACGCCATCGCCGGCGACTCACGACTGCCCAGCTCCAGGTTGAGCTGTTGTTCAGCATCTTAGCTGTGGAGGGCAGTGTCACTGGCCCTCATATGTGGGATCCAAACCGGGGCCCTCTGGCGTCCCAAGTCAGTTCTTAACCATCGCGCCACTCGGCCGGCCCTAGCTTTACTTTTTGAGTGCCTACTCTAAGCCAGAAACTACCACCTACTTTTCAATCTCCAAGCCTCACACAATACTCCAGTGTAAGTATCATTACCTCTGGTAGGTTCAGAGAAATTGAACTTGTTCTTCAGATATGTGCATAAATGTCTCTGCTATATGTTCCCATAGGTGTGACTTCCCTGGTCAAAACACCCAGCACAGTTTACTATTTCCCCTATTGTCTATCGCATCCTTTACATTCTCGGCACCTTCAGGGTGGGATCCATGTTCGTTTTACTTGTTATATCATCCTACACCCAGGAGTAGACACATAATAGGTAAATATTTGTTTTATCTATTATAGAGAGGGAGGAAGGAAGGAAGGAAGGAAAAAATAAATGGTGTCACCTGACTGCCTTTAGCTTTCTCCTCTAAGCCCACGGTTCATAGGATAGACTGGGGAGATGGAAGGAGGCTGTCGATTTGTTTTCTCTGGATACAGCGGCAACCACATTAAACCATCTACACCAAGGGGCCACAGCAAGACCCCCAGAGGATGTCTGTGGTTATTTTTTCCTACTTCTGCCTTCCTCTCTTATTCCTGAAACAGCCCCTCTTTTCCCAACTCTTTTGTCATTTCCTTGACCTGCACAAAACTTGTATTCAAGAGACATTTAGTAAATATTTATTCACTGACTCATTTAATCCTCAAGTGCGCAACCCCACGGTAGCACAGTTCAATGCCAGCACTTGACAAAGCTCTCTTTCCTGACCTATTGACTTGCTTCCAAGAGAATTAATATTGGTTTTACAGCACTCACGTGGAAGTACCACCTGATATTGTTGAACCTGTGAATAGACTCACCCAAGTCTGGAGTGTCATTTAGGACTACTCTAAATCCATCCAGAATAACATGGAGGGGGTTCCTAGGAAAGCAAGGAGGAGCTGGGATAACACACTTAGTGTCCCATTAGGGAGCATTTGGGAGAAGCAGACCAGAAATTCTCAATTCCTATCTCAAGGGACCTCTCTACTACAGTGTGCCTCCTGCCTGGCTGCATATTTGAAACGCTGGTGTTTTAAAATGTAGGTTTTATCATTGTTCCAGCAATGGCAAGGTCAACAGATCAGAAGATAACTGCCATTGAAAAGATAATTATAGGGCCAGCCAGGTGGCTAAGTTGGTTAGAGCGCGTGCTCTTAACAAGCTTGCATAGGTGTGACCAGGGAAGTCACACCTATGGGAACATATAGCAGAGACATTTATGCACATATCTGAAGAACAAGTTCAATTTCTCTGAACCTACCAGAGGTAATGATACTTACACTGGAGTATTGTGTGAGGCTTGGAGATTGAAAAGTAGGTGGCAGTTTCTGGCTTAGAGTAGGCACTCAAAAAGTAAAGCTAGGGCCGGCCGAGTGGTGCCATGGTTAAGAACTGACTTGGGACGCCAGAGGGCCCCGGTTCAGATCCCACATATGAGGGCCAGTGACACTGCCCTCCACAGCTAAGATGCTGAACAACAGCTCAACCTGACATCCCAAGCCAGTTCTTAACCATCGTGCCACTCGGCTGGCCCTCAAATTCCTTTTTAAATAGTTGCTTTATCTTTCATTTCAGGCCTCCAACCAGAGAGACCTTCCATCCTCCTCCACCTGTTCCACGCAGAGGTCGTTGATTCCACCTCCTAAAACCTGCCTACTTCAGGACTTTGAGACTTGCAATTTTCAGCCTGTTAATGACGTCTTCATGTTGCATTTTACGGCATGACTGCTGACCTTAAGACCCACTCTCACTGCTGATATTATTTGTGGCCCTGCTGGTTTGGGCTTTCTTTGAAGATATTATTAAGGCATGAAGAAGTGAAAAACTAGGACTTTATTCACCATCGCCAAGTATATTGATCCATATCCTTGTTTGCCAAAAGGGTGAAGACTTAATTGGAATACTTACCTCTAATTTGGCATGTCAGAAGCCTGAAAAGATTGATTAGAGATGTGCTTTACAAGTGATTTTCCTGAAATGCACTTATATTATTAGACCTTACTTATTTGCTAGTCCAGACTAATTTCTACAAGTGGTTATGTTTTAATACTTACAGTATTCAAGTAAGAAGACATGTCCTAATTTTTAAATGATTCTTCAACTTCTCTGTTAACAGGACAGCACTGTTCCTTTATCTTATATTAAAACCTGTGAGCAGATAACCCAACTATATAAGTATCAAAGTATGAAGACTGAGAGACTATTAACAGGAGGTTGGTGTTGCAATCAAGTGCAGGAGGGTGTGTAAATGTCAGGGCTGATCACATTCAACAACCTGAAAAAGACTTCAGAGAGGGATTAGTCCAAACTCCCTTAAGTAGAAGTCAAATCTGAGGTTTAAGAGGAGTCTGGAATGAAGAGTATTCGGTTGGCGAGAGGAAGAGGCGGGTCTAGACTCTAGGCCCACTGATTCTAGGTCACTACACTTTCCATCTCCAAATAGCCAAGCCCTCTCCTTCAAGAAATGCCCAGATGTAGAAATTCAGTCAGTGACTGACAATTGGCCTTCCAGAAGTTTCCTTCCATATCTTCCAGGTATGGAACTACCATGTTGTTTTTTTCCCCCTAATTTAGGCATTTATACTTCAGTATGCTTTCAAAACAGTGATGCTGCCAAGGAACATCTCTAAATGGTTGGAACCAGGAACTTGGGGAGCCAAGGACCCCATTTATTGCTCTGCAGTCTTTATAGGTCTTAGTTCTGGCCATAAAGAGAGTGGGGGGATCCTTGACTTTTTTCTCTGCTAAGGGGTCAAAAGAGGAAGGAAGAACCTAAAATAGAAATAGTTGATCTATTTCCTTATACACGTATTATTACCACCAGGCTTGGGAAATCTGTGCAGAGAATATAGATCCTAAGGTATGTCATTCATTTTGAGTCCTTGGCACATAAATCTACTTTCAAAACACAGGTCCTTAATTTGATGTTTAAACATTAGGTAAAATTAGTATTGGGCCTATTTCTTTAAAAAATATCAGAAATTTTGTGGGTTTCTAGGAAAGTAATCTTCATCCCACACAGGTGTATAAAAGCCACACTGTTGGCCCTGGCAGTCAAAAGTGTTTGTGTAAATTACCTACCACAATGCCTGGCACACAGTATCCATTCCGCAAAAGGTCCCTTTACTCCCCGTGTCACTTACTTGGGGTAATGTGAGATAAAAGGAGAACAAGAAATTATAATGTTGGTATTATTGTCCTTCCTGTTATTTATGGACAGTCTCCACATTAAGCACATTTGTTTTTGATAAAAGTTACACTTTTTAAATATTTAATACCTCTAATCCCCATTTTAGATGCCAAATTTATATTTTTGTACATTCTCTGATTGATAAGCATTCAGATCAACAACATGATGAAACCTACTGCCAGTCAATAGTGTTAGCGTCTTTGTAGGCATATCACAATTTGTGCAATATTGGAATATCATATGCATTTAATTCTTGTGTGAAAATAAGTGAAAAACATAAAATTGAAAGTACTACTGAGAAACCTGGGTTTCATAAATGTGATACACTTAAGACACAGATGGAAATGATCCGGAGTGGCATGTCAAAAGTGACAAGTCTTAAACTCTTACTAAGGGCTCGCTGAACACCCAGAATGACTGGTTGTGTGTAAAAGTAAAAGAAGAAAATGAAAATATTTGGATGAAACACTGGTACCGTTATCAAAGAATGTCTAATGATGAGGTAGAATTTTTCCATTCTCTAGATACAGAACCACCCATTATAACATAAATTTAACTTCCACACACCCAACTTGTGTACATGTTTCTAGGACTACATTATGTAACAGAGCCCTGAATTTCAATACAGTGAGGATCACAAACTAAATTGTAACAAGATGTCCAAAGAGACTATTAAAAAGTTTTCTACATGATGCTTTGGGAGATAGCTCTGCAGCCACCATCCTTCCTCAAGATTTTACAAGCTGGATCAATAGAAAGTGTAATTATTAGTCATATTCACTGCCACTGCCTTTGCCTCTAACTGTACAAGGTACATTGTCCTCCCGTTCCTAGGCCAAAACTGTTCATTTATCTTACAGTAAAGCCTGTGAGCACATAATCCAACTATATAAGCAACGAAATATGAAGACTGAGAGACTATGAACAGGAGGTTGGTGTTGCAATCAAATAATTTAACTTGACATATTTAATGCAAGTAATCCCCAATGCTTTGCCATAATTAGGCAAAGTGATTGTATGTAAATGACCTCAATGAATATTTTTCCAAGTCAAGCTAAATTATCTACCCTTGCCCTTACCCTTCTATCTTGCTTTGTTACTAAAAAGGAGAGAGAAGTCTTGGTCAGTCCTGTATCACTCTAATAGCTGGATTTTTAGAGATCTCTCTTTTATGCCCCAGGAAGTTGGTTTTCAGTGCTCCTCTTTCAAAGAATAATATCTGGTTTGGCAGCTGGTTGGCTGAGGAAGCATTAGTAACAGATTTATTTCCAAGAAAGACAAATGGCTAATTTGAACTCTAAAAGATTCATCCTAAAAATCAACCCTCAATTTTGAGGAACCTGTCTGTATAAATATTTGCTTCTGTTTTATAAATAAATTGCATTCTGTTTATTTCCAAGTGAGTTATTAAGAATATAAAATGTCCTTCCTCATTTATTCCTGATGGCCAGATACTGCGTTCACCAGGGTGGTGAAAGGGAGAGTGAGCGTTTGAAAGATGTGTTCTGAATTCTGAGGCACAACTCAGAATTCGTTTTCTTATAGAAACTGTCATAAATAGTAGGTTCTCAGGCTAGCCCACCAAAGCCCATTTAACCCACAATGTAAGAGAAAATGTCTTAGCTAGCTATGCAGTAAGAATTAGCATGGTGTCGGTAGAGAACATTGGCTTGGAATTCAGAAAACCTGGATTTTATTTTGGTCTGCTACTGACATGCTGGGTTTACATATCTTGACTACCATGGTTCGTTCGTTTCATCATTTATGAAGTGAAGAGTTTTGTGTTTAGTAATACTTCAGGCCCCCTCAACTCTGTAAGTCCAAGTCCAAGGCCAGGGGTGGGGAATTCCTCATCCTAAAGGAGCAGAAAGGGAGCCTAATTGGAGTCACCACCTAATTGGCAAGGGATCTTATTATGTGGCAGCTGCTGTGCCTTGCCCTGTATCATTGTTATGACAGATCAGTTTTAGAAATGTGTGGGAAACAGTGAAATGGGAACTGTCCAAAGAAATGATTAGCCTTAGTTGCTCTTCAGTTTAAGAACCAAATGTTTTAAGTGATTGCGTCCTAAAGAAAGAACCCAGACTACTTATAAAGTTCTTTGGTACCTGGAACATTTCAGCGAGAACAGAAAAGATAGAGGTGAAAGGTAGTAATAGCAATAGAAGGACTGCTCACCCTAGAAGTAAATAACCAGCAAGACAAACATAACAAAGCAGAAAGAAGAGATAGAATGTTAAAGAAAATGTACCCGAGGATGGAAATGACAGGATAAGTTGTCATCTATAGACCAAGACTTTTGATAATCATGTTAATTGAGAACAAGAATAAAAGACTGAAATTGTGTTTTCTCTGGATCACTTTGCTAGTGATAAACTCTATAAACAATTGAGTATTATTAAAACTACCATTAAAAAAAAAGAGGCTGTACGGCTTCTTTCACTGGCATTTCCTCCGTATACTTTTTGGTACCAGGGAATGAGGTCATTAATCTAGATGAAGAAACTGGTGAAGTAAGATACATCAATGATTTTCACTGTCTAGTTTGGGCAGAACAGCCCTGATTTTGACTGTGCCTTTGAGTCCTAACTGTTTTTGAGCCTTGAGTTTATCAGGTTCCAAGGATCTTTGAAGCCACACTCTTTTTCCTCTGATCAGTTACTTTATCTCCTATTGCTTTTTTCCATACCTACTGTTATCAGACTTTTATCACCTAAAGGCATTTATCATGATCATTTCCTAGCATCTACCAGAGTTCCTGGCACATAGTAGATGCTCAATAAACAGTCCTTGAATTAATAGCCCAACATGCTCTTCCCGCCATTAAACTTTCCCAAATACTTGACTAAAATACGGTAAAAATAGGTTTCCTCTTTTCTCTTTGTCCATTGCTTTTATTGCCTGTCAAACATTTGCACAGTTGGTCACATTTTATGCAGTTCTTTTTTTGTACACTGTTATACCTGTTCTCTGTTGTATATGTAATGTTTTCTGGTTTTAAGTCTGCACTCTCCAAAGGAACAGTTGATACTTTTTCTTGTGTTCTTCCCACTCCCAAGCAATGCCATCCCAGTGCTCCCTACAACACTTAGCATGTGCTTTCTGCCTCAAGTCTGTGGGGCTGGTGATGGATGTTTAAGCAAGAAACTACTCATCCATTTTAATTCAGCACTTACACTGCTTGCTCTTCAGTTGCCCATCATCACTTGATTCAAATGCAGATGAGTTATTCAAGGAGCATTTACTGAATGCTCAATGAGCAAGTCACTGCAATAGGTGCTTTGCGGGGATATACAAAGATGTATAAAACACCTCCTCTGATTTGTATAGCAATTACTAGTGTATGATTCACTCAGCAATTAATCATGTACTGCCTTATAATGTCTCTTAGACTGGCTGGAAAGTGTTCTTTAAATCCTGCTATGCTTTTTGACTTTTCACTTACTAATGTCTTCATTCATTCATTCTTCAAATAGTTATTGAATGTTTATGATGTGACAAGCACTATCCCTGCAGCTGGGACAGATAAAAAGATAAACAAATGATAGTTTCTGCCATCAAAAAAAAAAAAAAGGTCAGGATGTAGTACAGAAGAGGAAATAGGACTAGATGGTAATTATGACATAACATGCCAAGTGCTATTAGAATACTGAAGAAGAGATGCTTAATTACCTGAGGGCATCATGCAAGGTTTCATTGAAGAGGTGACCATTCAATTGGAGCTGGCAGGATGCTATGTAACGGTTGTCCATTTATTTGCATTTTAGGCAAAGGGAACATCAAGAGCAAAGGCACAGAGGTATAAAAGAATATGGTATATGTGGGAAATATAGGGATAAGCCAGAGCATAGAGATCAGTGGGATGTAAAATTAGGAGATATTCATAAATTGGGATCTGACTGTGCAGATGCATGGTAACAAGACTGTCCTTTAACAAGGAACTGTTTTCTTTTTCTGATTACCTACGTTGCACGTGCAAATATTTATAGATATGTACAAAATAGAAAGTTACGTAACTACTGTTAATGGTTTAAATCATAATCTTTCAGATTGTTTTCAATGGGTAGACTGCTATATTACCTTTTTTATTTAAAAGTATCTCTTGGATATCATTCTGTGCCGGTACATACAGGGCTATTTCGTTTTTTAAAATGGCTGTATGGATGGTAGTCCATTCATAGTAAGAAAAACGGATTCTGGGGCCAGACTGCTTGGTTTTGGTCTTTGAATGAGCCACTTATGTAACCTCTCTGTGCTTCAGTTATATCTGTAAAATGAATATACTAATAGTGCCTGTTGCATAAGGTTTTCGTGAGGATTAAATGAGACAATACATGTTAAGTACACAGAACAGTGCCTGACAGGCGAAAATCTTAGCTTTGATTCCATGATTTATGTAAATATTCAAGGGGTGTGTTAGGCAGGAGAGTGCTCTCACCAGGTTTCTTCTTACTTATTTGTTATTTATTTTAACAGTATTTATTTTTATTTTTAAACTTTATTGGGGAACGGCGTGTTTTTCCAGGATCCATCAGCTCCAAGTCAAGTCATTGTTTCAATCTAGTTGTGGCGGGCACAGCTCCTTGGACCATGTGGGAATCAAACCAGCAACCTTGGTGTCATGAGCCTGCGCTCTAACCACCTGAGGCAACTGGCAGCCCCACCAGGTTTCTTTCTAGAAAGAGCATTCTGGCACCTATTGGGGAGAATAAACAGGGAAGGAAGATTGGTGGCAGGGCTCCTGTTAGTAGACAGTTGCAATATATAGTGAGATGGATATTGATTAGCTGCTTTTGGCAGAGGAAAAAGGAAAAAAAAAAAACACCTCTCGAGCCATTTCTAAGAGACCCAATGCTGGAATTGTTGACTGCTGATGACTGAGAGATGCGGACAATCCGACTACAAGTTCCAGAGTTTAGAGGGCGGTGTAGATGGTGTTGCTGTATTCACATATTGGACAGATATTTTTTGAGTTCCTACTATGAGCCTGGCACTGTTCTAGGCACAGAAATACGGCAGGAACAGGATCTCTCCTTAGGAGAGGAGCTGAGATTCCAGGAGGTGTTTAAGTCTGTGGACAGGAGGCCAACAAATAATAAGTAAACAAGTAAATGAACAAGAATTTCAACGAGACTGAATACTAGAGGTCCAATAAATAGTTGGTGATACATATCCAACTCGGTATAAGTGTAACAATCTCCCATAATGATTAATGTATGATCTCGTGACTCACTCATAACCATAGACGAGTGCATGGGAAGGGTTATTTTATCTGATCCTTTAAACTCGAACGGTGGCAGGTCAGACTCCACTTTACAGCCTAGGAAATTGAGGCCAGGAAACGTTAAGCGTTTTGGCCAAGGTCACACAGCTCCGAGAGCCCGGACGTGGCCCCGAGGCGGCTTCGGCTCTGAGATGGCCAAAGTCACCCACGTTGTAGCGGAGGTCGCGTCTGCCGGGACCCCGGGGTGGCAGGCCCCGCGCGCCAGGCGATCAGTCCGCGCGCGCGGGCGGCCAGAGCTGAGCCCTTCGCAGCCGTGGGCTCGAGCGTCCCGGGCTGGGCTCCCGGAGGCAGTTGCGGCCCCGCGTCGCGAGGCACTTCCGGCGTGTGCCGGGGTGGCCGGATGACGTGGCTGAGTCAGAGGAAGAGGCAGAGAAGGCGCCGGGGGGCGGGGTAGGCCGGGAGCGGGCGGTGACGGCGGCGGCGCAGAGGAGCCAGCGGCTGGGCCCGGGCCCCGTGCGTCTGTCCGCGCCCGGTGGATGCGAATCGGCTGCGGCGGCGGCGGCGGAGGAGGAGTCGGAGTCGGTGGGCGGGCGCCGGGCCGGTGGGAGCGCGGAGAATGAGGCCGCTGCCGGGCGCTCCCGGCGTGGCGGCGGCCGCCGCGCTGTTGCTGCTACTGCTGCCCCGGGCCCGGGCGGACGAGCACGAGCACACGGTGAGAGGAGTCCCCGGCTGGCGCGACCTTTCCCGGCCCGCTCCCCTGGTCGCCGCCCCGGCAGGCCTGGTGCGGCCTGGAAAGCACGGCGGCCGGGTTGAGCCCCGTGGCCGTCCGAGGGCGCCTTCCGGTTGGGCCTGGCGGAGCAGGAACCCCGGGAGCTGGGAGGAGGCATTTCCGTGCGCTCCCGGGACAGGACTCCGTGCCCCGAGTGCCTGGGCCTCCTTCCTCCACCCCGACCTAAATGGCGCCCCACCCCGAGATCTGGGGGCTCCGGGGGCCGGGGGAGGAGCGTGGTGAGGGTCGGGGCTCAATTGCCGCGGGGGTGGGGTCCGCAGGCAGCCGGGGTCGGGGCTAGTGCCCCCAGGGAAGGGAGCTGTGTTCTGGCTGTTGGGGGCTACGACACAGCGGAAGATGGATGCATCACGATTACCCGTCATACATCAACCAGGAAATACCCACCCCTTGATGGTCCTCACCGGCCTTTATTTTCCGCTCCTGCCCAAACCGGACGAAAATCTTGGCGTGGGGACAGCTTGATAAACTTGGGGTGAAGAGCAGCTTACACGTGTACATGCACTCAACCTACACGCACTCAGTTCCGAGGCCTTTCTTGTAACTTCCTCCGCACCCTCTCCAGCCCTTAGATGAGGCTCCCATCCCAGTGGTCTCTAACTAGGGCATCTTCTGACTATAAGAGGTCTTGAGTTTCCCACTCTTCTGTCTAGTCCGCTGGGAACAGTACCTTTTGCATTTATCCTAAAGTTCATTGGCTGTTTAATTGGCATGGATGTTAACGACTCGAAGTGGCAGGGCGGTAACTCGAATGCTTTCAGAATGGTGGGTGTGAGCAAGGCAGGAAGGAAAGTCATGTAAATTGAGAGGTTGCTTGGCGAGTAATTGTTTTTTATACCTTAACCCATTAATGATATGATTTTGCCTGAGAGGTTGTGTTAAATCTGAAAGTTTTAAAGGAGTCTTCTGTCGTTCCGGGTAAGTGAGGAAATTAAGCAATCGTCCTTATTTATTCAGTGCACCCTACCTTAGTTTTATTTCTAATTAACCAGACTTCTTTACTCCTGGGTTAGCTGCACTCTTACTTTAGCTAATAAAACCCCTAAATTTTTGCTATTTTACCTTCAATCGCAGCCAGAAACTTCTTACCTGTATATATATTTTTAGAGACAAATCTCACATTGGGAGACGTGTTTTTGAGCTCTGTTTGTGACTTTTCACCTTAAGATAATTTTGTTCACAGGTTAAACAGTTAAACACGATTTCCTGTTATTCAGTTAGGTAACTTGTTTCAGAGTGTAAGAACTGTGCATTTCCAGTGGACATCCTTTTAGTCAGTGGTATGGTTACTAATATATTTCCAATTTTTTGAACACTTAAGGAAAGTTAAGTGTAAAATTTAGAACTCTCTTAACTGTAGTTGTACCATATAGGCATATAAGCTTAAGAATAGTATACATTTTTTTTTATCTTGTGTTTTATATAAACTGCTATAAATAGGGAAAACTATTAATCAAAATTTAACCAATTGAAGGTGTATAAAAAGGCCTTAGATATTTACATATTAAAATTTTAAATACCAACTTCATTGAAATTTTATTGCCAAGAACGTTTTAATTTTGTATTGATAATTGTATGTAAAATATTTGATTTAAGGTTTTGCGAGACTATAATATGTTTAAGATAATTGTTGGACCCAAAATTTAGAATTCATTTCATTCATGTCTACATTGAATGGCTCTCACTTGGTTACCTATTATTAATACCTACTATTAAAAAAGCAAGAATGTTATAGGAAGAACAGCATTAAGATATAAGTATAAAATTTAAATGTGTCATTCATATGTATTTTTGGCTATTAGCCAAAATGCTTTACTTCTTCCAAGTTTCTTGAAAACAGGTTTTGAATACTAGCCATTCACCCTAGCCAGGTAACAGTACTGAAAAGGCTGTGGTCAAGTGAATTTTTTTTCTCATACAGAAGGCAGAAGTAGCCAGTGGAGAGAGAATGATACTAAAGGAAGAGAAAAATTGCCAAGGGAAGGTTGCTTAATAGATGTTTAATAAACACTTGTGGAATTGAATTATTAATTAAAAAACAATTTTCAAAAGTTTAAATTTACCCTTTAGTTTAATTTTCTGTGAAGACAGTTTCCAGGTAGAAATAAGTTAAAAGGGCTTTTGTAGCAATATGTGTGAGGCATTAAGTACTGATTGATTCATATTTTAAACATACTAATAACATTGTGAAGTGGGTGATATTATGCCCTTTTATAGATGAGGAAACTGATGCCAGAGAGATGAAGTTGCTTGCCAAGGCCACACAGCCAGTAGGGGTAGAGGTAGAATTTGAACTCAGGCAATCTGAATTAATAGTCTTCTACACTCTGGTAGGATATGCTTCTACAGCCCTTTATACTAAAATTAGGACTGTAAAACACTTGGTATTAAATTGAGGAGTTCTCTGTATTACTATTTTGAAGTGCTTAAAGAAACGTTTGGATAAATCTGTCTCCATAACAGGTTGTTGCTGAGAAAATGCTTGGGTTAACGTTGAGGAGGGATGGGGCCCGCTTAATGGGCATATGACCTGTGCAGTCACAGGATATGTGCAAGGATGTAAAGACTGCTTCGTTTAATGCCCTGTCACCATCTTGAAATTCTTAATAATTTTGAAGTCCTGAATTTTACTTTGTACTGGGCCCCACAAATTATGTAGCTGGTCCTAAGAACAAATAACTATTATATGGTTCCTCAAAGCCCCTTATTTCTCTTTACCTACTGCATTAGGATTCAGCTGACCATTTGACTCATATGGTATTTTTATGTGCTTATTTATCCAAAGCTCTTTTAATAGTCTGAGAAGAAAATGTACTGTTGATTTCTAGTGTGTGTATATATATATATAGATATCTATATCTATATATCTAGATATAGATATAGATAGATATATCTATATCTGGAATATATAAAGGTGTGTTCTTTGAATTTTTTTAAAGTTCAGTCATATGTGAATTACAGGACATTGAAATAAAAATTAAAGAACTCTTTCGGAAAAGACAGACTCTTAATATGTGATTGAAGGGTCATAAAAAGGACTTCTTAGAGTCAGTGGAAGCTATATAGGGTGTGGTTTATGCTTATTTGGTTTTCTGAAACTCGGAGCACTTGGAAGCATCTGGAGTTAGATTACTGTGTCTCCTTAGGTTCCAAAGGATTCCATGAAAAAGATTTCAAATTGAGAATCATAGCAAAGACGAGACCATTGAATCCTTATTTTCCTGAAGGTCTGAAGTGGCCCAGAGACTGGCCCAAGGCCATAGAAAGCATCTGAGCTTTCTAATCGCTATCTAGTCCTTGCTTTTTCTACCTGTCTTGTACATATAATTTCCATAGTAATGCTATGTTAAGATATCAGCACCAAAACAAAAACATAATCAAGGGCACAGGAATCTTAAAGCATTTTATGGTTTGCACTGTAGCCTTGAATTTTTATGTGTTCTATTTCCTCAAGATCACAATGTTGGTTTTTTTGTTTTGTTTTGTTTTTGTCTGTTACATATCCAGGCTCTGTGCTTGGCACAAAAAGTGGCGTTTAATTAGTGCTTGGTGAGTGACTTGAGTAGTTAGGGAGCTAATAAGGACAAGCCTATGCAGTGTTGGAAGCTTGAAACCCTATTGCTTAAAAGCACAGTGAACAAACCCAGACCACTGTTCACTTAAAATGCATAAAATTGGGGATGCCTACCTAGGCTAAAATCCCATTTCTTTATGGCTCGTTATACCTCTGGTACTTAATGGTTGCAAGGACCTGATCTGTGCCTAGGATAGCCTATTCTCAGCCTCTGCCATAGATAACTTACTACACCACTGAGTCATTTCAGAAATGTTTTGTTTGCTTGACTTTGGCAAATGACAGCCTTTTCTCTTCATCTCTATAGGGAGTATGGGAACTTATAAAGAGAATAAACTGTTTACTACAAGTGTATTTGTGAGTGCTCTAATATAGATCTAATTTTAGGAAATGCCATAATTCGTTGTCCTATTTTCAGCTGTACTCTATGGTAGACTAAAAGTTTATTTAGGTACAAAGTTATTTGAGAGAGAGAGAGAGCAGTCATCTCAAGAGACTATCTAAAAATATAGTTCTGATTTATTTGTATTAGAATTCTGATATGTGTTTTAAATAAATAATTAAAAGGCATTAGAATTGTGATTTCTGAGACATTTTCAGAACTGGATTTTGGCTTTCTCAGATGTTTATTTTAAAGCAAACACTCATGAAAATGATGGCATTTGGGTGCTTATTCTGAGCCGCAGTCCTTTGCCTATCTCTATAAATTCTGATATCTTTATTCAGATTTTACTTAAGTACATCAGTAACATTATCTCCTAAAGTGTTCACTCTAAGAAAAATTAATTCATGATCTCTGTCAAGTAGGGAAACGTCTGTGTCTCGCCCTTTCCAGCACAAAAACAGTATTTAAATGAGAGGTCCAGCATGGGTGACTTCTTGAGTATAAAGGTCATTCCTTTAGCGATTAGAGCACAAGTAGCTTCTTAGGAAGCTTCTTTTTTTCTTTAGGGCAGATTAAAGGCTCAAATGGAAAAGTTGTTCAGTATTTAGTACTGCCTTTAGCTGCTTTGTACAGCTGCTGTTTTATATTTCCTTCATCTAGTTTTTGCTCTTTAGTTAATGAAGCTGACGAGGAATTAGCAAAAGCTTAGTCTTAAACTTAGTACTAATTAGCTATATGATCTTGGACAAATTACTTAACATCTCTTCTTTAGTTTGTTTTCATCTGTAAAATGGGGAAAATAATAGTACCTACCTTATAAGGTTCTGAGAAGATTAAATGTTCATGTAAAACCCTTAGAACTATGCCTAGCACATGGTATGTGCTTGTTAAATGTTAGCTGATGATACTATTAGAAAAAATGGTGAGATCATGCAAGTTAGGGATTGGTCAGTAAAGGCTTTACCTGAGGATTTGAGAAAGGAGGATTTGAGTAGTTCTGAAGAATAAGTAGAAATGGGCTAGATGGAGAGAAGGAAGGCATTTTAGATTTGGGGGAATGGCTTAAAAAAACAAGGCGAAGCAGGAAAGGAAGGGAAGACAATATTATAGACCATTCTGGTTGGAGTGGACAGCTCAGCAGTTGAGTGTAACAGTGAAACTTCTCAGAGAGCAAGAAAATGAATGGAAGGGTGAGGTGAAGCAGGCAGGTACTCTGAATCGGCCTCTCATGGCTGTTTCCCAGGGAGGCCTCATGGAAGGAATCACCATCATGCTCAGGGATCCTCTAATCCACTGCTGTGCTTCCTTGACTTTTTCCCTCACCTTTTGGTTACACTCCACAGGTAAGTTATAAAACTCCATCTTTCTTAGTGTCGTTGGCCAACGCAGTGTTTCCAAGGAAAGTATTTTAAAAAGCTTGCTAGGACCTCATGGAAGGTTTTGAAAGTGAATTAGACTATAGTTTTTGGGCCAAGGGTGGAGGGAAAATCCTTACCTGTGGCTTTCTTTCCACAGAGAGTGTGTGTGTGCGGCGGGGGAAGGGGATCGGCTCGGACTTTCTCAGCAGCTTTAGGGAAAGGAAAAGCATTTTTCTCCTTCAAAAGTTGTATGAAGCCTTCCTTTTGGTATTTTCTAGTTTCAAGATATTTTAAGACACATTTTCTTTCTTGAAAAAGATCTCTTGTTTTGACCATGTCTTGTGAGTGCTTATTCTCAGGGACAATCAAGAACTGCAATGAAAAGTAAACATTTCAAGTTCATAATATCTGACCATGGTCTGCATAAGGAGCAATGTAAAAGAAAAGAAACATTTTGCCTTAATATTCACCCTAGCCTGTGTGTGTGCGCGCACATATATGTGTATGCATATATGAATGTGTGTATATTATATATGTGTGTATATATGTGTGTGTGTGTGTGTGTGTGTGTGTGTATGTATACACTATGTATATTTTATAAATTACTATTTCAGTCCTCTTCCCGGAAGGAATTCTAGACTACAAAATGGTATACATTTTCTTATAGTTCGCATCATGTCATCACAACTCTACTACCCTTAAGGTTTCATAAATATTTAAAATGAGTGACTTTAAAATGTATAGTTTAACACACACTGTGACCCTGAAATTACTTTAATCCTATGTTTCAGTTTGTATGAAATAAGTGAATACCTATTTTAGCAAGTACAAGTATATATGTTCAAATTTTTGCCTTTTTAAAGGAATATGAGTATTAGGATTTTAGAGAAAGTGTTTGTGCGTATTTCCACAAATTACATTTAAATATTTCCGCAGCCTCTTTCAGCAGGATTAATGGCAAGGTCATCGTTAATAGGCCCTGTCATTCAGCATTCTAATCTTCAATAGATGTATTTTGTTACCTCCCTTTTCTTATTTCTCTAAAAGAACACTAGTGCAGTCACTGCACATGTCAGTGCACATACTTCAAACTTCTTTTGCTAAGTTGCTAATGAACTTTATATTTCAGCATTTCTTCAGTGTTTTTCCATTATTTATTAAATATTTTTGTATATATTACCTTATGCAGAGAGCTGTTTGCCTATTGGACAAGTTTCAGTTCTAATACCAACCTGGTCCTTTGATGGTAATTGTTTAGAGCACTTGTTTGAGAATTCTTACATTATATCCATGTTATATTTATATCTTTATTTAGCAGAAAAGATTACCTTGATTGATTAGTGTTGTGTGACGATGAGCATTGGATGGAAGAGTGCTGTCATACATATATTTGTCAACTGAAGGGGGATGTATGGCTACATCAGACCTTTGATTCATTCCTTCGTACATGAAGATTATCTACAATTGTTTTCATGAATTCACTTGAAACTGCTTATGATTTTCTATATTGTTATTCATCCTGACCCTTCTCTGCCAAAGCAGAATTAATCATTCCTTTAAGTTGCTACAATAGCCCTTTGTTTCCTTAATTGTAACACTTATTTCTTCATTGTTAATCATTTACTTGTTTGGCTCCTCTCTATGGATTGTGAACTTCTTAAAGGAAAGGACAGTATTTAATTTATTTGTATATCCTTAATACCTAACACTGTGCTTGCTTCATGTCTCATCGTCAAAAAGCACAATAATTTATTTCCTTGACGACCTTAATGATGTCTTATATGAACAATGAGACATTTATTATGTTTGAAGACGAGGAAGTCCTAGGATGGTGGTGATGTGAATTGAAAGGAAGAGAGGCAGATCCTTTGGATAAGAGTAGACAAGTCAGTGTTTTTTTGGAATGCAGAGGGACTTGGGGTTTGAGCTCCATAGCTGAGAGAATGGTGGTACCATTAGAATAACAAAGTTTGGGGGGTAGATTTGGGTGGGATGAGTTTGGTTTTGGAGATGTTGGATTTTGATTGAAAAATGGGCTAGTTGGATTGCTTCCTCTGTATATGTTCTGTAGCACCCTACTTCATTATAATTGTTTAGTCAGTGTCTGTCTTTCCCTTTAGGCTCTAAGCTCCAGTAGGGTGAGGACCATATCCTGCTGGAAGCTGTATCCTCAGTTACATAACGCAGTTATTGTTTGGCACATTGTGGACACTTAGTACGTAATTGTTCAGTGATTTGATTTGTGCACTATTAGTTGACATAAATTATATCCTATGTTGTCTTTATATTGCTAATTAGGGTTACTAGTTTTAAAATTACCTGAGTAATTGCTTTTCATACAGTCATTGGAATTTTAAACTTGAGTCGATCTTAGAAATCTTTGGCAGATCCCTCATCTGGACCCTGGAATGGTGAAGTCACCTACCCAAAGTCACTGGACCACACTCCAGATTTAGCTACATATAGTATTCACTGATGGGTATAGCAATAGTTTTTTATTCAAAGAAGTATACATATAATACATGTCTTTTAATCTGATAAAGGGGAATATAGAATGATGGCCTGAATTAACTATGGAGATTTCATAGTATGGCTTTCTCTTCCTCTAATTGGTCATTTCTGTCCTCTCTAGTCGTTTCACCAATGGTTAAAAAGATTAGAAAGGAGATGACATTTTATTTGTGCTTGCTGGCAACATTAGATTTTTGGAATTTCTAATGATGAACACGAGGTTTGGATAAGCTGTTGATTTTGTTTCCTCCTTTCTGGTCATGTTAGCATGGTGAATCCTGTTGGTTCTAGGTTTACCATTATTTGGTAGTATAAGTGATAATTATAAGCATACTCGTGTGAGCTATTGGACTTTGTTTAAACAATACCTTCTGTAAAACAAAGTTTGGAAAAGGGATCTCCCTGAGACCACAACCAAAGAATATAATTTTAAAGTTTACTGAATTTCATTTTTAAGGTATAGACATTGATAATCAGATTAAAATAAACTTCCAGTATTTTATTTTATGGCTTCCCAAACAGAGGTAGTACACTTTTGTTTAGACAAAAAAACAATACATATTTCCTTAATTTGCATTAGATCTTTTTTTTAAAAAATATTCTTATTTGCTTTTTTTTGTTTCAGTATCAAGATAAAGAGGAAGTTGTCTTATGGATGAATACTGTTGGGCCCTACCATAATCGCCAAGAGACATATAAGTACTTTTCACTTCCATTCTGTGTGGGGTCAAAAAAAAGTATTAGTCATTACCATGAAACTCTGGGAGAAGCACTTCAAGGAGTCGAATTGGAATTTAGTGGTCTGGATATTAAATTCAAAGGTAAGTAAACTTTAATAATCCTTATAATACAAGTTAGATTGTAGACAGGGTTTCTCAATTTTGGCACTATTGACATTGGGGCTGTATAGTTCTTTTTTTGTGGGGCTGTCCTGTACATTGTAGAATGGTCAGCAGAGTCCCTGCCTTCTACCCACAGGATGCAAGTAGCACTCCAGTTGTGACAAGTAAAAAGTCTTCAGATGTTGCTGATTGCCCTTAGTTGAGAACCACTACTCTAGACTGTAATGTTTTAATCTATAACTTAAGTGTATTGCATTTAGAAAAGTATATTAGTAACTAACAAAAATTTATTTGGAATATTTATAAAATAATAATTGTTAATAAAATTATATTTCCCTAACATACTACTTTCTGAAAAGTGTTTTCTAGTAAACCCTCTAGTGATTGGACATATGTGATTGGGGAAGGCCTTCCGAGATTCATAATGTAGTGATTTCTGGAGGTTCAAGGTTATAATGGGGTATATGGATACTTAAAAATTTTGTATAAATCCTCAATTTCAGACTCGTTACATTGGCTTCGAATGTATTTATTAGTGTTGTGTTAGTTTACTCTCTCAATATTTGTAGGACAGTTTGGTTTTAAATTTTAAGTCAAAGACTTGTTAAAATTGGGAAAAAAATCCTCATCTCTTTATTATTTGGGTATTTGTTTTATCAGGTCCTCTGAGTGTGTACATACTTGGTATTTTTCTCTGTTAAGTTTGTCAGAGAATGTATTTTCTGCATAGACATTTGATACCTGGTAAGCAAAAGCTTGAATAATTGAATTTTTGCAGGATCTTTGATTAGGTGTCTTGATTTTTGAATAGAGCATGGATCGTGTAATCAGGAGTTTTGAATTTTAATCCTATATCTTTTACTGTATTGGTTTTAGTAAAGTTGTTTACTCTAATTTTGACTTCATTGTCTACATGTGTAAAATGAATAGCAACTGACTTCTGGGTTGTTTTTTTTTTAAGTACTTTTGGGGAGGTGGATGTGAAATGAGATATTTTGAAGATAATATTTAATTTAACTTCAATTTGTTAAGTGTTATTCCTGTTTTAGAATATTTTTTGTTGTTGAAAATATACATATTTGCATTCCTTTTCCTCCCCCCATTATATTCTTTGGGGCTTAATTATAAAATTAAGTTGTAAATTTAAACCACAGTGGCCTGGCCTAGAACTTTATGAATTATTGTAAACATACTCTGAGGCTTGTGTTTTAATTTAATCAAATAACAAATATTTGATCACAAATAAGGAGAAAACTTAGACTGGAATGTGTGATCTTTGAGAAACTCAGTGCTACATCTGTTCACATACTTTTCCTCTTTTCCATATTTGGTGCACATTTTTAGTTTATTAAAGAGAGCCAGAGAAAGAAAATAGGCAAAAACCCTGAGTCTTACTTTGCTACTATGGACAGATTTTATCACTTTTGAAATCCGCACAGAGTTGACTAAAGCAGAGGACTCATTCAGCTGTCTTAACCTTTCTTCATTAGTTCCTTGAGGCTGAGATGCAAAGAGTGTTTAGATAGAGGCGGACAGTTTTCATGGTTTATCAAAGTGAAATTTATTTTCCTTTCAGACTAAGCACCTGTAGATTAAAAGAACAAGAACTGGCCAGGTATTATTCCCCAAGAGTTGGCAGTTCCTTGGAGTCTTGTCAACTCTGCCTTTCCAGCATGGATATGCTACTAAGAGAGCTGCTAAGTTAAGTGGTCCAGATGAAATAGTAAATGCTGATTAGATTCCTCATTCTACTGTAGCCCCTTGCTTACCCTTTTCAAGGATATAGTTGATTATTCTTTGAAAAGTGTTTTATGAGGTTTCCTGGTTGTTATTTGTAGTATCATAGAATTTTAAAGGTCAGATGCACCTTAGAGATTGTGTCCTCTAATTTCCTTTTAGGGAGGCCCAAAGATGAAATGATTTGCCCAGATATATCTCAGCATACCAATAATGTCATGGAAATTCAAACATTCTGTCCCTGTGTGAACTGTAGAAATACTTAAATTGTTAATCTTTTTTTCCCTCAAGTATTTGATTTTTAAATGTTCTTCTGAAAACATTCAAATAAAAACTTTTGGAAATATTATGAAGCTAGAAAACACACACACACACACACACACACACAGCATATATACACACATATATGTGTACACATACTTTGTTTTTAGCCTAGTAGATTCTGTCATGCTAAGTGGATTGGTGGTATTTCATAAAATTAAGGTCACTAAACAGACTATTTTAGGGAACTGATAGTCCTGAAGTCTAATGTAGGTCTAATGTAGGATGCCTCTCGTTTGAGATTTTTATGTACAACTTGTTATTTTCCTTCCTAATAGTCTTATGCTAAATTGACACCATTTAGAGAAAATTGAGAAGGGCGGACTTAAATTGGTTATCTCTGAATTTATTCAGAGATTTGAATTCAGGCCTGAGTTCATTACCCTGTCATTTTAAAGGGTACCTCTCGGATCCTTGCCATTGTGGAGTGGAGAGAAGGGGGGCTTTAGAGCAGAGAGACTTGATGCACCCCAGCTCTGCCTCTGACTACCTGTGTAGCTGTGGGCAAACTATTCAGCCTCTTTGGTCTCATTTTCCTCATCTGTGAAATAAGGGAAAGAATATCCACTTGATAGAATCATCAGTTTTAAAATGAGGTAATGTATGGAGAGCATTTATCAAAGTTCTTGACACATAGTTTTACATTAAAAAATGGTCATTGATATGAATACTAATGGCACATAGTGTGGGTCTATAGTTCCAACTTGATTTTGTATTAGCAATTATGAAATGTTAAATAGTTTATTGATTATAGGATGTGATTTATCCTCAAGCTGCTGCACTAGTCCACTGGATAGTTTGTCTAGTTCTGTTAGGGCAGGGACAGCAGCATCTGTGTTTACTGTTGCATCCTTAGCCATTAAGACCGTATACTCTTAATAAATTGTCTAGCAGTTTGTGCCTACTTGTTCTTTATGATAATTGGTTCTTTATGAACACCAGATAATCTGGAATAGTAATTCCTACCAGGGGAGATCACTGTCCACTCCCCTTCCTTTCATTTGAGAATTATTGCAGTGTAATGAATTGATGACTTTTAGAGGATTCCTTCCTCCCAGTTAGTTTACTGATCTTCCCTTAAATTTTCTGTGAATATCCCAACTTAGCAGAGGGATGAAATTGTTTTACAAGTATTTCTTCTACTTCTACGGAGTGGAATGGTAAGCTGAGAGTACCCCATGCAGATACAGAGGAATGCAAAGGGTGCTTAGAGCCATATATAATTTTAGTTCAGTGATTCTCAGTCTTGACTCTTTTCATTCTCAAAATAAGTTTATGTATTGGGTTGTCGGAAAAGTCATGACACATTTTTGCAATGAAAAACATAGAAAAAATACGTCATGACTTTTCTGACAACCCAATAGTATTTTATCCCTATTTTTCAGACGAGGAAATTGGGACCCGGAGGTTAAGTAACTTGTCCAAGGATTCTCAGATGGAAAGTGGCAGAGTGAGGTTTGAACTCAGGCAGCTCAGCACTGGAGTTTGAGGTTTTAACCGCTATACAATATTTCCTCCAGCTACCTGCCAGGGTGGTAAGGCCTGATTATTACCAAAGGATGTGTATGAGGAAAGGGCTTGGGGGTGGCAGGTCCGTTCATGCAGCCTGGAGATTTTTACTGTATGTAATCTCCCCACCCTGTTTTCAGTCCCTGAATTCTACTCTCCCTGACTCTGGAGCCTCTCTGGTCACTTCTTCAGGGGAATGTGCCTCTGGCCTACTGCATGGGGCAAATGAGGCAATTCATCCAGCTGTGTGGTGGGTGGAGGAAAGAACCTGGGCATCAGCTGCACCGTAAACATATTTTTGTACAATCCCCCTGTGTGTTCAGCCCTACATCTGTCCCCTACCTTTCAACATCTATGGTGCCTCCAAGTCCTGAGTGTCTCTTGTGCTCTGTGACACCAATTACCTCCCTTCTGTTAGGTTTCCTCTTCCATTTTTCCCATTTTCCAAAAACTTGCTGAAGTATGTTCTCACTTCTTCTTTTTGTCTGTGTGTGCCTGCATCCTTTTTATTTCTTTATTGACATTTTAATGGACTTTCAGGAGGGACATACTTGTGGTTAATCTTTATTGGTTGATTGGAAGGCTGAGAATTTGATGCAGTGTTTTGTCCTCTCGGTTTCAACCAAGGTGTTTTAGACCAAATAATTTCAATCTTCTATTGAATCTTGAATCTAGGTATTTTGTTATTAGCAATTCCTTAAACCTTGTGCTAACTGCAAGTTTGAATAGTATGGGCTTTTTATAGGTTCTTATTCAAACCATTGGTAACATTATTCTCTTCCAGATTGACATCAGTTTTGTTTCCTAAGGAATGTATGTGTAAATATATTTTTCTTGTTTTAATAATGATATAGGATCAGTGCACAAATTTAGAATCGACAGAGAAATATAAAGAAGAAAATAAAAGTCACCTGGATATAATTACCATTAACATGTCTTCCATCCTTCTGTTTCTTTTTACATTCATCCACATTGTTTAGATTTTTAAAAATTGGGCTCATGTTATATATATGATTTTAAAAACTTTTGTTTAATGCTTATATAGTGTTTATTATGTGCCAGATACTGTTCTAAGCACTTACTAACTCATTTAATAAGTTATGGATAAATTAGTTTTTACTCTTTTTCTTAACATCTTATGAGCTTGTCCTTATATTGTTTTTTTGTTTGTTTGTTGTTTGTTTTTTAAGGAGGGCATAGCTCAAAGTGGCCCATGTGGGGGATCAAACTGGCAACCTTGTTCAGAGCGCGCACTCTAACCAACTGATCCACCCAGCTGCCCCTGCCCTCATATTGTTAATTACTCTTTTAGAAATGTGTTTATATAATATTCTGTAACTTGGATATTGTCATTTGCCCCATTTCCCAATTACAAGATACTCTGATTTCCTTTCTTCCTTTTTTTTGCTATTAGAAATAATGATTT
The DNA here is from genome assembly GCF_001890085.2 of Hipposideros armiger. Lineage (NCBI taxonomy): Eukaryota > Metazoa > Chordata > Mammalia > Chiroptera > Hipposideridae > Hipposideros > Hipposideros armiger. The sequence continues at coordinate 4,851,760 of NW_017731392.1, read as the reverse complement.
TGGCTATCCTAGCACATAAGTATTTCAATGCATTTCCGAATCTTTTGTTTAGATAAATTCTTAGAAGTGGAATTACTGAATCAAAGGTATAAACGTTTTAAGGCACTTCTTGATACATGTTGACAAATAACCACTTAGAAAAAAATTGTACAGTGTATACTGCCATTCAGGTTGGTAAATTAATCAACACTCTTTATATATGATTAAATAACTGAGGATATACTAGTTTTTCCAGTCCCCCCTTTTTAAATTCAGCAAGTTCTGAATGCTTACTGCATTTCAGCACTATGTTAGGCTCTGTATACAAAAGCCTACCCAGAAACTCTGGCTTCAGGCATCCATGGGCCCTCTGAAATTGTTCACATACTTTTGTGTGAATGTGCATTTTTGGAGGGCAAGGGAGATATTACTTTCATTGACTTCTCAAAGGGATATGTGCCCCAAGGAAACTTAACACTGTCTGTGAATATATTGGCACTTTTAATCCTTTGTACAACTCTGGGAAAGAAATAGCATAGATGTTATCTGTGTTTTACAGTTGAGGCACCTGAGGTTCACCAAAGTTAAATGACTTGCTTTTATTCACATGGCTAGTAGGCAGTGGAACCCAGACTAAAACTCAAGTTTCTGCCCTTTTCTCTATAAATTTATCTGTAGTGACTTCATGAGAAATTTGCCAAGTGCTGCTGAATTTGAGGTAGAGTCTTTCTGATTTTTCAATCTAGTAATGCTATCAAAAGAGAAAGTAAAGTAAGGCATGATATATTCTTAGAGAACGCATAAATAGTTATTGCATTCTTTTCTCAATGCTTTCACTGTTCATTCAAGTATTAAGTCCAGAGTGTTGTCGGGAATTGATGACCGACTTATTGATAATGTAGCTTCCAGAATCTATGCTTGCTCTTTGTTTGAAAAACCAGTATTAACATTTGCTACTTAATAACTTTGCTTTTATTCTCACCCCCTTTGTAAAAAGTGTTTACATTGGTAAAATCTTAATTGTATCCTCTTCAGAATCCATAGGTGTATATTTCATCTGAGAAGGGTATACATCCTATTATAATTTTAAAGCAGTCATTTATGGTGATAGGTGTTTCATGTGGTTTTCTGGTTATGTAGAATGCTGAAGAATGATTTGGCATCTTGTTATCTTCAAAGTGGCCCCCTCCTGAGAGAAGTGCTGTTTCCCTTGAGCAGCCAGCCTCTGCAGTTACTTGTGATATTTGTATTTGCCTACATGTCTGCAGGGGGAATGTCATTAAAATATGACCAACCAAGGCCCTTTTTATAGCCTGGCGTAATGATAGGTTTTTCCTTTCACCACAGCATTTCTTTTCTAGATTTTACATCAGTGAAAGATACTCGTCACAACCTCTTTGTCAATCCTTCTGAGATACTCTGCTTATTTTCATCTTATACACACATGTGCGTATATGTGCATATTCTGATATACTTAGTGATTCCCTTTGCCAAATAAATGGAAAATCATGCTCTTAAAATTTGTTAAAATTTTTTGTTTGTTTGCTTAGCACTACTCGGTGAAGGGTACTGAAACACATAGCTGGGGGTAAAGAGGATATAATCAGTTACAGACACAGCTCTCAAGATCTGATGGTCTCTCTGAGGAGCTAAGATACTGGTAGAGGGTGTAAGTGGTACAGACCTAAGCGCCATAAGGCATAGAGAGAAAGCCATGGGACTTCGGAGAAAAGGGCAGGTTGGGGGGTTTGAGGGGTGTGAGGACCGGGGAGTCAGCAGTTACTCTGTGGAGGAGAGGGTGTGGGGAATGGGAGAGATTTTGGGGTGGACATTTGAGGGGGGGTTCACAGCATAAGCAAAAATGTCCAGAGGCCAGGAGAACATGTTTGGATGTTTGTGGGAACTACAGGTAGTTGAGTTTGGCTAGAGTATAGGGAGAGGATGATAGAGAATTGGAAAGAGAGAGTTGAACTGAAGTTCAGACTGTGAGGAACCTTTTAAAGGCTTTATATAGGTAACTGTCATATTGTATATTTCAGAACTTCACACATAAAACTACCACACTGTGAATGACGATTATCAGCGAACGTCTGATTGTAACTGCAAGGAATTTGGTGGCTTTGCAGAGGTAGCTGTAGGCCTCCCACAGCCAGTGCAGCCATTTGTTGCGGCTCCAACCTGGCCCTTCCTGGGGCTCTCGCTTTCCCCTCTGTAGCTGTTGTTGCCTGCTGCCCTTTGTGCATTATCACAATCCATAGAAATCCCATTTGGAGACCTCTTGCTGCCAGTTCTCTTAGCTCCTGTTGTAGGAGCCCTCTGCAGCAATCTCTGTCTTAACCCTCCCTTCCTTCTCTGCTCAGCTTCAGTTTTTTGCCATTATGAAAATCCTAAATTCTGTGCTGCCTAAAGGGCCTAGGTAGAAAGAAAATCCGCGTGGGAGCCATTGTTGTTGGAGACAAAGCAATTTTCTTCTCCCACTTTGAGAATGAAAATATTTCTCTGTTCCTTTTTCATGAGACTTCAGTGTTTCCTGCCATCTTTGGTGGTGTAGTTTAGGGCTGAGCTATAATAAGGGGGAGCTGTTCTCTCTGTTGAAGATTGGGGGGTGTTGCTGGTGTCTGGAGTTATAATGTAGATTGTTATTTTTCGTAGTAATAATATTATAGGTGGTTATTAATCATGGCTCAGCTGCAATTAATGTTTAAGAAGTTTAATCAACATTTAAGAAATTAAAAAATTAAAAAAACAAAACAGAAACAGACTCATAGATACAGAGAACAAACTGATGGTTGCCAGATGGGAGGGAGGGTTGGGAGGTTGGGTGAAAAAGGTGAAGGGATTAAGAAGTACAAATCAGTAGTTACAAAATGGTCATGGGGAGGTAAAGTACAGCATAGGGAATATAGTCAATAATGTTGTGATAACTGTATAGTACCAGGTTGGTACTAGACTAATGGGGGGGAATCACTTCATAAATTATATAAATGTCTAACCACTATGCCGTACACCTGAAACTAATATAAAATAATATTCGTGTCAACTGTAATTGAAAACTTAAAAAAATTTAGCATTGATTCTTATGGGAAATTGAATTTCAAGTTCTAAATAACCAATATTATAGTACAGGAAAATTTAAAAACGAACAACTGTGCTTTCTTTTTTTGTTGTTAAGATTGCTTTCTTTTTTTCCCTAATTGCTTAAGTAACATACAAAACCAATTTAATCCTTTTGATGGACATCTAGGTGTTTCTTTTGTTGTTTTTTTTGTCGGGTTTTGTTTTGTTTTGTTTAAAAACTAATGATCATAAGCACATTTTTGAGAGGTTTATGTTAGAGACCATCTTAACAGTATTATGTTTGCAGTATTTTTTGAAAGCAATCAGTAGTGGAAATGACTCCCCTCTAGGGAACTTGCGGGTAATTTATAAACAGTGCTGCCTGCTAGATAGAGGTTTGCATTTTAATCTTGCTAATTATGCAGTCATTGGGATTCCTCATAGAATCTGTGGCCTCTAGTGACTTGCATTTCCAAGAATGTTCAGATGAATATTTATCTCAGAGATCTTATAGCTAGAAATTGTTTGCTCTGTTCTTGAGTTTTTGTATATGTATTAAATGAAAACTTCCCTATGTATTTTAAGCTTTTTTAATTTTGTTTTTTAAATCAATTCATTTGAAAGTTACATAGTAAATGTTCTTGTATAATTTTCTTTGTATAAAGAATGATTTCTTAGTAAGATAATCTTTGAAAATAAAGATGATTAAAATTATTTATGTGAAAAGTCTTAAACATACACAAAAAAGAAAGAATTGTATACTGAAACCTCAATGTTTATCACCCAGATTCAACTACTATGAATGGCTTTTTTCTTTTATTATTTTTCCTATAACTATTTTGCAACCCAGTGCACTAATTTGCAGTTTTTATTTTATGCAGATGATGTGATGCCAGCCACTTACTGTGAGATTGACTTAGATAAAGAAAAGAGAGATGCATTTGTGTATGCTATCAAAAATCACTACTGGTACCAAATGTACATAGACGACTTACCAATATGGGGTAAGTATTGGATGTTTAAAGTTTGTGAATATTTGCATAATAAGCAAGATTTATATAATGACTTTGTTAAGGTGATTGTACATTGAATCAGGAAATGTGTTTTTACTGTTTTCCATAGAATGATTTTAATACCAATTTTATGGTCCCTTGTTACCTGAAGGATTTTTTACATTGTCAAACCTTACATGAAACTCCCTCAAAATACAACTTTTATGCAGTATATTTTTTTAGATTCAAGGGACTAAAAGGTGCTTTGAATAATCCAAAATATCCCGTCTTCCCCCATTTTCCTCATATCTTATTTTGACTTACACTGTCAGATACAGTCAAAGGAACTAAATAGGACTTCAAAGTTTTATCCTGGCTTTCTTTCATGTGGAACTGTGGTAGTATGACTTTTAGATATATTTTATTGAATGACTTGTTTTGCTAGTTCCTGCATTACTTTCCAAAACTCTATATGTTTAAATTTGAAGTTTCAGCTTTTTCGGTTTTATGTCTTATTTTTTTTATTTTTATTTTTTTTTAAGCTGAGCCATCCTGCTACCTGTTGGCAGCTCAGTGGCAGCTCACCTCGGGCCGGGCATCAAACCGCTGTTGCTCAGAGCTCAAACTCTTGAGCGAACTCTTAACCAACTGAGCCACTCGGCTGGCCCTCTTATGTCTAATTTTTTTTATGTTTAGTTTGTTTATCTGTATTAATAGAGAAGAGCTATGGCACAGTTAATGCAACCTTATGCATAATACAAACGTTGTTTGTGTTGGACTTGATCAAATTATTTAAAATTCAAAACACAAGCCAGCTATTATAGCCAGCATGTTCGATCATGTTTTTCTCTTGGTGATTTTTCTGTTAGACTTTTTTTTTTTTTTTTTTGGGGGGGGGGAGTGTCTTTGGACACCTGTTCTTATATATAATTAATATTCTGATTCTTAAAGTTGTTAGCAGACTACTATATTCATGAGCAGCAAACTGAAAGAGTGAACAGATCAGAGTTTGGTGTGGTATTAAGATGAAATTTATAAGAAAGTTAATCTGAAGATATAATTGCATGTATCATCGTTACATGTTAATTAGGTGTAAATAGAGGAAGCATTTCATATAAATGACTGTAATTAGTATTACATTAACACAGACATTTCTGTGATCAGCTCTGAGGGTAGCAGGAAAATGTGCTGAAAATTCACTGACGATTTCTGAGCCTGTATGGTTCAGGAGAAGAACGCTTTAGTCTGGGTTTCCTTTTTGTGTGTGTGTGAGAGAGGAGGTTCCTCTCCTGGTGTTTTCCATTGCTTATGGGTTTCTTCTCTGGGACCGTAGGTTTTTTCCAGTCATTTCTGTGGGCCTCCTTAGCAAGATGGCAACTGTGCTTTCCTGTCTTAAGATAAATGTTTTTTAGCCCTGTGATTCCAGGGTGTCATGTTTAGGGGAGATACCTTTGGGTGTCCCTACAATGTCTGAACCATGAGAATCCTTGTCAGGAGAAAAAAAATCTTACCTGGCTTTTCTTGGGGTAAAGATTTCTTAGAGAATAGCTTCTTACTTGGTGTAATTGTGTCTCCATCCCCAGAGTTTTCAGAGTAGATAGATAAATATACCTTGATGAAATTAACTATTAGCAGGATTTCATTATCCCTTTACAACCCCAAACAAAACAAAACTGTATTCCTGGAATTTGTACCAATCAGAGAGAACAACTTTAGTTAATAAGCAAATAAATAATCCTTAATAAAAAATAATATTTTTTTCTCCTCTAATACTGCAATGAGATGCATTGACCATAGAGGGAAGGCCCTAAGGAGTAACTTTTAGAGCTTAAGGCTCTTGGGAAGTATATAGGCCCGGGTAGGGAACATGGGATAAATAGCTGACTGTACGAGGGCTCCAGAGAGCAGTAGAAATCCTCAGTTACCACTTACTGCCCTCATACTGTTTGAGTCTTCCCCTTCCAGTATCCCAAATTGTGCTCATAATGATTACTTTATTGCCTCATTAGCATTAATCACTTCTTTCATTTTTTTTTATTGAAGTATAGTTGACTTACAATATTATATTAGTTTCAGGTGTATAATACAGTGATTCAATATTTATATACATTGTGTAATGATCACCATGGTGAATCTAGTTACCTTCTGTCAACAGTATTATTGACTATATTCTCTTTGCTGCCAGTTTCTTCCCCGTGACTTATTTATTTTATAACTGGAAGTATGTACCCTTAATCCCCTTCACCTATTTTGCTCATCCCCCTATGCCTCTGGCAACCACCAGTTTGTTCTCTGTATGTATGAGTGTTTTTCTGTTTTGTTTGTCTTGTTTTTTAGATTACATATGTAAGTAAAATCATATAGTGTTTGTCTTTCTCTACCTGACTTATTTCACTTAGCGTAATACCCTCCAGATTCATTTATGTAGTTGCAAATGGCAAGATTTAGTTCTTTTATATTGCTGAGTAATATTCCACTGTCTGTATACATATGTACCACATCTTTTGTACCCATTCATCTATCTGTGGACACTTAGGTTGCTTCCATATCTTAGCTATTATAAACAATGCTGCAGTGAACATAAGGGTGCATTTGTCTTTTTGAGCTAGTATTTTCATTTTCTTGGAATAAATACCCAATTGCTGGGTTATATGGTAGTTCTACTTTTAATTTTTTGAGGAATCTTCATGTTGTTTTCCATAGGGCTGCACTAGTTTACATTCCTACCAACAGTGCAGGAGGGTTCCTTTGTCTCTACATCCTCACCAACACTGATCTATTGTTTTTGTGATAATAGTCATTGTGACAGGTGTGAGGCGGTGTCTCATTGTGGGTTTGATGTGCTTTTCTTTATGATTGGCATGTTGAGCGTCTCTGCACCTGCCTGTTGGCCATCTGTGTGTCTTCTTTGGGAAAATGTCTATACAGGTCCTCTGCCCATTTTTTTAATCAGATTGTTTGTTTTTTGATATTTAATTATAGGAGTTCTTTATATATTTTGGATATTAACCCCTTATTGGGTAAATCATTTGCTAATATCTTCCCCTGGACAGTAGGATGCCATTTAGTTTTGTTGATGGTTTCCTTTGCTGTGCAAAAGCTTTTTAGTTTTATGTAATCCTGTTTGTTTATTTTTGCATTTATTGCCTGTGCCTGAGGAGACATAATCCAAAAAAATATTGCTAAGACTGATGCCAGAAAGCTTACTGCCCATGTTTTCTGTAAGGATTTTTCTAGTTTCAGGTCTCCTTTCATTTTAATGACTTCCCAGGGATATGTCCAGAACTTAAGGTGTAAAGAGGACGAATTTTAAGTTTTGGTACCATATCCACATATTGCAGCTTTACTGAACTGGGCCTCGGGAGCCCTCGGTTTTAATTTTAGTTTGACCACGACTAACTGGATAACCTTGCCAGATGGTGATATGGCACTTCTTTGAAATTTTGAAATATTAGGGGATAGACACATATATGGTGATAATTATTATAATGAAGATAATACTAATGACAAAGCATGAACTTCGAGAATTAAATTAATGATAGGTTATGCTGAGCTGTTCGTCATTTTTTTTATCATGGTTTGTGTTTGCCTGGTAGTTAACAAACAGTAGAAGTCCGGTCTGCATTTTTACCTTGTTCTAATTGTGAGGAATAATGGTAATACTGCTTTTTTATAAAAACATGGTCTGACATTTGGTTCTAATATATTTTAAATATTAAGTGACATTACCTTGTGTAAAGTGTTACTTGTTTTGTAGGTATTGTTGGTGAAGCAGATGAAAATGGAGAAGATTACTATCTTTGGACTTACAAGAAACTTGAAATAGGTTTTAATGGAAATCGAATTGTTGATGTTAATCTAACTAGTGAAGGAAAGGTGAAATTGGTTCCCAATACTAAAATCCAGATGTCATATTCAGTAAGTATTAAAATAATTGTATGCAGGGAGAAGTGTTTATGACCTAATATCAATAATTAGGTTTGTTTTTACAACTTTAGTAAATGAAAATATAGCTTCAAATAGGATAACACAGAATATTATTAAAATTGTATTTCCTCACTGTATATAAGTAAGCCTCCTAAGAGCAGGGAGAAGATTTGCTTCAGGACTGTAGTATTGAATACCAATTATGCATTTGCAGGACCTACCGTTTGCTACAGCAGAGTTTATCATTATAACAGGGCAGCTAGTTAACCCAGCTATGTATTTTCATAGTTACGTTTTTAGATTGCAGTATTCCTTGTTTCTCTGCAGATAGAGATGATGTTATATTGAAAATTACTGGATGGGCATAGTTTACCTTATTTTGCTTTATCAGTTGGAATAAGATACTCCTGCAGAGTAAGAGCTTGTTAGAGTCTTTTGCACCTGTCAAGTTAATTCTGTTCCTCACAGGAATAAAAATAGTGGAAAGAAGAGAAATCCAATGTAGGTAGCCTTCTCTTTGCCTTTTTTTTTTCCTGGTAACTGGAATGTGTCAATTGCTATTAGCCAATTTTGAAAGTTTTTCAAGTTTTGTGCATATGTACCTAGTGCAAATAATAGTTTGCATAACTGAACTAATGAAGAAATTTGATAACTGTAATAAAACTATTACAATCTAAAGATAAAGACGTAAAGATTCTTATTTTATTGGTCTCATTAATTGAATTCTTATCACACTTATCAGGTCAGAGTATGTAAGTAAGTCAGCAATAGTGAATAGTCCCTTGAAAAGTAAAATAATTCCTCTAAGTAAAGTTGTAAGTTTTGTTAATACAAAAAGGGGAAAGTTAGTATTTTATCATACATGTTTCACCTTCTGAAGTTGGTAGTACCTTTGTACCATTTCTCTAGTTTCTTATTCTACTAAATGTGTAAATCTTTTCATATTTTGCTCAGTTTTGTTACCAGATTATTAATTTGTTTACTGGCCTTGATTTTCAAATGAAAATGTTTTTTTCAGGTAAAATGGAAAAAGTCAGATGTAAAATTTGAAGATCGATTTGACAAATACCTTGATCCATCGTTTTTTCAACACAGGGTAGGTGAACTGTGTGTTTTAAGACATTCAACGTGTGCTCCAATCAATAACAGACATTAATGAGCATCGCCAGATGTAAGTTAAAATCACCACTTAACTAATGGTGATTTCAGATGTGAGCTCAGTGTCACACGGGTGAGAATTCTAGAGGAGTAGTCAAAAGCTCCCTTCACCTTGCCTGTGGTCTAAGCCAATTAAGAGACACACAAGAAAGAATACAACATATGGGAAGCCAAAAAATATCACTTTTATTACTAATGGGGCTAATATTGGAAAATGCGGCTTATATCTCTGGTCAAGTGGGCTTCTCAGTATTGAAACTCAGAATGATACAGACTTAACACATTCTGACAGTGCTGGACTGTCGTATGCTTTCCTCTGTGGGCACGTGCCCTTGTAAAACTTAGTGTGGAGAAATAGAGCAGAGCACATGCATCCTCTCAGAAGGAATGATGAAAGAGTGGAGTGCAACCGGGAGTTTTTGCTAGTGGAAATCCTTCGATATAAAAAGAAACAGCAAGAAAGGGAAGAAATGCCTCCCACCCCCAACCAACAGATACAAGCTGGATCTCAGATCATAAGCCCAGTGGCATTGCTGCTGGTTTGTACAGATAGCTCTGTTATAGCAAAAATAGATTTTATTCTGGTGGTTCCCTCCTTCAAAGATGGAGATGAACAGACTGTGACAGGGCATAAGGAGATATCCATTCTTCTGACTTCTTCCTGAATCACCTCTTCTGTCTTTTGATCTGATCTTTTGGACTGGAATTCTGAAATTTATTAATCACCTATTTTTGAGATAGCCCGTAAGTTTCTGTGGTCTCAGATTTGTATCATTGCTGCCAGGTTTCACCTTTAGACTCCACCAGGGCCTGTCATTACTTCTACCTCTGGGTCCTAGGAGAAAAAAATTAAGCTGTTTGGGATTCAGTCCTTACTGAAGGATTTAGCATGCTACTCCTGGAGATAAAATTTCCTCCCCCACCTCTGCTTTCCCCAGCCCTCTCTTGTTCTTCTCAGATGCACTGCTCAGCTGGTCCTGAACATGATAGTTCAGTTAAAGGTATAAACACAAATAATTTCAATGTTTAGATAGCGTTTGGAATATGAGGACTCTCTGCTGACATTTCCTCCTGGAACACTTAGGTCTGCTTTGCTTCTAGTCCCATTGGGTATTGACAACTTGTGGGGAAGGCTGTTTTTTGGCATTTGCGCTGGTAGAGCAGTGTACCATATTTATTCTTTCAGCAACTATTAATTACACCCACTGCGTATCAAGCACTGTACAAAGTGGAATACGTTAGAGAATGAAAGTCACAGGCCTGCGCCCTCTTGAATGTATGAGTGTAGGGATTGTTTCTAATGCATTGACTACAAGCACAGGCTTTGGCGCTCCAGCTGAATACAAAGTCTGTCTCTGCCACTTACTTAACCTTGATCAAGTTACTCAGTTCTTTAGCTTCTGTCTCCTCAATAGTGAAGCAAGGATTATAATATTTTGCAGAGTTGTTGTGAAATTCCATTTGATAGTATATGTAAAGCACCTATTTAACAATGTAGTAGGTGCTCAGTAAGAGGCAACACTAGTGATATAGCTATTTATCTCCTGTTCTAAAATTTATGACAAACTTGGGGTGTTGCTCCAGGATTAGCAACACTAAGGGGGTGCCAGAAGCAGCAGTTTGTAGGGTTAGTGACACCTCTGTGACATCTGATCTCTTTATTATTTTTAAGAAATATTTCCATTGGTATAATAATTTCAAAGTCACATAGTACATCATAATTTTTGGAATTAAAGAATGTTATAAAATGTCAGGTTATTTGCACGTTATAATAGGTATTGGTTTAAAGTTCATATCTTTGATTAGAAAATAGCAGAAAGCTTTGTTAGAAATTTTAGCATTATAGTAAAATCTTATTAAATAGCAACTATATAAAACCTTTCAAAATTTGAAATTGACTGAAAGAAAATATGAGTCATGTATATAATTTTTTTCTCTCTTGTTCTTTTTTGGGTCATTCATTTCCCAGGGTGGAAACAAAATAAAATCTTTGGAAAAGCCTATAATTATAGACTGCTTTTATAAATTGTGAGTGATACTTTTTAAGTAATAAACTTAAATTTATATACTTTTTTGTATGTCCGAAACTAATTAAAAAAAGGAATGCATCCAAGCACTAAAGAAAAAAAAATTAGATACTTTTTTTGCAAATATTTCAAAATATTATGCATTCATTTTCTTTATATTTTCAGTAGATATTCAATAAATAAATTACTGAATGAAGAAAGAAATGACCTTATGAAGAGGCAGAGGCAGTTGGCTGTCTCCTGCTTTTTAGGGACAGCCATAGAGTTTGTCACTTACCTAAAGTCTCTATGGGTAACAGAGCCAGGACTGCCCTTCACCCTAGGACACAACTCAGCATGATAGCCCAAGTTAAAATCTGTCCTAATTGCCCGAGACAGTAGTACATCCTTCGTTTTAAACATTCTATCTAGGTACATGTAGAAGTTTAGAGCAGGAGTATATCTATTAATAACAAATATGTCAATGCAAGGTTTTAGGGAAGAGAGGGTTTTTGAGTTGGGCTTTAAACAGTAGATAGAATTTACAAAGGTGGACAGAAGTGGATCCCAGGTGAGAAGAAATTATGAGAAGGATACAGAGGTGGAAATTAGTATGCCGTACTTGTGAGTCACTGCCGAAGAATAGGCCTGATTGGAATATAGGATACAATAGAAAGCAAGGTTGGCAGATGAGGTGGCCATATTACAAGGGGTACAGAGTATTAGGGAAAATAGTTTAGATTTGATATGTGAGAAAATAGAGACTGTCACTAAGTTTTAGAATAGAGAAGTGATATATGAACATGATGTTTCAGAAAGAATTGCTGGGTAACTTTTTACAGGACAGATTGAAAGGAAAGGGAGAGACCAAAAATAAAGAAAAGGCCAACTAGGAGGCAATTAGGGGTGTGAGGTGATGGTATTGGAATGGAGAGGAAGGGGTAGATACAAGAGACATTTTGAAAGAAAATAAAAGTCTAATGATTATTACTGAAGAAGGATTAAGGAGGAGGAGGAACCAGAGATAATTTCAAATTTTCAAAGCCAGATGTTAATACCATTAGCAGAAGTTAGAAATCAGACGTGAGAGTTGTATGTGAAGCAGAGTCATAGTTTACTTTAGGGCAGTCTGAAACTCCAGAAAGACATTCAAGTGGAAATGATCATAGTTAGCAAAAGCCTGAAACGTAAATGAAATTGAAGGTTAGAGATTTGGGGAGGGGTGGGGGTAGGTGGCAGAGGCTGTCACCGTCATCGCTGGAATGCTAGTTAAAAGTTCTGAGAGCCTGAGGAAGTCTGCAGAGGACCAAGACTGGTGTTTTTGGAAAAGCTCGCAGAGGGTGGGAGGAGCAGGCATCGCAGATGAAAGAGGAGAAGCAGCAGTCAGTGAAGTAGGATGACATTGTGTCAGCGAAGGTCACACGTGGCTGGGAGAACAAGGAGAGCGGTGGCGGCTAATTGACCGCTGGATCCGTTTAGAAGTTCATCAGAAGTTCATCGCAGGCATTCAAGAGAACTTTTGTGGGCAAAGTGAGGTTGGATTGTGTTGGAGTCATGGAGGATGTAGAACCTGCAGTCTCCTCATTTGAAGAGGATTGGCCCTGAAAGGAGGGAGGTAAGAAGAGGACTGAAAGAGTGAGGGGACAAAAGATCAATCAGACACTTTAAAAGATAATAAGTAATAACAGCTTTTAAATTTTTTTAGTGTTACGTGCCAGGCATTATGCTATATGCTTTACATTTATTATCTTGTTTAAACCATGAAACAAGCAGATGTTATATTATAGGTAAGGACCTTTTTAGAGGTTGCTGATGGTGGAGAAAGGTATAAGGTTAGGGGTGCAAAATGAGAGGGGGGTAAAACATGTCAAGGAGTAAAAGAAACCTAGAGCCTAGTGGGAAGATTGATTTAAGAGGAGAAACACCTTCTAGGAGATTGCAAGAAGGAATGAGAGGCTAGGAGGATAAATGCAGGAAAAAAATGAAATTGGGCCTTGAAGGGAGAAGAGAAATTTTGGAACTATTCCTACGGAACTCTTGGGAATTAAAATATAAAAGAGTTACTGGAGAGTGTCGCAGCCCCGCTTGAAGTCAGATGCATTGAGTTCTGAGATGCACTCAGAGATACAGTAGTACCTTGTGACTATATGAACCAGAATCTGGACATAATTTTGTGACAAGTGTGTGGGTGAAATCAAAATCAAGAGCATTGGGAGCACTGAGAAACTACAAGGTACCTCGGTGTTCTCTGTACCTTGGATAGCTAATTTGGAAAGGAGTGAGTAATGACGGTGACAGGGTGGAGAGGACTAACTGGAAGCAAGTGAAGCAAGTCAGTCAGGAAGGTGACCTGAGTCCACAGTAGCCAGGTGTAATGGTTTAGTTTTGGTGTTTTAAGGAGATTTTCAGGTTGTTGTTCAGTTTAGAGGGAAGGGAACTAACATTTATTATTTACTGCTCTGTGCTGGACACAGTGCCATACTTTTTATATATGTTATTAAACCATACAAATCACAAGACAGTATTATTTCCTTCATTTTTTGATATAAGAAAACGGGGGTCACATAGCTAGAAAGTGGCAGAGCCCAGAGTAAAACCCAGGCCTGTTTGACTTTAAAGCTCATGTTCTTTCTCTGTAATGCTGAATAGCATATGCTGTGTGGACAAATTGTACTATTTGTATAATAAATTTGATTGTGAAAATCTGTGTAAATAATATCATGTTTTTGGGCAGCTGAAACTTATTGTGAAGAAAGCCAATCCCTTAATATAGAGGATACTCATCTTCAGTGTGTTTTAAGTTTGGATTTTTAAGTAAAAATTTTAAAAGATTTTTTTTTTTGCATTGACATCCCATTGTCATCATTGAACCTATGAATTTTGACTGATATTTGTGACTGATATTTCATGTAGTCAAAATAAAACTGATATTTTATTTTCTGTTATTTTTAGATTCATTGGTTTTCAATTTTCAACTCCTTCATGATGGTTATCTTCTTGGTGGGCTTAGTGTCAATGATTTTAATGAGAACTTTAAGAAAAGATTATGCCCGGTACAGTAAAGAAGAAGAAATGGATGACATGGTGAGCAAACATTTTATATTGTATTGATAAAAACAATTTAATTCAGTGTTATTTTCTATGTTGGAATGTAGAGCTATAATCTTGAGGTCAGCTAAGTTTCAGAAATCAGAATTTTCAGGTTTTATGAAGGTGTAAAACCCTTGGAGGGGTCTCTAATCAAATTTATTAATTTTTTTTTTCAGCAAAACGTGAACATTCACCCTAGGTGGGATAAATAAACAGTATAAATAACCTCTTGTTAGTTCAGTCCAAATTTTTGCCACAAAATAAGGTTATATCAGACTTATGAAACAAACTTTCAGTTTTCAGAGCTTTTGATTTCAAAATTGTAGCTATGAGTTTGTAGATCTGTGTTGGATCTTTCTAATACTGTTAAATATTGCGTAAAATTCAGGGAGTGGGTGGAAGGATTAGTTTACATTTAGTATAATAGGTTCAGGGCAGGGGGCTTGTTTAATAAATTCTTTTACTAAATTGTAGAACAGTGTTGTAAAAAATATGTTCTGTAGAATATTTATGGCTATTTTATGTAGATATGTTCCATCATTAAATAAGTTTGGAGAACAGTTAAGCAGATTTAAATTGTAATATGCTAATGTATATTGTGAAGTATAAGAGGGTAGATAAAATATTTGGTGCTTCTCAAATATATCTGACCAGGATCCACCCCAAAATACAGATTATCTTGAGGGACTGATACTTAATAAGAAACACTGTTTTAGATACTTGCTTACTTAGGTTAAAAAGAAAAAACTGAATCCCTTTTAAAAAATACTATTTGCTAAAAAGTACTGTTATTTAATGGTCTGATATTTTCCCCGTGCGTTTTCTTAGATTCCAGGCTATGAAGGACATGTCTGCATTGTCAGGGCATCTAGTACTGGTTTTGATACTCCTCCTTCTCCACTTGGCCCCGGTCATAGATGACCACAGTCATGACGTAAATGGCAAGAATAGAGTTTGAAAGTAATGTTAAGACAGTCTGTGTGCTATTCTCTCAGTTTGACCACTTCTTTTTGCTTCTAGACCATTGTCTTTTTCCATTTTTTTTTTTAGTTTTCTAAGCACAACTGGGAGCTACCTTCCTGGGCCTCAGTAAAAGTTATTTAATGTAGTGATTATTTTACATTTTAAATGCCTTTTCTCAATATTTTGAACCCCTTTAAATAGCTATAAGTTTGGAGGGAGGAAGCTTACAACTGTGATTATAATTTTTCACCTATCTTCTGTATTTTGATTTCATTCTGAATGATTTTCTCTTCTCTCTATGTATGTGTGTATATAGGACAGAGACCTAGGAGACGAGTATGGATGGAAGCAGGTGCATGGAGATGTGTTTAGACCATCAAGTCACCCATTGATATTTTCTTCTCTCATTGGTTCTGGATGTCAGATATTTGCTGTGTCTCTCATTGTTATTATTGTTGCAATGATAGAAGATTTATATACAGAGTAAGTGCTTATATATATATTTTTTTCTTGTTCTTGAATAGTTTTGAGCATTGGCACCTTTGAAGTCAATCATAATTAAATAGTTGCTGCTTTCAATTACCTTAGAATTTAAGTAGCATAAATGTCATCATTGCAGACAAATAATGAACAATAATCTTCAGGTATAAATATATTTTTCTGTTACGTGCTGAAACTTAATAGCCTCACTGAACTTTTTGTTGATTATAAAGGTTACGTTCCATTAGAACTATGAGCAGAGTTACTTACAGTCCAGAGCTGTTTGACAAAGTGAATAGGCAGTTTTTTGGAAAGCCGAAGATCCAATTAGATCTTCATAAGAAGCATGTGGCTTTCACAGTTACTAGATTAGTATTTCACATTTACTTTCAAAATTGGGAGACTTTCTAGAACAAGAAAGTAGTGTAAATAGTAAAAAGAGTGGTGAAGAAGGTACATGAGGTTAGAAAAATAATTGGATGGCTTTTTATCCTGTCTTTACATGGTTTCTGGTACAGTTTTTTTCTTTGTGGACAAAACTAGTTGCAAGAAATTCTTGATTTGAGGTTTTTGCATCATAAGAAATAGTACGTTTACAAAGATCTCAAGTCCCTGTTTAACGGTGCTATAACCCTCTGCTCAGAGAACCACAGCCTCAGTAAAGCAAACACGCTCTGAACATGCGTGGCAGAGGTTATAATCCAGGCACTTCAGAGGCTGTCCCATGAAGTCCGCAGTCAGAATGACACTTGTCTCCAGTTATATTTCACACCTCTAGTTCAGTTCATAATGCATTCTTTCTTATATGTCTGGCGTTTGATGGACAAGCAAAAAATTGTTGCCAAAAGAATGGCTCTTTAGTTGTATATTAACTATTTAACTGTACTACATTGCTGTTTATTCCACCAGACAATAAGCTCTTAGAGAACAAGGACTGGGTTTTAACTTATCTTTGAATTCTCAAAGTACCTGCTTAAAGAACTTTGCATCTGGAAGGTAGTCAGTGCTTGTTAAACTGAAGAGAATGTGTATTAATCAACAAAGTTATTTCTCTGTAGTTTCTGTTGTATTTCTTTAATATAATCTTTGCAGTTTATTTACCATATAAGCTTTAAAGTGATTGACCCAAACCTAAACTTCAGTGTTATGGTGGGCAGTTTATATTTTAGAATATAATATATTTTAGATGAACTAAATCCCAAATATTTTAAGGAAAGCATTTCAATTCTACCAAGAAATCATGCTTTACATTAAATACTGAATTAAATTCATCACCACTGAATTGACACTGACTATACAGTTAGTCTTAGAGCGACTAGTGGTTAACCGCTCTTAGAAACCAAGTTTTGCATTGTTACTTCTCAAATGTTAGTGGTACAATTTGGACAATTCATTTTTTTAATGCAGAAGCTTTTGCTTACAGAGAAATAAAAAACCATGGCTAATAGATGGTGTTAGCAGGCAAGACATGCATCGTTATTTTAGTCTCTTATTACTATCAGTGGTTCTATGTTGTGCTTATTTGAAGGGAACATACTTAATTACTTACGATAATTGCTAATGTTGTATTACTATTATGCTATCAAAGTGACTAACATTATTGAAGTTCTGTGTTTGGTGCTTTATGCACATTAGCTCCTTTAATTCTCATATCAGCCCTCTGAAGAGACTATTACTATTTCATTCTACAGATGAGGAAAGTAAATCTCAGAAAGGTTAGATAATTTGAGATCACACAGCTATTAGTAAGGGGTGTGAATAAGCCTAGTTTTGACCCTGGGCACTCTTACTTCAGAACTTCTCTTAATTTGCTATGCTATGGAAATGAAAATAGAGATACTAAAATAGCAAAGTGATGAGAACACGAAAAACTTACACATAAAATTTGTAAGAATTCTGCAGAGTAGGAATGATTCTATAGGTCAAAAGCAGGTAACGTAACGTGAAAATTACTTTGCCTCGACGATGATCATAGCAATCACAGAAGAAAAAAATACTTAGTAGGTAGAGGATCAGCATCGGGGTGGTGCCTGTTAGTGTGTGTGAACTCCTGAGAAGGCATACTGTTTGAGAAGGTATGGGTAAGTCTGGTGGAATTCCACCGCTGCCACTGCCCAGAAAGTTTCGGAGAGTGGTGAGGTGATAAGTGGAGGTAAAGCAGTTCCTTAGATGTTCCTCCCTTCATCAGATTTCCAGTGTAGTTGAGAATGGTCTATTTGGGGTGGAAAATGCCCACAGAATATTTATGAATGAAGAGGTAATGTGTATGTCTGATTTTTAAAACTGGACCTGATACCCACTTCCATTTAGTGGAAATGTCTCTGGGGACTGCGAGCTTAAATTCCTGGTAGTCATTTTGAGCTTTCAGTCACATGAGCAGCTTTTTTGAACCCTCTGCTAATATTAAGACAGCTGGCTGGTGTTAAACTAGTCTTAGACTAAAGCAGCCTTTCAATTTTTAGCATTGTTAGGACTATGTCAGCCTCATACACCCAGTTGTAAACAGAAAATGGGTTGAATTTGTTAATGATAGTCTGGAAGGAATAAGTTAGTACTTAACATTGTTTGTCTGGGTTCTTGAAAAAACAAATTTGATTTTGTAAACTGATTAACTTTGAGACCTATAATCTTTTAAACATGGGAATAACATATTCTTATATATTACCACATTTATATTTAGCTATATATTGATGGAAATTAAATATTGCAATTTTTTAATACTACGCCTCCGCTTTAAGAAAATGATCAGAGGAGTGCACATATTTCAAATCTATATGATGGGTTTCGTATTCTATATGTGTGGACAGTTGAGTATAATAATAATTATTACCCAGAAGGTTGTTAATTTATGAAAATTGTATATCCTTCCAATTCACACATTAGTGTGATGTTCTTATAAATTCTCTTTAAAAGAATATTCTTTAGCTCAAACTGACATGATTATATGTTCTATCAATAGATAGAACTTATTTTCTTTACATAGAACTTATTTTGCCTTTGTAGTTATGGTGAGTTTTAGAAACTGTCTTTATTGCTAGTGGGTTAAGTACATTTCTATATTATGGCAAATGATATTATCATTTATCATTTTAATACTTCTCTTTGCAGTTAGGCATTTAAAAATTTTAATCTAACTTTTATTCAAATGGAGGATTGGTTGAATTCTAGGTGTCATTTTTGCAAGCAGAGATTAGCTACTGTAGATCTGAGTTAAT
Source organism: Hipposideros armiger (assembly GCF_001890085.2). Classification (NCBI taxonomy): domain Eukaryota; kingdom Metazoa; phylum Chordata; class Mammalia; order Chiroptera; family Hipposideridae; genus Hipposideros; species Hipposideros armiger. Next base: position 4,832,893 of record NW_017731392.1, on the reverse strand, counting down.
TTTGATTTGTGAACCTAGGGATTTAAAAAAAATCTTTTTTAACAGTAAAAGGGAAATGAAATAGGAAAAGTCTCAGTGTTATTAACATTTAAAGTAATAGCACTAATACATATTGTACTGCTTATATTTCTATCAGCAGACAAGAATCTCAAGCAGTTAAATAAAATTATAAAGAGGAATATTCTAATTATTTTTCTTATTAGATGAGTATCTTTTCCATATGATGTGATTGGTTCACAGGGTTGCAAAACAATTTTAGTGCCAGCTTCTAATAGTTTTGCCAAAGAAATGTGAAATATTTGTTTAGAATATATTATGAAATTTAACTGCAGATTTTTAAAAAGTTAGGATCAACTCATATCATTTAAGTGTAATTTTAACTGGAAATTCATTCACTAGGCAACCTTTTGAGGCCCTTTGTAGTCCAGGATGATATTTTTGTGTTCCTTTTAAGTTTCTCTTTGAAATTAAAGTAATGTTAATGTGATAGACTTTATATGTTCCTTAAATTGTTGGTTTTAATTTATTTTATGTTTTTTCACCTTTTAGGAGGGGATCAATGCTCAGTACAGCCATATTTGTGTATGCTGCGACATCTCCAGTGAATGGTTATTTTGGAGGAAGTCTTTATGCTAGACAAGGAGGTAACATATGAGTTACCACTTTGTATTTTAATTATAGATGCTAATATTTTACTGTGAGGTATTTGGAATTTAAAATGGGCAGTACAACCACTGTAAAATCCATTGTTACCCAACTTCACATAATCTCCACTAAACCTGTTATGTGTTCTGTCTTGCTTTATGGATCCCCTTGCATTTTATTTTGTGAATAATTAATAGAGTATCTCCATTGTCCAGTGTGATTTTGCCCTGAGGAACATGTAGGAGGGAGTATACCGTATTTCCCCATGTATGAGATGCACCCTTTTTCGAAAAATTTGGGGTCTAAAAACTGGGTGCACCTTATACAGTGGTTGTAGATTTTTTTACTTGCATTTCCCGCTTTTTTCATGCTTGTTTTTGCACTCGTAGATTTTGTCATGCTTGTTTTTGCACTCGTTGTAGATTTTTTTACTTGCATTTCCCGCTTTTTTGCGCTTGTTGTCTTTGTGCTCATTGTTTCGCACTTGTTACCGGTATATTACGGTAGGTTACTGAGGACAAGGCAATGTATGAAGACAGTGATTCGTCATCAGACACAGATGAGGACAAGCTAATGGTTGGGGGTTTTGACAGTAATGAAGAGTTGTATAAATTTAATGATGAATAAAACTTGAGTTCAATAACTTTATGTAATACATTTTTTTTCAAATTTTGGGCCCCCAAATTAAGGTGCGTCTTATACATGGGAGCGTCTTATACATGGGGAAATACGGTATTTAAGTTATTGATTTTGTTTTGCTTTGAGGTGCCTAGCTTCCTAGATGTGCTCCATGGGAGGCCTCCACATAAGGTTTATAGCTTTATAGTTGAATATAAAGCCATATAATATTTTATGGCTTATGGATAAAGTGTCTAGACAGTGGAAGGCGAGTAGGAAGGGGAGCTGTTTATTTCTGTTGACTCTTAAATATTTATCAAAGGACCCTGCACAAAGATTTCTGTTATTCTTTGTCATAATCTTTTATTAATAGCACTTCATTTTAAATACCCCCTTGCTTATTTATTCTGGTGACCTGGAAATGATGGGGGATGTGTGTATGATGCAAGCATACTTCTTAGTGTTTCTTTCTCTGATGGCATTCAAGGGTCTTGACATTGTTTGTTTTTCCTATAATTGTCTAAGGTCAGAAAAGCACTGATAGTAGCAGATTTACATATTTTAGGTTATGAATGAAGGGTTGTTGAAAGACCTTAAGATTATATTCCTAAGGATAAAGACTTTTTAATGTGATTTTTCTCAGCCCACCCGAAGCAATGTCAGCATTAGGAGACCCTGTCTTTTACTAGATTAGGCTTACAGGTTATAGAAGCTTAGAGCATAGGATCATTTAAAATTTTGCCAGGATATCCTGGTTCTATAAAGGTCCTACTAGACTTAATGAGGTCTGTACCTTGAGTATAAGTAATTCTTTGGATTGCTTGAGGGCGTATCATTATGGATTCCTGACTATTTTAGTTCGGCCATCAGTTTCTACATGCCCCCTCCAGATGTGGAGAAATTAGTCTTATTGTATAGGACTGCCATCCTAAGGAAATAAGGCTGCCTAAGGCAACTTTGAATTTGACCTGGAAACTATTTAGGATGAGAATTTTACAGTTTCCTACCCTCAGAAAAGTCCCCAGCAGAAATAGATTTATTTAAACAAGAAATTTATTTCTACTTGTATATAAATTTGCTTATTGTCTGATTGCAAGTTAAGAACACCCAGCTGAACTTTACTTAACGCTTGAAAGCTGACAGAGTTCAGACTCAAGCACCTAAGAGTATCAGATCTCACCACGTATAACTTAAAGGTTATTGTCTGACTGACAGTGCCCTGAGGAGGTTTGATCATGTTCTGATCTTTTGTCTGAATGGTCCCTAAAAACCAGGTTAATATAGACGTCAGCCCAGAGAATCAAGAATTTTTCAGAGTTGTCTCAGGATTTGAACTCTAATGAAGCTCAAGGCCTTCACACTGTTCCCCAGATGATGCGCACCAAATGGTGCTCCAGACCCAGCTTGAAGCCACGGATAGCCTGGAACTTGACCAGAGTCGCCAAGGGTGTGAGGAGTAGTAGGCAGCACAGTGGTGCAGATTGGACTACTGGCTGTACCCAGTGGAATGTTGTGTGGGATTCTTTTTGACTGTTGGAGGAAAAGGGAGAAATAGAGTTGAATGTAGAAATTAATATTTACCTGAATTTGAGAAGATAATGGAAAGTGCAGGAAAAGAGAGTGCCAGGAAAGAGAATTAAATAGGAGAAATAACACATACTTTAATTAGTTGCCACCCTTTTTGTGTTTTTCAAATGCTGAGTATTAGTTTGGAAAGTAGGGGTTCTTGAAGTGTACCTGAAAAAGAAAAATAAAGGAGAAAGTTCAGAATCGAGTTTTTCTGGAGAAATGTTAAAAGAGTTGGGGTAGTAATTCTATGAGACATAATTAAAAGAAGCTTTGTATAGGAAAAAAAACAAAAGGTAGGTCATTGTTTGTTTTTCCTATAGCACTTTCTGTTTGGGTCCCTGTTGCTTATGGTTGTGGGCTTGAATTTTAATAGTGATCCAGTGTTAAATCTTTATAGTCTGTTATTAAGCGATGTGGAGATGGTTGCTCGGCGGTGCATTTGCTTGTATTGTCTGCTGTGGTAGAAAGATAGCTAGCTCCTTGGTGCTCTCCTGGCCACTGTGAATATGATTTAAAGTTTTCGGTTACATAGTTTAAAAAATGCCTTCCCTTGATTATTTAAATAATAGGTGCTCACTATATAGAATTTTGGCAATATAAAGAGGTGCAAAGAAATAGTAAAGCTTACAAATCTATAGTTCTAATTGCTGTAGAAAGAGCTTATGAAACATATTCTGTTGTTTTTTTTCTTTTGAAACATAGAAATAAATTTAAATATGTATTTATAATCACAACTGGAGAGGTAAGAGTAAATTTAGGGACCATTTAACTCAGAAACTTATTTTTTTAAAGCAGTGTTATCCTCTTTTCAAATGAAGCTTACATGAAACTCCAATGTGTAAAACTGTTGAAAATGGACTTAATATGGTTGAAGCAGGGCTAGGGGACCTGAACTCTTCCCAGTGACATTATAGGCACCTCCAAGAAGCTCCAGAACTCTAGGCAATATTCTGAAAACACCTAGCTAGGCCAACTTGTAGCCCAGAAGGATTGAGTGGCTTACCAAAGTTCACGGCAGTGTAGTGGCAGAATGAGGACAGAACATCTATAGTTGATTGCTTTTTTCCAGTATAGTCGCTTCACAAGCTGTGTTTCCATTAGACATGCTTGAATAGCTGGCTAGTCTTTATCATTTTGAAATAGTTATTAGGATGTCAGATTTCAAGTTCTTTACATTAAAATTGTAAATAGTTTGGTACTAAATAATTAACTTTGCAACATTAACATATGCCTGCCTCTCTGTCTATCTCTGATTTTCATAGTTTCCCTTCTTTTCCAGGAAGGAGATGGATAAAGCAAATGTTTATTGGGGCATTCCTTATCCCAGCTATGGTGTGTGGCACTGCCTTCTTCATCAATTTTATAGCCATTTATTACCATGCTTCAAGAGCCATTCCTTTTGGGACAATGGTAAGTTGCTTGAATCTTACTTTTAAACTGAAAAAGTGTAAGCATTCCAGTATGAGGCCTGCTATCTCTTCAAAGTACTTCTTATTAAGAGTTTTGATAATTGCAGCCAGTCTGTACCCAGTCCAGGAGAGTAAGGTGAAGAAGAAAGTTCTTGTTAATCTTTGTATAATTTTGGTTAACTTTAACCTACAGTTGCCCTTTTTTTCTTCATTCTGTGAGCCAGTAAAGTGCAAGTCCAACTTTTAAGTATGACAGAAGAAAACATTAAACTTTTTATCAGAGATGCGCGAAACTGGTGAATATATTTTGGAGAAAGAATAATGACACATCAAGAAACATGTATATTTTAAAGTGATAGAAGAGTGCAGTGGTGGGAAGCGAAGCTTCTCCATAACACATTTAGGTTTTTTTCAGGGACTGTGTACTATTTTTAGAACCTCTTAAAGCATTTACTGTTATTGGTAATATATGTTGCTATAGATACTAAAATCCGTTCACATATCTTACCTGTAGTCACAGACTTTGAAATGTTTTAATAGATTATTTCAATATATTAAAACTAAAACACAGATATACCGGTGCTTTACAGAGTTAATCCATAGTTCCCAAATTCTTCCTGTTGTTGCCTTTTTACTAGAACCAGAATTTTAGACCTGGTTTAGCCTTAATGTACACTTGTACACACACATATACAAGTAGACAAGTTGCAGGGTGGTTTTCTGCTTTTTAGAAAGGCTAAATAACTTGGCCAAGGCCATGCAGATGGTTAATGGCAGAAATGCAACTGGAACCCATATCTCTCTGAATTTTAATCTTGTTTTGTTTTCTTCCTTTTATATGGGATCGTAAAAATTCACGTGATTTTGGTTGTTTTACAGTTTAGGCCAGGTTTTTCAAACACACATTTGCATATATATGTTTACTAAGTCTTAAATACTTTTTAGTTAGGAATATTTTTGAAAATTGCTTCAAAATGGAAAAAAAATTTTTTTTTCCAAGTCAAAGTAAGTGGTAATGGTTAGGAAAAGTTAAAGTAATTAATTGTATTTAGAACTGGAAAAGAATTTGCTTCATAGTAGTTCCAGGCCATCAGAAAGTATATGTGGGGAGTCAGGTTACTTCTTAAAGATGACCTGCTAAATTATTTTTGTAGTGCTTTAAAAATTAAAATTCTGATTAAGTTATAATTTTCCTCAAAGTTTTGAATTTGATGTGGTGAAAATTATATTTCAGCGTTGCTTTGTTTCATTAAAATTGTAAATTTTACCATGTTGTAAATAGGGTTTTAAATATTAATATGCAGTGTAATTAGCCTTTAGAGAATTTTAAAACTGCTAATTATCAGAGTACAGTATCAAACTCTATGCTTATGCTGAACAGAGAAGGCTTATAAAATTGATCTTTGGTGTATAAAAGACTGGCTGCTGGTGCTTAGCAGGCTCCTACAATATCATGTTCTTAATTTGTATTCTAATTTAAAATGAAGGAATGCTGAGCGAAGGGCATTCCATTGGTCTCAAGTTTTAATCAGGTGTGTGGTCAAATATTTTTTTTCTCATTTAAAGAGTATCAAAACTTGTTTAGAACATAAAATTTAAGAACTTGAGGTAAATGTTGGATGTACCTATTCATTAAGTGTTTTAATGACTTAAATTTGTATTTTTAGTTGTTTTCCTTATTGACATTATGAAGGAAATTGTTATATATTTTCATAAACACCATGGTTCTCAACACTGTGTGCACATTAGAATCACTTGGGAATTTAAAAAATTTCAGTGCGCAGGGCTTCATCCCAAGCCCATTTATCTGTCCTGCTCTAAATTCCGTCACTAGTGTTTACTTGATTCTAGTTCCCAGCATCTGGGGATGATCTGACAACGGAAAAGCTCCCAAACCATATGTATCTGAGAAGCTGGGTGCCCCTACTTAACTGAATACATGGTTTGAAAATCAGTGTCTTCACACCATTCCATATGCTCTTCCCCAGGCCTTATCTCTTTCTGTCCTCCATTTTTTTGATCTCTTGGATATTGAGCCCTTTTTTCTGGGCGATCTTGGCTCTAGTTCTCTGTTTTTTTAGAGATTCCACAACTGAGGACTTAATCCAACCTTAGTAAAGATGACTTCAGGCTTCTGCCTTGTACTACGGAGGCACCAGAATAATAGGGGTTTTGTCTCCTTGGGATCTGGAGTTTTGTCAGAATACTACTATTACTGCCATGACTAGCATGAGATAAGATTGAAAGGGGGTGAAGGTTGTCTTCAGACCCCAACTTCTCTGCTTATATGTACCTAATTATACATGAAAGCCATTAAATCCATGTCAGATTCAACTTGTTGAACAGTAGTCAATTTTAGCAGGTTGATAAAGATAAAAGAAACATAGGTAGAGGGTGGTGGTGATGAGATAATGTCTAGTGCCCCAGTTTTAAGGCATGGTGCCTAGAGTCAAGAGAGTATTACAAGAAGATGTAAGAGAGCATTTAAATGAAATTTTGGGTCAAAGGCTATCCAAAGATGAACATACTGTTGTTCCTGAAGTTGGATTATTCTGGCACAGGTACTATAGAGAGTGGGAGAGCGTATACTTGAAATTAGATTGATCCTGGGAAGGTAAAACCATTTTGGAGGGAGAATTTGTTCAAGAATGATTTAGGTATTATACCCAAAAAGTTTTTGATCCTGTGAGAGTTTCTTGGGAATGAGGAAGGGTTTGCCAAGATGTTCTGAAAAAACATTTCTCATGAAGTCTTTAGTTGGCTATAAATTTCAGATTCTGAATGTGATGTTACTGTAGCTTTCAAGGGACAAAGAACCAAGTTGTAGAGTTTTAAAACTCACAGAGGCAAGTTAGTATAAAAACAAATAACTTTTCTACTCTAAGTATCATTCAGTTCAGCATGCGCTGATAGATCCTTGACTTACACTTATGGTTTTTGTCTCTCAGTGTGTTCATAAAGAAGTAACGGGTCATGATCATGGGTGAGCCATGTTGTATTTGTCATCTCAAGGTCTGTTTTAGCTTGGGAGGGAAATCTTGAACATCATTAGAAATATGTCCTAGGTTTTCAGAAATCAGATTTCATAAATATTTAAGGAAATGCTCTCTCATGACCCAAGTTTTGGGTTATAACTGGGAAAGCAACTTGAGAATTGGAGCACCTCAAAAATGAAACTCATGATAATATGATCAGAAATTACCACAGTAAGGAAAAAATGGAGACCAAGATTGATAGGCACTATTTTGTGATTTCTTGAAGGTGGTGAGAAGAGTACACTATACTCAAGTGTAAAAGAATAATAAAGAGCTATAAAAATAGTGTTAGAAAAACTCCATTACCTAACCTGAACTGTTGACAAATCCTAAGGCAAAAAAAAAAATTTTGAGAAAGATTTTATGAAGAGATTTACATAGCAAGTTATCAGCGATGTAACAGAGTAAAGGAAGAATGGCTCTATCCCATTCTTCCTTTTTAAAATTTTTCATCAAATAAAATAACCCTCAAACAAGAAGAGATAAGAGGAAAAAAATCCCTGGTAAGAGGGAAGTGAAGCCTAAGGTAGGTATGGGGATTGGTTATGCAGGAATAACCCAGTTACCTTAGCTGAAGTTTTGTTGCTCATATAAATGATCTTTTAGAAACTCTGAGAGATCATGCTGTTAAGTAATGTCTAAATAACTGTAAGAGAGCAGAAATGTTGTGAAACTGGACATAGGCAAATTTACTTTTAAGAAGGTAGGGAAGAAAGTGGATTCTACTTTACAAAGTGTGAACCGGATGTTGAGGCACAAGATTTTAGAATGCTTTACTAAAATTTATTTTTTAAATCACAGGAATTAATAAACATTAGGGGCCATTATGGATTTGTTAAAGCAAAAATGCTAGAGCAACTTCATTTCCCCTTTTCGGTAGGTTTTAGAGGCTGGAAAAACAAAGGAGTGTAGATAAAGTATTATATCGTGTTGAGCAATATGGAGAAATGTGGATGGAATAGTACAGTGAGGTGGATGTGTAACAATAATTACAGAATTAAAGTATTGGGGTGATATTACCCATAATATGTCACTATCTTTTAGTAGAATGGGACAGATATTCTTGACTTTGACCTATTCAAATAATTGTTAATGACTTTGTATAAAGGCATAGTGATCTGATGATTAAATTGAAAAAGGACATGAGACCAGGGAGGAAACTAGTAATATGAAATGATGAAGACAGTATCTAAAACAGGGCTCGGCAAACTGTGGCTCGCAAGCCACATGCGGCTGTTTGGGTACGTACATGTGTCTCTGAAGTAAAATTGAAAATGAAAATAAAACTATCATAGTTTCATTCATAAAATTTTTAAAGGATATTATTCACATAATGGTGATTTCATTTGTTTTATGGCTGTCGAATAATTTTTAAATTGTTGTGAGGGACAGGATTGGCTCTTCCGTCTCAACAGTTTGCGGACCTCTGATCTGAAACAATCTCAGCTGACTGAAATGATGTGACAAATCTAACAAGATGAATTATAATAAGGACAGTTATATTTGCATAGCACTTTGTAGTTTACAAAGCACTTACTTCTGGAAACCCTTATGTGGTTTTTAGAACCCAAAGAGAAAGTCAGAGCTAGTGGTATGCGTCATCCCTGTTTTACAGCAAAAAACCAGGACTCTTACATAGTAATTGACTCAAAATCACATTTTCTTTGTTGTGGTGCTGGTGGTGGTGATGATGAGATTTTTGTCTTTTTTTTCTTTTCTTCCCTTCTACCAAAAGGGATTCTAGCTTTATTCTGAGAGTGTTGGACAGCCTTTGGAGAATGTTTTATGCCCTTTTTTATTTGTATGTATTGAGGTATAATTAATACATGGTAAACTGTACATATTAAAGTGTACAATTTGATGAGATTTGATATATGTATATACTTGGGAAATCATCACCACAATCGAAAAAGGAAGGTATTTATCAGATCCAGAAGTTTCATCATGTGCCTTTGTACTGAATTCATCCTGTTTTTCCTTTCTTCCTCCCTCCCTCCCTCCCTCCCTTCCTTCCTTCCTTCTTTCCTTCCTTCCCCCATTCTTATAACCACCAATCTGCTCTGTCATTATAGATTAGTTTGCATTATCTAGAATTATATATAAGTAGAATCACACAGTATGTTCTTTTTTGTCTCTTTTCACTTGGAAAATTATTTTAAGATTTATTGATGTTGTTGCATGTATTAATAGTTTGTTCCTTTGTGTTGTTCAGTAGTATTCTGTTGCACGGATGTACCACAATTTGTTCATCCATTTACCCTGTAATGCACATTAGCGTTTCCAGTTTTTGGCTATTACGAATTAACCCACTATGAGTATTCATGTACAGGTCTTTGTGTAGACATATACATATGTTTCAGTTCTCTTAGATAAAAAAACTACAGTGGAATGACTGTCATATGATACTTTAACTTTTCAAGAAACTGCCAAATTTTTATAAAGTGGTTTTGCCATTTTACATTCCCACTAACTGTATACACGTTTCAGTTATTCCACATCATCTCTAGCACTTAATATGGTCAATCTTTTTAATTTTAGTCATTCTAGTGGATATGTAGTGATGTCTCGTTGTGGGTTTAATTTGCATTTCCCTAATGACTGACTCATCATGATGAAGATATTTTTGTGTGCTTATTTGGCGTCCATGTATATTCTTTGATGAAGTTAAATTCTTTTGCCAATATTTTAATAGGTTGTCTTGGTAAGTGGTAAGAGATTTTTATGTATTATAGATGCCAAGTCCTTTGTCTTATACATATTTTACAAGTTTATTCTCCCATTTTGTGGCTTTTCTTTTCATTCTCAAAAGTGTCTTTTGAAGAACAAGTTATTAATTTTGAGGTCTGATTTATTGATTCTTACATAGTTTGTGCTTTTTTGTCCTGTTTAAGAAATCTTTTGCCAAACCAAAGATCAGTAATTTTTCCTGGTATGTTTCCTTCTAAAAATTTTACAGTTTTAGCTCTTAAATATAGGTCTATGATCCATTTTAGATTAATTTATATATTGTGTGAGTTAAGGGTCAAGGGGTTTTGTTTTGTTTTGCTTATGGCTGCTCAGCACCATTTTCTCCACTGCTTTGCTTTAGAGCACTTTTGTTGATAATCAATTGACCATGTATGTGTGATTCTATCTGGAATTTTCTGTTCTGATTCATTGATTGATTTGTCTTGATTTTATGCCAGTACCACACTGGTTTGATTAATGTAGCTTTACAATTCTAAGTCTTGAAACCAATTCTTCTTTTTCAAAGTTGTTTTGGCTTTTTTAGGTTCTTTGTATTTCCATGTAAAGTTTAGAATCAGCTTGTCAGTTTCTACAAAAAGCCTGCTGGGATTGCATTGAAGCTATAGATCAATTTAGGAAGAATTGATACCTTAACAATATTGAGTTAACTTCTCTGTAACATTTTATAGATTTTAGAGTTTAGGTCTTGTACATCTTTTGTTGACTTTACTCATAAGATTTCATATTTTTTATGCTTTTTATAAATGGTATTTTTAAAATTTCAAATTCTTATTGTGTATAGAAAAGCAATTTATTTTTGTATATTGGTTTTGCATTCCGTAATTTTACTAAACTCACTTATTACCATATTTTGCCATGTATGATGCAGATTATTTTTGCCCAAATTTGTGAAGGAAAAATAAGGATGCGCATTATACATGGGTAGTACTAATTCTGTATCTATATAAATATTTTTTATTCTTTTATTTATGCTTGTGAGTTAAAAGTGTAACTCTAGAAATCAACAATGATATCCGTATGCAAAACAGTACCCTGGAATAAAATAGTCAATTTTGTTGAACTTAAATTTGAACGACAAAGAGTTCTTGGCCTTCTGTGATGTGTAAATACCGTAAATTTGTTACCGGTACATAAAATTTCTTGTACCTTGTATCTGTTCTTGTGTTTTGTAATTATTTGTTATGTAAAATTTCTTGCACCATAATATGTTTAAAAAATTAATGCTAAAATCCCTTTATAATACAAAAAATAAGTACCTAAATGTAAACAAATAAAAATTTGAATTAAAAAATTAAAATGAAAGATATTTTTTCCTTGAAAGTTTGGGCCAAAAACGTGGGTGTGCATTATACACGGAAGTGCATTATACATGGCAAAGTACAGTAGTTCTAATTTCTTTTTTGTAGATTCCTAAAAATTTTACATAAATTATCATGTTGTCTGTGAATAAAAACACTTTTACTTCTGCCTTTCTAATCTATATTCTTTTTGTTTCTTTTTTTTTGCCTTATTGCACTGGCTAGAACCTCCATACATGTTGAATAGAAGTGGTGAGAGCATACATCCTTGATTTATTTCCGATCTTAGGGGTAAAGCATTCAGTCTTATGTCCTCAAGTAAAATGTTAGCTGTAGTTTGTTCATAGATGGCCTTCATCAAATTAGTGAAGTTTCTTTCTGATCCCAGTTTGTTGAGTTTATTTATTGTGAATGAAGGTCGGATCTTGGAAAGGCTTTTTCTACATCTTTTGAGATGATCTATGATTTTTCTAGTTTGATAATGTGGTGAATTGGGTTAATTGATTGATTTTTGAATCTTAACCGATCTTACATTCCTTTGATAAACCTCAATTTATTATGATGTATTATCCATTGTCTATATTGCTGGATTTCATTTGCTAAAATTTGTTGTTGTTTTTGCATCTGTTTTTTTTTTTTTTTTAGCCGAGCCATCCTGCCACCTGTTGGCAGCTCAGCAGCAGCTCAGCTCGGGCCAGGAATTGAACCAGCGACCCTGTTGCTCACAGCTCGCACTCTTGAGCCACTGAGCCACTCAGCCGGCCCTTTTGCATCTGTATTTATGAGAGACAATTATCTGTAGTTTTCTTAATGTCTTTTTTTGTGTTTTTTATCAGAATAATGCTAGCTTCAACCACTATGGAAAACAGTATGGAGGTCCCTCAAGAAATTAAATTAGAACTTAAAAATAGAACTACCATATGATCCAGCAATCCCACTTCGGGGTATTTTATCCAAAGAAAATGAAAACAATAAGTTTTTAACTTCAAATTCAGTGTTTCTTTCATGATAGTACTGAAGTGGCTCAAGAAACAGAATGAGAGTTATTTTTAGACATCAATAATTTGAGCTCTTAAGTCTGATCTTTAAATTTTAAAAAATGAACTCTCTTATTTCATACATTTATACAAGTTTTATCTGAAAGGAAGATGATACCTTTTGGCTTGTTTAAACACATGCGCACATGGATGTAATGCAGATGTAGAGTTTTCAGTAATGTTACTTCAAAATAAATTCTTCTCATATAATCACTGGATTTCTACCTCACACCTCTTCATTCTTCTCAATTTCTTCACAGTTTTCATTCAGCTTCTCTCACTTTTACTTTTTGTTTATTAGAACCTGAAAATGTATAATTGAAACAGATCTTAGAAATCATTCAGTCCTACTTCATTTTACAGAAGTTTAGAATGACATGATCTTACCCAGATGCTGACTGGAAAAGAGCTCGAATGTGTCCTTGTGTACCCAGATTTATATAAAGAAGAAAAATCACAAAAATAAATATTTTCCTAACTGACCACTTTGGTTTTAGAATCTCAACATGGTCTTCCCCTATAACTAATTACCAATAGGCAGGAAAATATTCATATTACTTTAGTAATTACACATATATAATAAATAGAGCTATGCTTCTATTGTTGATCCCAAGGCAGTGGAGAAGAGAAACGAACATGGTCTTTGAGACAGGCATATCAGCATTGAAATTTTAGTCTTGCTACCTACTAGCTGTGTGATCACAAGAAGGTACCTAGCGTCTCTTAAGTCTCATTTTCTTCATCCATAAAATAGTGAAATAACGTATGTAAAGCTCCTTGTGCATATGAGGAGCTCAATAAAGTATCGCCATGTTAAGTAAGTTGGTTATAAGGAAAGATAAAGGGTATGTCAAAAGCTTGGCAGCAAAAAGTGAAAGAAGAGAATAAAGGACTATAGCAGAGACAGTATGGAAGAATAGGAAACACTTCGTCTTGTATTTAGTTCAATTCTAATATTTAAAAGCACATTCTTTTCTATTTTCATTAGTGTATACCTGGCACAATTTTAACCCATGTTGAACTTAAACATTTTCTTTTGTGATCAAATGGTGTTTAAATTTTTAAGTGTCCCTTTTATTTATTTTTATTAATGTTCTGAGTAATCACACACATTTTAATTTAATTTACAGGTGGCCGTTTGTTGCATCTGTTTTTTTGTTATTCTTCCTCTAAATCTTGTTGGTACAATACTTGGCCGAAATCTGTCAGGTCAGCCCAACTTTCCTTGTCGTGTCAATGCTGTGCCTCGTCCCATACCGGAGAAAAAATGGTAAAGAGAATGCTAAATCTTATGTGATTGTTTCTCACAATATATAAATAAGTTCTTAAGGCTATTATGTATTTGTAAGTTTTAGAATTGGCATGTATTTATAAGAATGACTCTGAAGTTTGAACTTACGAATTTGTCCTTTTACATTTTCCTTTAGTCTATATTGTTAGAGGTAGTAATAAATTATATTCTTATTTCACTTTCTGAATATTGGTGCCGTTTACAGATAACTCAAATGCTTTGATAAGTATACTAGTGTGTAGAGGTGGGTGAGAACTAAAGCTGCAACAGTTTAGACTGCAGCCTACAGGCCAAATTTGACCTGCTCCTCTTTTTTAGAAAAAAAACAAAACATTTTGTTGAAACATAGCCGTACCTATTCATTCAACATGTTGTCTATTACTGTTTTTACAGTGCAGCATCAGAGTTCAGTAGTGCTATTAGAGACTACATCACTTGCAAAACCTGAAGTATTTACTATCTACACCTTTACAGAAAAAGTTTGCCAACTCCCCATATATAATTTTATTTATTTTTTCCAGATATTTTATTATTCCAAACAGTACCGACACATTTGTAACCATATATATCACACCAATTGAGAGATGGATTAGGATTGAGACCAATTATAGTTTACTGTTTTACGTTCCTTATCTTTACTTCTGTCACATTTTATGTACAACTGTGTTCTTGAGGACCTCCTATAATTCAAAATTAATCCTGATAAAGGATGACAAGTGTTTCTGTTTAACAGATGAAGAGATTCTTTTTTTGCAATAGTGTAAACATAGTTTACAGTTTATTTGATCAATCATCTTTGAAATTATAATTCTTGATGGATTTTTAATTTGAGACAATTTGTAGTTTTTCAAATTTTAGACATAAAAGGTCATTAATATGTTTATATTTTTAATTCTTGTAATTAAAAATGAACTCAGTGTATATATATTGTATATATATTTAGCCTTCTAAAATTAGTAAATTGAATATGTTTAATGATATATTACATTGAATATTTATTAAATTGATTTATGCTAGTCTACATTCTTTGTTTTCCTAATTCTTACTAGCAGACAAAAATAGAACAATCTTACTGCACATTTATTACATTTCCCATCTTATAAGAATAGCTATACAGTAGACTACATATTCATAATAAGGGATATATATTGAAAAGCCTGTGTTCCTAGATATTTCACCACATTATAAACATAACTTATGTTCAGATACTTACTATACAAACAGTGTTTTGTAGAGTTGGAGTTATGTAGACATTTATAGAAATGGAGGCTGAATGAAATAGCCCCTATAGTTTAAAAGAGAATGATTTATTCTAGACTTAGAAGTTGTCCATGTTCTTTTTTTCTTAGATTGGTCTTATGAGAGTTTTCTAGTTTTTTAAACTCAGTTATCTTTTTTCAAATTAGATTTTTAAGGCCCATTGATATCCTGATATTCACCCATTACGGGGGTGGGAGAGTGGATGATAAGTTTAAAGGCAAAGAATGTAGTCAGAAATCACAAAAGTTCCTCTAAATCACCAGGATTAGTGAAGGAGAGGAAGGCACAACACAGGACCTCCAAACATGGGTCACATTTAGGTGCAGGAAGACTTGTGTATATTTTCATTTTCTTCATATAGTCACACTGGGAGCCAAAATCTGGATATTAGATCTAGCTCTCACCGACTGTGTTTCTTTGGGCAGATCATTTGTAACCTCTGAGAAAAGAAGACTAAATTAAGTGATTTTTAAGTTTTTTTCTCTAGCTCTCAAATTCTTTGATTTTCCTCTCAGGTTTTTAATTTGTTCATTCAAGAGATATTAGTGTAGTACCTTTTATGTGCCAGAGACTGTGCTGGGTGCTGGGAATACCTAGATGAATAGCTTCTGCCTGCCAGGGGTATGATATGCATGTAATTAGACAGTTACAGTATAATGTGGTAAGTGCTGTGATGGAGTTATATTCAAAGGGCAGTGGAAGAATGGGGCAGGACTCACCTCTTCTTGGGAGACTTAGAGAAAGCTTTATAGGGAGAACACTTGAGCTGACGGTTGCAGAAGTATGAGACAAGAGAAGGCATTCCAGGTAGAGAATTACCAATAGCAAGTAAGAAATGTTTGTTGAGTGAATGAGTGAGGTTTGAATTTTAGTTTTTTTCATTCTTTGGCTCCATTGTAACTCAGAACTCATAATCCATGAATTGTATAATATATAGGAAAAGGAATTAACCAATGAAAGAAGGAGCAAAGAAATGGCAAGGCCAAAGTTTGGGAAACATTATTTCATGTAGGGATCTCAAGACTTACTTTCTTTCCTTGTGGCTTTCTGTAAGTAAATGCCTTTAAAATTCTTAGAAGTTATTGAGAGGTGTGGAAAGGAACAAACACTTAGAGCCTTCCTTGAGTTCTGCCTTTGACAAGAAATTTGTGTTCCCCAAGTTCTTATCTCGGCCATTAATGCTGGCAAGAATTTTGACTATATTCTAGGACTAATTTGAAGTTCTACCTCTGTATTGTGTCTCTTTGGATTTTAGTTTTTCCTTTTTACTGATTTGTTTCTGTTCTTTAGATTGTTTTTAAATACCAAGAGCTTGCTTTCTGTTATCAGGATTTATATAACATAAAATCATGCTAGAAGTTTACTGTTAATTTTCATATTTTCCAGGTTCATGGAGCCTGCAGTTATTGTTTGCCTGGGAGGAATTTTACCTTTTGGCTCAATCTTTATTGAAATGTAAGTTTTGGCAATGTTATTTATGCTTTGAGGGATCTCATTGTAATTAGAGAATTTAGGAGTTAGGGTAAGATGGGAAAGCATCTAATAGTTAGTCTGTTAATTCCATGGCTTCCAGAAAGGAGCCTGTGTGTCTGTCTAAAAGTAGTTTTCTGCTCTGTTCTCAAATATTCAGGTGAAGTTTACCCTTTTTTGTATTATATACTAGAACTCTCTCACCTAACAGGACATTTTAGAAATCAAAGCATGCATGTTGGACCAGCCTTTGATCACACGCATAACATAAGTACTGGTTTTTATTGTACTTCTAAAATATTTTTGAGGGTCCAAGGAACTAGGTAAACCATTGCCTATCAGACTATCCTAGATGCATAGTCATTCCCAGTCTCCTTCCATAGAGACCTGCAGCAGTACTGGGAAATGTGTGTGTGATGTGTTTGGGGGTGGGAGGTATGCTACCATGCTTTACACCTGCATCCTTGGTTATCACCTTTCTTTTCTCAGCCTGTTTCAGTGTTCCTTGACAGGAATGATCTGGCATTTTAGGCAAAGCGGTTCTTTGTGTGGGACTTTCTCAAGAACTGCAGTCATAGACCTCTGGCTCCTGCCCATGAAATGCCAGTTGTCATAGCTGCTCAGAATTCCCTTCCATGTTTCCTTCCAGCTGCCCCACTGCTGATTCTCTCGTGTACAATAGATGCCTCCTTAACAGACATGATTGGATCTGATAGTTGGTTAATTGAAAAAGTTGTCTCCTGTAAGGGAATTATTAAAACAGATACATACATAACATTTTATTTTAACTCAAAACAGCTAAAGGTACATCCTTCACTGATATTTTTTACATATATATATATATATATAAAGCCGGGGTCTTTTCTTTGATTTATATCCAGATGATGTTTCTGCCATTTTTCCTTTGACATTCATAATACATCTTCTGTGTGTAATTTTAAAGTGGAACAAGAACATAAATAACCTGTGTGAAGCATTCTAAGTGCAGAATCATTCTAGATTTGTACATTTGTCCCCCAGTCTTTTACAGCCATCTCACTCACACCTAATTTTATAACTTTGTTTTTAGCAACTCACCTTACTGACTTTTTCCAAAGCATTCAAAATAATATTCATAGAAATCACACATCCTTTTAGCTCTTATGTTTATTGGTTTATGTGACATTTAATTTTACACTAACAAGTACAACTAACGTAGATTTGGGCCAGTTCCTGGTGGTCACCAGCTGCAAGTGCACTGTGGGCATTAATTAGTCAGTACCTTGGAGAGGGCTTCGAGTGCATGTCACTTTAGCGCCTGGACTAATAAAGCTAGTTCAGGAACTTCTGTACTTCCAGTCTGATACTGCTCTGTCCTCACCCTGACTTGACCTCCGACTAATTTTTCCCTCCTCCTCCCGTCCCCAGTACCTTCTAGATCACCTCTCTTCCTGCTTTCTCAGGTATTCTGTTCCGTTAGCCAGCCTTTCTGTCATATCTTTAACTTCTTCTGTTTTGACCTCGGTAGCCTAATTGATCCATTTAAGGTATCAGTCTGATCACGTCACTTCTTTGATAAAGACTTCTTGTTTTCATTGAGATAAGGTCCAAATTCCATAACATGGCCAATAAGGGCCTTATAATACAGGATCTGGCCCTGTTCCCTTCTCCAGTCTCATCTCTTAGCTCTCACCCCTTCATTTGAAGTTCTAGACATACTGACTGACCTTTGAGTTTTTCAAAATACAGTGAATTCCCTTATTTGTGAGCCTTTGCCTGTGCTGTTTCTATGCCTGGAACGTTGTTCTAGCTTCCCCCACCCACCAAGCCCCATCCAGCCAAGCCAGTAAGTTGCCACTCATAGGTGCATTGATAGAACATGTTACAGTGTGTCGTGATTCCCCCTTTACCCCACTAAACAGTAATCTTGAGGGTAGAGATTTTGTCGTCTTCACAGTTCTATTTTCACTGCTTCCCTGATATGTGGTAGGGGCTCTGTAAGTATCTTGAAAGAATGAATGACAAAGAAGTGAACTAACAGAAGAGAACAAGAAAAAGAAGACAGGCTAGAACAGAGGTCAGCCAACTTTTGAGACGGAAGAGCCGCCAGGGGTCAGCAGACTGCGGCTCGTGAACTGTGGCTCTGAAGTAAAATTGAAAATGAAAGTAAAACTATCATAGTTTCATTTATAAAATTTTTAAAGGATATTCACATAATGGTGATTATGTAAAAATATATTTATGGCTCTCGAATAACTTAAGTTGTTGTGAGGGACAGGATTGGCTCTTCCAGGGGTCAGCAAACTTTTGACACGGACTGTACCCAAAGAGCCGCATGTGGCTCGTGAGCCGCAGTTTGCCGACCCCTGGGCTAGAAGACCCTTTCTAGTTGAATGATGACTTGGGTAATGGAGTTAGCGTGAAGGGTCTTTTTCTTAGTGTAAAATCTTAATGCCCTTTCTCTTACTGTCCTCTGAAGATAGCATGAAGCTTCTTTAGGTTTTCTTTTCCTAGTGTTTTCCCCCTAATTTTATGCATTCTATGAAACCTATTTTTTAATTTAGTAGGGTATTTTATAAAATATACAGTACATTGCTTGAATAGTGTTGTATCTAGAAAAAGATGAAAGATTAAGGGAATTGACTTTATTTTACAAATATGAATTTTTAGTTATTTTGGGTTTTTTCCACATGTTACTCCTTTAAGTTTCTAATTTATTCAGTTTGCTTCAACATAAATGCCCTACTAAAGAATCTGTTCTTGAAAGATTATCCAAGAAAATATTTTTGAGAAAATTTTAGAGTGTTTAATATCAGGTTGTTGGAAAAGTCATGACGTATTTTTCTGTTTTTCATTGCAAAGATGCGTCATGACTTTTCCAATAATCCAATATATGAAAAAAGGTAAGGGAAACTGTTGGAAGTTACCTGAAAGAAAAATATTGAAATTTAAGTGAGTACTAAGATGTAAGTGAGACTTAACAAGAGCAGGGTGAACTTCAAGATAAAGACTAGAAAGCTGTCTTGATTGCGTTTTACTTAGGTATTTCATCTTCACATCTTTCTGGGCATATAAGATCTATTATGTCTATGGCTTCATGATGCTGGTGCTGGTCATCCTGTGCATTGTAACCGTCTGTGTGACCATCGTGTGCACATACTTTCTACTAAATGCAGAGGATTATAGGTGGTAAGTATTATTCTGGGGGAGAACCTCTGGGGAACATAATATTTTAAAATAAGATTTCAATTGAAGTGTTAAGTGGAGTAAAAGACCTGCATCAAAGTTTTACTATTTAAGCTGGTATAGGGATTTCTTTTAGTTATAAAAATGACAAAGATAAAGATGAAGATTTTCAATGATAAAAATGAAGAAAAATAGTGTCTTTTTTTTTTTGTATTGATGAGGGTCTCTGTATTAGAAATATTTTTACAAAGTGCTTGATGTGGAAAGAGCTTTATGAGGAAGCATCACTCCATTTTAAACACAATGAAACAGGTCTGAAAAAGAAAATGGTTTATTTAGAGTCACTTGTAATAGGGAATCTGACAAAATTTAGGATCCCTTTTTCCAGTTCTTAGGCTCTCTCCTTGTTGATGTATTAAAATGCCATGTATATGCATTTGTTTTTAAATATACAGAATTTTAAAGGATGTCTTTTATAAAATTCTGTGCTTTTTAAAATCCTTGTTTCAGTACCATTTATTCAAAAGAGTTTGTTTTTTTTTTCCTCTAGGCAATGGACAAGTTTTCTCTCTGCTGCATCAACTGCAATCTATGTTTACATGTATTCCTTTTACTACTATTTTTTCAAAACAAAGTAAGTGTAGACATTTTTTCATTTTGTATGAAATGTAAGGCCTTATATTGACAGTAAAAATGGATATACTACATACAGTTATTTTGTTTTATTTCAGGATGTATGGCTTATTTCAAACGTCATTTTACTTTGGATATATGGCGGTATTTAGCACAGCCTTGGGGATAATGTGTGGTAAGTTCTTAAATTCTTAAAATATCCTGAGTAAATCTTTGAGTGTTTCAGAATCAGAAAAATACAGTAATGAGAAATTTAAAAATTACATTCTGTTGTTTGATCAGGAACACCAAAGTAATCTCAAGAGTCTGATTGACTTTTTTTTTTTTTTTTTGATAGTTCCACCTTTAGCTAGAGGTTGGGCAGTAGAATAAGGGAGCTATAATAATCTTGTTAAAAGGTGGGCCCTGGTATGACATTTGTAGACCCCTTTGGAGTACCAGGATTGCTTTTTTCCTCCTGTGGAATCACTTCCACAGATTGGTAGTTGTCCAAGGCGGGAGGTGGGGGACTGTGGATGAAATGGGTGAAAGTGGTCAAAAGATACAAACTTCCAGTTATAAGATGAATAAGTTTTGGGGATGTAATGTACAGCATGGTGACTATAGTTAATAATACTGTATTGTATATGTGAAAGTTAAGAGATTAGATCTTACAGATTTTAAATGCTCTTATTATAAGAAAAATAAATTTGTAGCTCTGTATGGTGGTGGATATTAACTAGCCTTATTGTGATAATCATTTCAATATATATATCAAATCCCTATGTTGCACACCTGAAACTAATACGTTATATGTCAATTAAAAAAAACCTATTTCATTCATATATATATATATATATATATATATATATATATATATATACCATGTATGTGACCATGTGTGCACACACACACAAATGACATTTACTGTAAAGTAGTAAAACTCATTCCACAAGCTATAAGGGAAGATAGTTCTCTATGTTATAGTCACTTATTTTATTTATAGCTGTTGTGATAACCTTTCTTTGTGATAATTAGTTGACCAACTTTGAGGAAAAGGTGACTAGAAACTGAAGGTTAAAACTAGATTTGTTTCATGTGGGAATATCCTGGTATATCTCTAGGAAATCAGAAGATTCCTTTAGTATTATTGATCATCCTTCCTTCAAAATATTGTTCACAAGAATGTCTTTCTTGATTATCAACATCATTCAGTGAGGTATAGAATCTTGGAATTATGCAGAGGGTTAATATTTTTCCCTTGACTTTGTATGTGATCTTAAGAAGACCTAGAGAGGTAATACCTTGACATTTACAAATGAAATGGAATGAATTTAGCTAAAATTTTCAGTGCTTTTCCTATTGAAATTTCATCATGCTGCCTGAAAATCTTGGCACATTTACAATTCTCTGCTATTCTGGCAGTATCCCAGTATTTATTTTTTAATGGGTTTATATGCCTTCAGTGCTAATCAGTTCTTTGGGCAGAGGGGAAACAGTTCAGACTGTAATTGATTAAAATGTCATCATAATGCAAAATTATACATATTCATCAGGTTATATGTCAGTAATTGAAAGAAAAATATTTGGTTTTTTTTTAATGTAGAAAAAAGAAACGACTGTTAAGGTGGAATAAATAGATTGTTATAGTCTTTATATTTTGAGCATAGCATTTTAGTTTTAAGGAAATTAAAAGTGTATTATTCCCACGACATTTACTTTTCTGGAGAGCATATTGTGTTCTCTTTTTATAAAGTCATGTTTGTATAAGCTTATTCTTGAGGTGCTCATAAGATTAGGAAAAATGATTCTCTAGGTTGGTACTGTTTTACTTTTAAGCACATATCTGCTCAAAGGGAAGCAATGTTTTACAAGTCCGGAAAGTTGGATTTAGTTATTGGACTAATATTATATTATGCCAGTTAAGATTTTGATTCAAGTTAAATTTTATAGATATTTTTATGTTCTAAGAATTCAGGTGTAGTTTTACAAAATTGAAGATTTTTTTCTTACTGTGTAACGACTTGTATAACTATTTCAAAATGAATTATCAGTATTTTAAAGTATACTATAATTAATTCATATTATAAAATAAATCTATTCATTGCAAAAGTAATTAGAAATAGGTTTGCTTTGTTGTTTTGGATTTGTTTTTTAATTTTTAATACTTAATTGTGGGAAATTTTCAAATATATATGTAAGAAGAGAGATAATAATATATATACAGTGAGTCTCCATGTACCTAACATCAATAATTCTTATCTCATAGCCAATCTTCTCATTTATATTCCCACCTTACCACCCTTTTATTCTGACATGAATCTTGACCCTCATGTCATTTCAACTGTAAATATTTCTCTCTATATAAAAAATAATATTTCTATAATATATTATTATATATCTATACTATGATATGTTATAATATATTTATATATTATATAATACATAATTAAAATATTTTTAAAATATTGATGTTATATATAATTCAGTATATATGCACATATAAGTATAATTCCTTAATCTGCTCAAATACTCAGTATTCCACTTTACCCCCAACCTCCACCCTGCCCCAGTCCCCATTTCTCTTTTAATAGTTTGATCTCATCAGGATCCAATTAAGGCCCATGTATTGCTTGGTTAAAATGCCTCTTAAGGCGCTTTTAATCTGTTGATGTTCCCTCTTCCCTTGCAATTTATGTAAGAAGTTTGTTTGTTTGTTTGTTTGGATTCCTGTAGAGTTTTCCACACTCTGGATTTTACTGACTATATCCCTGAGGCATCATTTAATGTTTCTGCGTGCTTCCTCCCGTATTTCCTGTAAGGTGGTAGATCTGTAGGCTTGATCAAACTCAAGAACAGTTATCCAAGAATATTTCCCAGTGGTTTGTAAACTTGTATCAGGAAGCACTTAATGTCTGGTTGTCTCTCTGTGAGGTTAACAGTCATTGTTAACGATTGCCTAGCTGAAGCAACTCAGTAGTGGTTATAATAATCTAGTTTTGTTGTTCCCTTTATATTTATTAACTAGGATAGTTCTATGAGGAGAAACTTCCTTTCATCAACAATTTGGTTCCCTGAAGTATAGTTCATATATAGGAAAAGCAGAATAGACTTATTTCTTTCCTTGCATATACCATCTGGGTGAATAAAAGTGTAAAGGTGCCCAATTAGGCATATAGGTGTGTATGTCATTGTTAACTCACAGAAGATTTACTTTTAAATTTTCAATAATGTTGGACTAGATGGTAAATTCCTAATCCAACAGAAAATCTCTTGTGTGACTTGAATGACCAGCTGTCTTGTACTTAGTAATTATAGTGAAGAACTATCCATGTCAATCATTCATTCAAGAAATATTTATTGAGTACCTTATCACATGCTGAGCACTCCAGCACAGGAGGTAAATACTTAATTTAATGAAACAGACAAATACCCCTGCTTCCTGGTGTTTTGAGCCCCATTTGAAGCTAATTATTCAAAAAACAACATTTCAAAACTCCTGACCTACTTACTTGTCTCTTTTGTTCATTCCTTCAAATATGTCTTCCGATCTACCAGCCACACAGTTTCTACAATTTAAACATAAAAAAGAAACCCTCAGAAAATGCCTCTTTTTCTAGAGCTTCAAATGCCGTTGGGCTATGCATTAGTCCTTCCTTGAGAGAATTCCCAGTCACTTTCTTCCTTATCCATAGGACATCATATGGTTTGGGGAACGTGTTAGTGTTGGTTTAATGACCTAGAATAATATATGCTCAAGTTAAAAAAAACAAACAAACGTGTTTTTTTCATTCAACAAATTTTTGTCATTATCAAATTATTCTTGCTTTATAAGATGTATTTTAATTCATATAGTTATTGATTATATATGTAATAATTAATACTTAATTCTAAAAGTATTGCATAGGTCAAACTTGGTATGTGACAGTAATAGGTGATTTGTAAAACAAATGATACAGTTTTAATAAGTTCAGAAAGAATGCTAACAAAGACATTATCTTGAAAACAGAATAACTTTCCAGAGCAGAGGGCATTTAGTAAATGATGGGTACTGCTCTGTATGTATTTGTTTCAAATATGTTATTTTATCTTTACAGGAGCAATTGGTTACATGGGAACAAGTGCCTTTGTCCGAAAAATCTATACTAATGTGAAAATTGACTAGAGACCCAAGAAAACGTGGAACTTTGGATCAATTTCTCTTTCATAGGGTTGGAACTTGCACGACAAAAAAAGCGCAAGAAGAGAGTTGGGCTTTAATACTGGGTACTTTGTGGGTCTCTCTTTCGTGGATGGCTTTTAAAGTAACATCTATTTCCATTGGTCCTAGGTTCTTAGTGACTGCTTTCTCCAACTGTTCACAGCAAATGCTTGGATTTTATGCAGTAGGCATTACTACAATACATGGCTAATCTTCCCAAAACTAGCTCATTAAAGATGAAACAGACCAGCTCTCTTCAGTGAAGAGGACAAATAGTTTATTTAAAGCATTTGTTCCAATAAAATGAAAGGAGGGAAACTTGGATGCTAAAATTACATGGATAGAAATCTTCCTGGCACTTAGTGTTTCTACGTTATTGAAAAATGATGTTCCAGAAAGATTACTTTTTCTCTTATTTTTACTGCTATCATCAGCCTATTGTGGGACATTTTTATATATTGAATCTGGGTTCTTTTTTGACCTTCCCCCCCTCCCCCGATTCAACTGCATCATTTTTTTTTAAGAGAGAAAAATATTAAATCCTGCATGTAATATATCTGCTGTCATCTTAGTTGGACCAACTTCCCATTTATTTATCTTAAAACTATCCAGTTATATCTTAATTCCATCCAAAGAAGATACAGTCTGAAGATAGAGGTGTGCTCTATACAATGCAATTTACTGTACAGTTAGAAAGCAAAGTGTTAAATGGAGAAGATATTTGTTTTTATTAAACATTTTGAGATTTAGATAAACTACATTTTAACTGAATGTTTAAAATGATTATCTTTTCTTCCCCCCCAAGTTAGTCTTACATCTTTTTTTGGGTTTGAATGAAGGTTTTACATAAGAAATTATTAAAAACAAGGGGGGGTGGGTAATAAATGTACATAACATTAAATAATGTAACGTAGGTATAGATTCCCAAATGCATTTGGATGTACAGATCGACTACGGAGTACTTTTTTTCTGATGATGATTGGTGTAGAAATGTGTGAATTTGGATGGCTTTTTACATCTTGCCTACCACTGCATGAAACATTGGGGTTTCTTCAAAATGTGTGTGTCTTACTTCTTTTGGGAGGGGGGATTGTTTTCTTCTGTTTCTTTTCTGAGACTCCTACAGGAGCTAAATTTGTAATTTAGAAACATTTAATTTTGTTAATCCTGTCTGGGGCACTTAAGTAACATCTAAAGCATTACTGCTTTAGAATGTTAAAATAAAATTTCCTGACCAAATTGTTTTGTGAAAATAGATGTGTTTGCAATTTGAAGATAAGTTTTCAAAACTCAATATTACTGAATGCAATTTTTTAATATACGATAAACTATGCTTTTCTGATACAGGGGGACCCACACTTTAAAAATCCCCAAACTTGCTTACATCTAGATTATCCAGTGCAGTCATAAAGTGAATGACAAGCCCTTTGAATGAAATTGTGGCACAAAATCTGTTTAGGTTGGTGTACTGTGTGAAGTGGGCATGAGGTGAAAGTGATTAGCTTACCATTGGATGAGCAAATAAAGGTTACAGTTTTCTAAAAGAAGTGATTTTAATTTTGAATACATCTTTCTGGAACTATCCATAATGTGAAGTTTTCCTAGAACCATTGAGTTTCTAGTTTAATAGTTTGCTATGCAAATGACCACCTAAAACAATACTGTATATTGGTATTTTTAGAAAGAGTCAAAACAGCTGTATTTAAACCTTATTGTGAAACTCATGCCATTAATAGTTACATAAGATGTTTCCATTTTAAAGTGTTTCTATAAATTAATAGACTGCATCCTATCATGTGGCATGTAAGGACTATAAAGAGTGAAAAGTTTGATTTCTTACGTCTAAGTGTGGCTGACATTATCAAACAGAAATTTGATCAGAAGTAAATTCTTCAAGTCCAGATGTTATATTAAATGTTATACACTGGTTCTTTGATTTTCTTCTCATTCTTACTTGCCTTTAAGATCATATAAGAAAGGAAACTAAAAGTCAATATTTAATGGCTTATATAACTTTCTAACTACATGTAAAGTACTTATAACAGTATATAGTCTGTCTGATGGCGTGTAAATTGGACAGCAGGCTTTTGTCATACATAAATAAATGACATTGATTTCTCATGAATCTTGCAGGTAAGATGTAGGGTTTTTACAGAATGAGTGGTTTAGCTGCTTTCAGGTACACCAGTTCCTTCTGCTAAATTGAGCTCTATTTAAAGCCCTTTGAATTTTTTAGTGAAAAATAGTTTCCTAACTTCCAAATAACATTAAAAGCTCCATTAAAATGAATATAAATCACCTTGAAAAGTCCTTTAGAAAATATGTATTGGTTTAATGGCTTCATAGAGGGGCTGGGTGTGGTGTGTCTTGAAGAAGATATAATTCACAAATGGTTTAGCTCCCTAACTCTCAGTTGTAGAATAGTAAAATAAAATATTTAAGTTAATTAAAAGGTGGGGTTATTCCACTCCATTAATGCTGCTTATCTGTCTTTCATTTGTTAACATTATTTGCTCAACTTCCCAACTGATGCTTTGAACACTATCAAAAACTAAGGATAAACTTTCCCCTCGTATCTCTAAGCTTGTTTCTCTTGAAATTTAGTTACATTAGTAATTATCATTTTATATATATATATATATATATATATATATATATATACATACACGCACACGCACATATATATGTAGATAGATAGATATATACTCATATTCTATAAGAGTAGGATAATTGGAAATGTAATGGCTGGAGGGATGGTAAAGCATTCCTTAGTAAATCGTGTTGGGCTCATAGATTGTCCTGGGTTTGCTCATAAATCAAGCTCCATACTCTTAGAATTCATTATTCTGTGGTGATATCTGAATAGTGGATGGCAGGGTGAATGGTATATTCATTCACCTAGTGAATGGTATGTTTGTGTGTTTTCCATTGAAAGTGGATGGACTTCCTTATGAAGGTGGTTGCTACAAATTCCAGCTCTTCCAAAAGCCACTATATATTTAGGGTTTATCCACAAATTGTATTCATTTTGATAAAGCTTTTTTAAATGTTTACTAACCACCTTATGCCAAATGTCTCGCAAATATATGTTATTTAAAATTTTCCTGAATTTTTACAAATGTAAAAAACAAATGTATTAGTGTAATTTTTTCAGGAAAAGCTACATACCGAAGGGCTTCTGTTTCTGAAGTCTGGGAAAGAAAAGCCTGTTTGTGGTCTATACACTGTAGTTCCTCCTGAGTTTTAAGTTTAGATTTCAGCATGTCTTAGTGCTTCTTTCTGTGGATTTATTGTAACACATAATAAATAGGAGTAGTGACATATGAAAACTCAAGAATTCATTAATTTGTATATCTTCATAAAAATTCCATAGTTACGAAGCTGATTTTAGCAATCACGATGTTAAAGAGGTAAGAGAAATGACAATTTATGAAGATTATTTGGAAGTGTATGCAGAAATAGAATAGACTAGATTTAGAAGTCAGAGAACAGAAAGTTAACATACAGCTGCTGAACTTTATAAAATTTAAATTCAGTATGAGGAATAACTCCAGGTCTCTCCTGTGAGCCTTTTCTAAAAGCCATCTGATTTGACATTCTTATTGGAGCTGTAGGCAGAAGTATGAAAAGACAAAAGTAAAATTTAACTTCTAATTTCACTGGACTGCGAAATGGAAATAAAGAACTGTTGTGAAAGCAGTTTACACTGAAGTATTGGTGTATTAGGCTTGCTAATTGACTGATAAAGCAGCATTCTGTTTCCCCCAGTTCATCAGTTTAGGTCATTTGAAAGTTTTAAACATTATAAGTAAGAGCTTATGGCAAGGAAGAAATATGGAATTCTATTTGAAAGACAATAGAATGTGCTTGGAAAAGCAGTCCTCCTTGGGCTTTGAACTGTGTCAAACCCGAACCTATCAATTACCACAGAGCACAGACAGTTGGTGACTGCTCGCTGATTACTTCCATTTTGTACACACCCTTGGTTTGTGTAAGCCATATTCCAACTGGCTTTTTAGTAACAAATCCAACATATAATGTATCAAATAATTTGAGGTTCTAATCTAGTCTGATAATCTAACTGAAGTTGGATTTTTAAAAAGTAATAAAAAGTTAAATGCACTTCCCTTGGATGCTTTATTTCTTATCCTTTTTGAAACAGGTGAACCAAGCATAAGGGATAACCCATTATTATTGGCATGCATATGAAGAGATTACTAATAGCTTTCTACAATTAAATAAAGCAGGGGTCAGCAAACTTTTTGTAAAGGGCCAAATAGGAAATGTTTGAGAACCATACAGTCTCTGTTGTGAATACTTGACTATAGTAATACATAAACTAAGGAGTATGGCTGTTCTAATATAACAACAGAAACAGCCAGTGGGCCATAGTTTGCTGACCCCTGAAACAGGATTTAGAACTTAAGATTTGATTTCCCCCCAACTTTGTATTTTTGGGGGAGGAAAAATGTACTGAGTTGAAAGAATGGTACAATGAATAAGCATTGTCTTTTAAAATGATTTTTCTCTTTTATTCTTTTGACTTTTTTTTATATACAAGCACCAACTCATACACTCAAACCCCCACTACCCCTATCTCTGTCATTTTCCTGATTGATAATAGATTGCATTTGTCTAGTACTTACTACTTTTTCAAAGGAGTTTCAGATGTGTTTCCTTACAACCATCCTGTGAAGCTGACAAGAGTAGACACATTTTATTTTATAGATAAGAAACTAGTATAGCTAAAGGGTCTCGTATTTTAGTGCAGAAATCATCAGATTAGGGTTCTATTGTCTTGACTGCTGTTAAATATAAAATGGGGATGCCACCTCTCCAGCCTGTGGAGCAGGTAATATAGGTAGTGATCACATTGAAAACGAGTGTTGTGTCCCCATGAAATGGTTTATTTTTGTGCTACATCAGAATTAGTGGTTAATTTCTTCTGGTCTGTTTGTACTTTTTGTTTTTCATCTTCAGTATTATTAATAACTAGTTATTTAAATCCTTGCCAACCTCCCTGGTTCTTTTCTCCCCCTGATTTAATTAGCAGCCTCAGTCAACACCTATACTTGACAATTCCTGTTAAGCATATAGTTTAAGTTGGTACAAATTTGGATGATTTGATCTCTTTAATGAACAGCTTTCATCTGGCTGGAACTAGGGGATCCTTTTATAAGGGGATCTGATATACAGCCAGCTTCTAGATTTTAAAGTGAGAACTTTTATTAAACTGTTAATCTATGGCTTAACATTAGAAAAGGGAATAAGCCTACATTGGGACACATGGGGTTAATGGTAATGTAGTCTACACATGTATTTAAAATTATTTTCAAAATTTTATGTGCTTAAGGTGATAGGCGTTTCAAATTTTTAAAAAATGGAGGCGATAGTTGTAGGGAGAAGTTGATGTAAGCCATTTTAACTGGCCAATGTTATGGTTATTCTTAATGGTTCAATCTAAGCCACTAAGATTATGGGACTTAACCTTGAAGGGAAGGGGTAGGGGGTCTAGACAGCGATACATGGAAGGTAGTTCTAAATTGGAGTCGGTCAGACAGGTAGGCTCCAAGTTACAGGCCCGTAGGGTGGGACAGACAGAAATAGGTAAGTGTCCTAAGTGGTAGCTGCTGTATTAGATGTTGGCATGAGGATGCAGGCTGTGTGGTTATCAAGTTGTGCCCCTCGAAGACATGGAAGTGTGAAGCACTAAGGCCCTATTTTAGGATGACTGCATGGTGTTTAATGCAACAAGAGTGCAGAGACGGAGGTGGCAAGAGCCAAGGCTGCAATCCTGAAAGGAAGGCCTGATGCTGGCTGGAGGGCCCGGTGTGCTACCCTGAGGAGCTCAGATAAAGGCTTTGGAGAACCACAAAAGGTTTTCAACAGCAGCTTAAAATTGTAATTATTAAGTATTTCAAATTCCCTTCTCTAAAGAACTCAAAGTACCTTCTTAGTGGTCAGTAATGTAAACTAAGGAACGAGCCAGCAGAAGAGAGTGCTCACTTTATTCTGGAGTTTCTGCTCCCAGCCTTGGAGGCAATGCTGGTGCTGTGTGGCGGCCTGGAAAGGCAAAAGGAGAAAGTGGCCTGTATGTAGTAGTTCAGGAGGCTAAAACTTGGTAAATGTGGGAAGGTTTGAGAGCTATTGCAAGAGAAATGGGTCACTCTGGGTATAGGGGTATATTGATGGCATGAGTGGGGTGAAGGACAGATATCTGACTGAAAAGGGGGAAAAGCTTGTATCCACTTGCAGATTTTCCACATGATCATGAGCTATGGGGGAGTAAGGCCACAAATTATATGAATTTAATAATGGAACGAGGTTGAGCATCTTTATATCATAAGGCCTTTTATTTTAAATCCCTAGTTTTTTGCATAGGATTTAAATTTTAAAAATATATTTTAAAAATTATTTGAACCCAAATTTGGAGTTTAATATATAAAAGTGGTGAGTGAAATCAGGAACCATAGAAATAAGAAAAAAAATGTTAATCACTTTTCAATTGCTCTTATCTAAATTTTCTAGTCTCTGATCCAAATATTTTGATTATTGGTCTATAGCAAAAATAGCAGCATCTAAACAGGGCTTCTGACATGAAACTGCAGCTTACTCATCCAGGAGCAACACTGCCTTGAAAATATTTGGACAAAGAGTGTTGGTGAGAAAAGCTGACAGCTACTAACCAGGTGGGGATTAGAGGCCATAAAAGCTCACAACCTCAGTGCTCGCACAAGCAGTCACCTATAATGTCTATTTTCCGGAGGAGTTCCCTGCTAATGAAGCCAGTTGGCTGTTTGCCTAGTGCCATCTGGAGACCTGGAAGTGTCACAGAAGTTTGTTAGGCCTTTTAGATGTTGACTTTGTGGACTGGTCTACTGAAAGGTGGTGACCTTCACTGAGTTGAATGCAGGGAACTATGGCGTTGGGTTTGACTCCTTCCAGCATTCAGGCAGAAATGCGATTCAACCCCACTCCCACACCTATTGCCTGTTTAATGGCCACTTGGTCTTCCCTGCCATTTGGTGGCATCCATTCCCCCAAATTCCTTCTCCCCGTCAGTTCTTAACCAGATCTTTTTGCCCAATCTGGCTCCATCCTGTATGTGCCCATTTGCTGAAAACTGACAGCATGAAGCAGGGTCAACTTGTATTTCTTTCCAACTGCCAGGACAAAATAGCAAGTAGCACCCTTCCAGTAGGTAACTTGTAAACCTGTACTGATTTGAAGGACTTGTTATAGTTACTGGATGAAAAGACATGATGACAATGCAGGAAATTTGGAGTCCTGTGTAAAGCCCAACTCTGGGCTCCCTGTCCACTATTTTGTCATCAGAGGCTGTGAAACCATGTGGAAACCCAAAAGGGAAGTGCAGTCTTTTTCTGCTTGCAGTTTAAATTAAAAAAAAAAATTCTGAGCATCATGCTGAAAATCTATACACATTGGTGTGTTTTACTTCTTGATTAGGGCAATTTTGCTTGTATAAAAGGTCTTTATAAAGCCTCATGGTAATATGTCTATAAATCAAAATGGCTCAGTTCTGACAATTTTTACGTTTAAGGGACAACATAAGAGTGGGTTTCAAATATCTCTTGATTATTCTCCTAAATTATTTGGGCATGTTTTTAATTGGCAAAAAAAAA
>NW_017731392.1:4789719-4795117 GCF_001890085.2 Hipposideros armiger | reverse complement strand
ATTTGCATTTCATTTTTTCATATATCTGTTTGCCATTTGTATGTCTTCTTGGGAGAAGTGTCTGTTCAGGTCCTCTGCCTATTTTTTTAATTGGATTGTTTGTTCTTTTGTTGTTGAGTTGTATAAGTTTTTTATATATTTTGGGTGTTAGCCCCTTATCAGAGGTATTGTTTGCAAATATCTTCTCCAGTTCGATTGTTTGCTTCTTTGTTTTGTTGATGGTTTCTTTTGCTGTGCGGACACGTTTTAGTTGGATATGGTCTAATTCATTTATTTTTACTTCCCTTGCCTTTGAAGTCAAATTCATAAAATCCTCTCTAAACTCAAGGTCCGTAAGTTTAATACCTGTGTTTTCTTCTATGCAATTTATTGTTTCAGGTCTCATATCTAAGTTATAAATGAGCATGATTCTTAACAGATTAAAATGCTTAAAACAGTTCCTGACATATAGTTAGGGACATTATAAACAGATTTCTTAGAAACTTGTTGAAAGAACATTTTCATGCTGACTTTTTTTTTTTAAGATTTTATTGGAGAATTGGGGAAGGGGAACATTGTATTTTTCCAGGACCCATCAGCTCCAAGTCGAATTGTTGTCCTTCAATCTTAGTTGTGGAGAGCGCAAGCTCAGCTCCAAGTTCAGTCGCTTTCAATCTAGTTGCTGGCGGGGGTGGAGGGGGGGCCCTGCGCAGCCCACCATCCCATGCAGGAGTCGAACCGGCAACCTTGTTAAGCACGCACTCTCACCAGCTGAGCCATCCGGTCACCTCTTGGCAGCACAGTGGCAGCTCATGTGGGAATCGAACCTGTGACCCTGTTGCTCAGAGCTTGTGCTCTTAACCAACTGAGCCACCTGACTGGCCCCCTCATGCTGACCTTTGAAGCAAGTTTTAACTGTAAAATTTAAATTCACTAATAAGCAGTCTATTTGATGCTGTAAAAAAGTGTGGTTTTAAAATCAGATGATTGCAGAGTGGGAGTGAATCTGTGAAGCCCTCCTGGCCTGGGGCTGGTAAGGTTCATGGGGTTTCCTGGGCATGGCCTCTGATTAGTGGTTCACAGCTCTGCCATTTTGTTTTTCATCTGATACTGTAAGTGCAGCCAAGGGTTCAATTGACAGTAAATTATAAGACATCCTACTAACCANAAAAAAAAATAACCAGACTTCAGAAATTGGTCAGTTTTATTCCATCAAGTTAATGGTAAATGGCTTATTTAATAAAACATGTCTAAATAAATAGCACACACGGCTGTTCGTTTGTCAGTCTTTTTGCCTGTATGAAGCATCTTAGACTGTTTTACTAAAGGATAGGGTCACTGAGAGGGGAAATCCGTCACTTTAAATCATTCTTCCCTAAGCCACTAGGTTAGGTGGGTGCTGCAGCAAGCACCCTTCATGGCTGGTCGAAGGGATGCTGAGAAAGCTGCGCTGGAAAACGACCAGAGAAGATTCACTTCGTCCCTGCAGAGAAATGATTGTCCAAAAGCACAAAGCAAGTTGGTAGCGAAGCGAACCGCCCAGATCACATAGGACTCCTGGTCCTGCGCTCCAGCTCTAACCACTGCTGCCTGCCGTCACCCACGTGTGCATCGGGGAGTTGTAAAGTGACTTATGAGACTAAAACAAGGCGGGAAGTCCAGCCTTGATCTTCAGGAGCAGCATTCTCGGGGGCCGTAGGCAGAGGTGACGCCCAGAGAAGGGCGCCCTTGGCTCGGTAGGAGAGCCGCGGGCCCCGGGTCCTGCCTTCAGCATCTTCACCTCGCTCCCCTTCCTCCGAAGTTGCGGAGGTGCCGGGAAGAGGAGGGGCTTCGCCTCGGGCGCCCGAGTGATTGGCTGCCCGGGGTCCCTAGCGAGGGCTGTGTGGTGCATCCCGGGTGGAGAGGGGCGGAGCGGCCACTGCTCCAACCACCGCCGCCACCGGCTCAGTCGCAGCCGCCGCAGCCTCGGCCGCCGG
This sequence comes from Hipposideros armiger, assembly GCF_001890085.2. Lineage (NCBI taxonomy): Eukaryota > Metazoa > Chordata > Mammalia > Chiroptera > Hipposideridae > Hipposideros > Hipposideros armiger. Next base: position 4,793,162 of record NW_017731392.1, on the reverse strand, counting down.
GCAAGTATCTCCGAGCGGCGGCTTCCCGGGTGCCCCGACGCGGACAAGGCGCCTCGCTCTGCTCGCTTCGCGCGGAGCCATGCTGGGCAGCCGCGCGTAACCTCCGCGCCCGGGCCGCCGCCGAGCCGATCCCGTCCACCTTCCCTTGCCCGAGCTCAGCTTTCCCGGCACGCAACTCCCTCGGTCTTCGCCGACCCCTCGCAACCATGCCCCGGGCGACTGCGCTCGGGGCCCTTGGACCACTGCTGCTGTCTCCCTTGCTGCTGCTGCTGCTGCCGCTGCCCCGCGACGCGGAGGGGCTCGGGGAGCACTCGGACCCCGCCTCGGACTACTCGGCGCTGGAAGGCGAGGAGAGCGCGGAGCAGCAGTTAGAGCATTACCACGATCCGTGCAAAGCCGGTAGGTGCCGCCGCCGCTGCCGCCGAGGAAGTCCAGCAGAAGTTTGCCTTTGAAATGCAAATGAGGTGGTGGGCAAGCCTGCGTTGCCGTCGGTGGGGCGGGACCCCTTTCCCCTCCCCCGAGGTCCCCCGGGCTCCCCGGGAAAACAATGCCCCAGAGGAACTGCAGAAATGCCACTCGGTCTGGGACGTCCCGGTCCCTGGTTTGCGGCGCGCACGGAGTGACGGCCGCAGGAGGGTTCCCGAAGCGAATCAGGGAGGGTGCCGAAGGCCTAGAGGGCGCTCAGGGCTGGGGCGGGCGCCCGGGCCGCCTGACAGCCAGGTGGTCAGCACGGGCCACCGCCGGAAGCGCAGGGCTGGAGCGGAGGAGCGGAGGAGCGGGGCTGGGCGCGGCGTTCCCAGGCTCAGATGGAGTCGCTGGCTCCGGTTTCACTGCATTTGTAAGTTTCGCGCAAAGTTTCCCAACGTCTTGTGTTACTCTTGGAAGAGAATTTTTAAAAACAGAAAAGCTTCACACCAGGCACAAGGAAAGGAGTAGCCGAAGGAGACTGACTGTGCATGACTCAAGTTGCCGCCAACTTCCCTGTGACCCCTTAGCGTGGTCCCGGCCTAGGGGTCGCCCTGGGCAGGCGGAGATGGAAGCAGGCAGGTGCCGTAATCCCGCCAGGAAGCGGCGCCCCGCGACGCGCGGGTCTTTCTGGCACAAATCGTGGCCCGGCCACTGCAGCTCCCGCTTCTCACGAGCCACCAGCCGGCTCGTGTGTCCTGAGGGGAGCAGCTTCCGAGCGAGACTAGTTGAGGCGTCAGCCGCAGAAGGGCCCACGCTCATGTTCCAAAGACAGCTTATGGGTCTGGGGCAGTTCCCACCCAGGACAGAGGGGTACTCACTCTCCCAGGAGAGGAGGGTCTCAGAGGCCTCCCAGCCGCTCCTGGCGGGTGGGTGGCCAGGCCCGCCCCCGCCCGCAGTGGTGTTTACCTCTAGGCTGGACGGCCTTTCCACTGGGCAGCCTGCAGAGATGAGCAGAGGGAAGAGGCTGCCTCCATCCGCAAAAGGGCAGGTGCTTCTCCCAGGTGGTTGGCCAGGTCTGTGGGGTGTCATGGGCACCAACTCCTTCACTTCCTGGTGACCTCTAGTAGCCTCAGTTTCCTCACCTCTAAATTGGGGACAGTAATTATAGGGGGACTTAGATGATTTGCGGGGAAATTCTCTGCAAATGGAATAATGATGGCACCGTAATTATTTGTGTTGCTACAGCAGTGACTATGGTCTAGGCTGAGCATCGGGCAGGTCAGAACTGAGTGAAATCTGACAAAAGACCAGGTTACTAGGAGGCGGGAGGACCTGGGGGGTTGTGAGACCTGAGAATCTTCTGATGTTGGAGGATCAACCCAGGCTCCAGGGGCCTGATCTTATGGTGTGGGAAGATCCCTCCAGAAAACCCACCGATTGCTGTACCTTGTGGGGCTTCTGAGCTGGGAAGGTGGGCAGAAGACTTGGTTCCTGGGTAATTTGAAAGAATATCAGCAGGTAGTGAGCTCTGACTGAGGTACTTCAATTCATCACAGGACCTAGCTCACGACTGGGGAGAAGGGTCTCGAGCACTGTAGGAATGGTGACCTTGCCCAGAGAAGGGTGACACTGAGGCTGCAAAAATGGGATGGGGGCTAAAGAGGGTGGATCGACCATCACCTGCACCTGTCAGATCCTTGACTCTACTGGGTATGAGCTGGGGGTCTGTAAGAGGTGGTGTGGGCAGCTGGGGTCTGGAATGGGGAAGTGATCGGTTTTGTTTAGGAATGTAATGAGCACCTCTGGTGTGCTGGGTGCTGTGAATGCAGGTGAACGAGGCATAAGTCTGTCTGTGGGAGCTCCGAGCTCCTGGTCTCAGCCTTGAGGAATAACCCTGAGGTAGGTTTGCCTGTTGAGGTCTCGTTTTTCTCCAGTAAGTTTGGAGAAAATGCTGGATAACCTGGGCATGTGTGTTGTGCAACTCTTCACAGACAGGCTGGGATGGGTGGGCAGGGCTATAAAGTAGAGAATCTTGGGAGTGTGGTTTGACCAGCTCCACGCATCCACAGCCATCCTTGATCCTGCCAACTCCTTGGCTTCTCCCTGGGCTTTGCTGATGCTCAGAGTGGCCAGAAGAGGGCGATGTCAAGAGAGACCTGGGGAAAAGGTCACGTCTCAGTCTGCCCAAGCTTCTAGAAATTCCCTGAGATAGGGAACGGCCTTCTGGAGGGACGACAAGCAGTTCACCAATGCACTGAGGTCTCAGTGAAAGGACATGTCTCTCAGCTCGGGGGAACACTGCTCCTCCTGGTTACATATTTAAACCAAACATTTAGGGGCAGCCTCTCATCGTATCCCAGTCAAATCCTAACTCCCTGACTCCTGTAGCCAGAGGCCCTCCACATAGGACCCGCCTCAGGGCTTCGGTTCTAAAACACCTTCCACCTTCCCTTTCTGAGTGTGGGTCTCCAGATTGCAGAGAGGAGAGTCTTGGGGCCCCTCAGGAGCTGTGCTACCTTGGTTAAGCCCTCTCTTCTCTGGGCCTCAGCTGCTCATCTATAGAGTTGAAGATGCTGGACTTGTTAGGGTTGCAAACTGACAGGTCCAGGGAGCTGGTTCTCTTGGTCCACATCAGCTGCCTGGCCCTGTGCCCACTTCATGCCTTGCGGGCATTTGAGTTGTGCCCTAGTTCCTTCCTACTTACTGTTCTATGACCTTTGCTTCCAACTCAGTCTCTCAGGGGCTGACTGACTTGGTAGTGTTTTATCATTTACCATGTCACCTCTTTAACCATTTTTAAAACCATTTGTACCATTTATAATTTTACCGTTTACAATTTTTACTATTAACTCTGCCATTTACAAGCTGTGTGACCTTGGGCAAGTCACTTAATTTCCTCTGCGCCTTAGTATCCTTATTTATTGTTTTTAATTTTATTTATTTTTAAACTAAATTTATTGGTGTGACAATGGTTAGTAAAATTATATAGGTTTCAAGTGTACAATTCTATACTACATCATCTATATATTGCATTG
>NW_017731392.1:4781120-4782594 GCF_001890085.2 Hipposideros armiger | reverse complement strand
GGTCAGTAAATAATACTGTTTTTATTACTATCATCCAACAGAAATCAGACAAGGTTTCCAAGTGGCAGGAAACCAAATGTCTGAACAACTGAAGCCTGATGATGTTTTCAGAGTTTTATTATATGTCTCCTAATAAAATATGTAGCTCCTCTATATCCAGAGACCTTGGTCTAAAAACAAGTCTGCCATGAATCTCATTGGTTTCCTTGAGGTTAGGCTGGGGAGGGGCTTGGGGGAGGGGGTCGTTCCATATCCTGCAAGGCAACCAGGTGTCCGGGTCAGCAGGTCCTTGAATGATGTCATTTTGTTCAACATCGTTTTGTTATAATGTTGATGAGATGCTGTAAGAACTTAACTCTTGTTTATATCAGTTAGCCTGTGGTAAAATTGGTTTCATTAAATGTTGTTTCACCGAAGTTCCAAGAACCTATTGATGACATTAAGTGGGGACTTACTGTGTTTGGAGACGTGTGAATGGAGTTGAGTCCAAGTCTCCATTCAGCCAACAGCTCCCCGCAACCACTCAACTTTTCAAAGCAGCCTTCCTGTGGCCTCCAGGTTCCAAACAGCTGAGATGCCTGCAGGATTGGGGCCGACACCACAGTTGATGGTGGCGCCCATCCTTTTGCCATGGAGACATAGCCAAGCAATGAGTAGAGACTGTAACTTTATTGGTCCTCAGAGTTTTGCTTCTCAACCCTCACCATGTTTTTCAAGAGGAAGAACAATGATATTAACCCTCACAGTAGTTACAGTTTTGCCTTAGAGCTTCGGGCAACACCAGACAGTTTATAAAACTCTTTTCCTTCTATTGCCTCCATTGGTCTCTCAGCTGGCAGATAGCCTGGGCTCCTGTGACTTTGTGTCCATTGCAGGACGAGGTGTGTGAGCTTGTACAGGGGAGAGGCTGGGCCGGGACCCCCACAGGACATTGAACTTGTAAGTGATGGAACAGGTTCCTCAAACCCCTGTTCTCCCCTCTAAGCCCATGGCCTGTCCAACCCTGGCACCACTCCCCTTCTCCCGGCTCTCTTCACACACGGTCAACGTGCATCTCCATGCTGTCCCATCTGAAGGTCATATTTGTACACTTGTTCCCCAGAGCACCATCACCCAACCTTCTCCCTACCTTTTTCTCTATCCTGGGTTAGGAACCCAACAAAAATGAGACAAGTCTGGCCTTCAAAGTACTCAGTCCTAATGCATAGGGAAGAATAAATGAATAATTCAAGGTGTTGAAATGCACCTGTTCCCCTCTCTGTTCCTTCATCCCTTCTTCAGAAGGCCTGGGACAGTGCATGGGTGTCAGGTCAGTTGAGGCTGATGGGTCTAGCCATCTCGCAGAGGAGAGGACTTAGGTGGCTGGTGTTTCCCAAGGGGACTCTGGGTGGATGGCAGCCAGGGTGATACAACAGAAGCAGTGACACATCCTGTTTAAGAGACTGTTTGGGGCATCAAGCAGCCCATGGCTTGA
>NW_017731392.1:4766463-4778475 GCF_001890085.2 Hipposideros armiger | reverse complement strand
ATAAATGTACTTGTATAACATCAATTTTAGTTGTTTTATAACCTGTTGTATAGAGGCACCATAATTTATTTAATCAATCCCCTGTTGTTGGACATAAAGATTTTTTTCCAATCTCTTTTTCTTTTATAAACAGTGATCCTGAAGTCATCCTTGTTGCTAGGTTTTTATGTACATTTTAAATGATTTCTTTAGAAAAATATCCTACATGTAGAATCGCTGGGTCAAAGTATAGATGCTTTTAGGGCTTCCGATTCTTCTTTACAAATTGCCCTTCAATTTGTTTTTATTCCTTTGCACTCTCCTTAAAATTAACATTTTATATTCTAGTTTTAAAAATCTTTGCTGGTTTGATAAGAGAAAAATGTTTTGCTATTTCTTCAATTTGCGTTTGCATTGTAATCGTATTTCTTTCTCAGATGATTTTGAGCTTTTAAGAATATATTTTGACTATTTGTATTTATTTTGCTATGCTCATTTTCTTTTTATGTGCTTCTCTCCCCTTCTGTTCATGCTCTCTTTTTTTCTAATTAGATTTTCATTTTTTCACATTTTGTAGGAACTCTTAAATATTAAGGACCTCAACCTTTTATCTGTCATGTTTGTGATTTTGTCACAAATAAATTTTGGAGAGAAGATTTTTAAAAAGCAGAAAGCTTACTCTGTACCATATTATTCACTTTTTCCATGGAGATGGTTGCATGGCTGTATCAGTTAAGCTTAGGTTACATTGCTAGTAATGGACCCAAGTTAATTGGCTGTGTCCATTAGTGTCCAGTTGGGGGATTGAAACCACACCAGTAATTTGAAATTTTAATATAAAGGATTATTAACTAACAAAAGGGGATTGACTACTAAAGGAGGTAGGAGAACTCTAAAGAGAACAGAAATAGCAGAAGTAGGGAACAACGACTAGGGAAGGAATAAACCTGAAAGAGGCCACTCCAGGCTCCCCAACCCCACCCAGGCTGAAATTCTAACTTCCCAGGAGAAGGCGTGGCTGTGGCGCACTGGAGGTTGGAGACATTCACCGAGATGCTGCAGAAAAAGGCTGATGCATCAGGAATTGCCCACTGGGATACTGGCAAAACTTTGAAGGGTGGGCACCAGTGGCTCTCCTGAACTCTGCTGGCAGCCACTCCATGGGAACAAGAAAGATGAGACCACCGAAGCAGAAATGTTTCCAGGGTCCAGCTCCAATATCACAGAGCATGGCAAAGAAGAGTAGATTTAGAGCTGAGAGACAATATATTGGTAGCTTAAACAAACTAGAAGTTTCTTTCTTTCTCACATCAAAGTCTGGAGGTCTTTGGTCCAGGGCCAATATGGCAGTTCTGCTCCAGGAGGTCCTCAACAAGTGTTCAATGGTTGTAGACACTTACCATTGTGTTCCTGACACAACCTGGTGTCCCTAGGTTGAGGCCCTTGTCCCCGTGGTTCAAGATGGTAGCCAGAGCCGAAACCATCATAAACATGGTCTAGACATGGAAGGCATGGAAAAGAAAAGGAGGCAAAGAATGTATGAGAAGAAGATTCACAGGAGATGCCTTTTGTCACTTGTGCTGTCATCTTATTGGCCAGAACTTAGTCACATGGCCGCAGATAGCTACAAGGGAGTCTGAGAAATCTTTCTTCCGGAAGGAACTGAAAACCAGAGATTCTATTATTATGGAAGAAGGGAGATAAGGTAGTGGTGACAGTATGCAATCTGTGCCACAATAGGCTAAACGTGCTGAATCTTTATGAATAAAATTCAGTTGAAATAATGATAGGCCCATTATTATTACTCAACATTAACCAGATACACAAAGTAAGATCTTAGACTAAAATCTTGTAGAATGTTAGAGCTAGAAGGAACCCTTGGGATTATTTATTCTAAGTTTTGCATGTTTCCTATGAGAACCCCAAGGGCCTTGGAGGGGCGGTCACTTGTCCAAGGCAACATGGATGGCTGCTGCCTGGCTCGAGTTAGGTCCCAGGTCTCCCTTACCCTCCACTTTCTGTACTACTTAGGATCTCCAGGGGGCCTTCGTCTTCAGAATGAGTCCTGCAGAATTGCACTGGTAACTTGTGGCTCAATGAGAGGTCATTCCACAGTGGAGATATTAGGGCTTATGAGATGTGCCTGGTCCTGGAATCAGGCATATAAGATGCAAAATTAAACCCCCCAAAGCTTCTGGCTTCTAGGACCTAAGCGCACCCTTCTCTCCATTACTGAGCGGAGGCCGTCTGAGCTTAGGCTGTGGGAATGCAGCGGATGTGAGACAGCAGCAAGTCATATTCTGCTGGAATTAAGCAGTGAAAAGTGTCATCTTAGGCCAAAGTAGTCATTCCCTTTACCAGTCAGATTCCCATCTTTCTATTTAGCTATGGAAAGAATGGAAGAATGTTCTCAGAACAGTTCTTTGAGTCAGGGTCCCAGCAGGAAACAGATTTCCCCCCATATGTTTCAGAGGAAGAGACCTTAATGAAGGAACTACTTACAGAGGAAGGGTTAAGAGAACAAGCAAGAGACTGATAAGCCACCCCTGTGGCTGAAGGGACAAGGTGAGAAAGCAGCGTTAAAGGAGTTGGAACCCAGCGGGAGGGGCAGTGGTGGAGGGATGCAACTACTACCGGAGGCTGCACCAAAACAGGGAAGAAACACTTGCACCTCTTTCTCCTCCTCATCCCTCGTATCTGCAATGGTCTCCTCCACATTGAACGCAACCAGAAGCCCAAGGGCAGGGGGAAGTGAAAGATGCAGAACACAGGGTCAGCCTTCCTGGGCACAGAGCGGGGCAGAGAGGGTAGAGAGTAAGTATAAAAAGAATAACTTGAATCGTAGCTTAGGCCTTGCTGCGGATACTCATTTACATGAACGAAAACATTTTTAGTATCTGTACAACATGCATTTCTAAATGGCCTATGTGTGGCACCTATGATGCCCCTCGTCCTCCATGCCAATGGCAGACATGGCTACTTGATGTGGCTCTCTTTCCTATGGGTCTAAGACGTCACCTCACAGTGCTCAGAGAAACATCACCAACTGAGTGGGGTTGGCATGTGAGATCAAACCCATTTGGAGCTATAAAACTTAAATAGCCTTGCAAGTATGGCCTACCTGCTCATGACAGTTTGGTGGATCTTTTTTTTTTTCCCCTGGGAAATTAGCTGAGCAGGAATTTCTTAAGCCAAGTGAGTCCTGCTTGGAAAGCCAAGTGGTGATATGGCTCTGACACGTATTGGTGCAACCATACTGCGATACAGATGAAGAGGCAAGGCGGGAGGCCATATCTGCCTTGAGCAAGGTGGCCACCAGCCTAGGCACCCGCTGGACCTTCTTGGCTCATCTGTAAAACAGGATGATGCCATCCCGGGTGGAAAGCAGGGCTGGGGGTTCTCTTGAGATAGAATCAGCTTTCAGAGCAGAGTTGCTCTGTCATACCCATCTGTGTGGCGCTCTCCTAGGTCCTGATGGTCCTACAGATCCTGAGGTCCTGTTGTATTTCTGGTTCACACTCTTGGACCCTTGAGTTCAGGCTTTATGTGGCTTTGAATAGAAAACCCTGAGCTGGAACAAATGGACACTGGGATGTGGACGTTGGCAGCATGGTGTAGGGCTTAGATGGCAAGTAGATCCCAACTCACCTGCCATTTCTATCAATTTGTGCTGACCCTCCGTAGCACTGTGTTGAGATGGCTTTGGAGGCTGTGTCCAGGTTCAATGGACAGGAGGGCCATGATAAGTCAGGGATATCTTCCCTGGGGGAGAGGGGGGAAGGCAGACACATGGTTGTTTCATACTAAACACCCCTGTAGGGAAAGAGCACTGGTTCAGAGCCAGCAGGCATGGCTTCTCGATGCCGTAGTTTGAGCAAGTCATTTAAGCTTCCTAGACCTCATAGTTTCTTCATATGGAAAGCAAGGACATCGCTTAGATGACTTTTAAATTCTCTCCATCTTAGAAATGCCATGATTCAAGCTAATGTTTAAAGGTCTTCAGTGTAAAACATGCAACACATCTGTCTGATCCAATTAAAATATTTTCAACTCCCCAACCCACTCTGCCATATGCTTAAGCAACTAAGCTATTTATTCCTCGTAAAGGCCATTTCTCCAGGCTGAAGCAGCTAAACACCTTGGAGCCCGGAGGCCTCTCATATTAAACAGGTCCTACTCTTTAATCTCAACCAAAAGATCCAGGAGGCATGATTCACGTCTCACCCGGGTTCCTCCCCTCTGTCCTCCGCGAGCCTGAACCTCTCCCCTCCTACTCGGCAAAAGCGCCTGAAGGCAGAGTTCTGAAATTTAGGTTCATGGTTTCAAAGTTCATGGTCCTGAGAATAAACAAAAAAACTATTGTGGTTGCATAGAGCTGTGGACCCCATTAACACCACCCCATGAATATTTATAGCATGAAACTACAAAAGAACATAGAGGCCATATTGTATTTCCTAGAACTTTCTTTCCATGGGGTCCTTTCTCTGTGGGTCACTTTAATGTAAGCTTTGCTTATTTAGTTGCACACTTTAAGCCGATTAACTTTTTACTTAAAAAAAAAAAAAACCTCCCTGTTTGTTTGTACATACATTCCCTGGACAAAGATTCACAGAAAACTGCTTTAAACCTGTTAAATCCCTCTGCTGGAAACTTGAAGTGAACTAAATGTGTCTCTGGGTAGGATTTCCCTGTAACCCTCCCTCCTCTGGCCCCTCCACCCCACCTCAGCCTGTTTCCTGAGAGGAATTCCAATGGTTTGAATGCTCCATATTTAGTTCCTCCAATAATCTTGGCTTATCTCTAGGTGACAATCTCATGGAACATTAGTGAGGTCCCTCCTGACTGGCTTGTTATTGGGGTGGACTAACAGCAGGCCCTGGGTGGATACCCTACACTCCTTTAACAGAAATAGTTGTGAAATCAAACGTTGAAGCTAGAGGGACCTCAGGGACCGTGGGCTCCACTGGCTTCCAAACTTTAGTGTGGATGAGTCACCTGGGCACGGTGGTGGGGTGTGAATTTAACATGCGTTTTCCTGGGTCCTGTCCCCAGAGAGTCTCATTTCATAGATCTGTGTTGGCGCCTACGGATCGTCGTATCAACACTGTCCTTACACACTTCTAACACAGGTGGTTTGTGGACCACTGCCTTGAAAAACACTGAGCTGGTTCAGCTGTCTCACTGAATGGGTGAAGAAAATGCCCCCAAAGGAAAAAGTTACTACCCAGCATCCAAGCTCCCTCCGCCCTGGTATTGACCACGCATGTGGTTCCAAACTGCTTCAGTTTAGGCCTTTCGTGTTCCGGAAGCAGCTTTTCTGTGGAACATTTGTGATGAGGTCCGTAAGTGGGAAGTTGATTGAAAACTAAAGCACCTGCTAAACTAAAGCAGCAAGTTGTAAGTGTAGATAGGAAAAGGAGGAACTGGCCTGACTGGTGGAGGTGAGATGAAGCAAGGTGAACACCTGCTCGAGGCCGCTCCTGAGACCTGTTGGTTCTGGAGTGAGCCCTGAGGCGGATCAGGGCCTGGGGTGGCCAGGAGGATTGGGAAGGTCAGAAGGGCATCCTCAAGCTGTGTCAGCCTTTTGATCTCTGGGTGCCAGGAAACAGAGTCTTGGGGACATGGGGTTGGAGACAAGGCAGCAGAGTCAGAGGGAGACCCAGGCTGGGCTTCTGCCTGGCTCACAGCCTCCCCAGCTCTGCAGGCCCTAAGCCAGGAACCAGACTCTCAGGATGGCGTGTGGGGAGGGGTGTGAAGGGCCCTCCTGGCCAACCCCTCCTGCATTCTGGCCCCTCCAAGCACCCTTGCTGGGCTGTCCAGGCTTTGCCAGGCCAGTAACTCATCTGGTAACAGGGCTTTCACTGCTGACCATGAGATCAACCCCCACCTTGCATCCTAATTTTAGAAATGGGGTCTAGTGTAAGGCAGTGAACCAAGCTCCAAGTTTAGCATCCACAGGTCTGCGTTCAAGCCCCTGCCCCCTTCTCGCTGATTGTAAACTCGGGTTGGTCATTAACTTCCCTAAGCCTGGCTTTCCCCCAGAAAATGGGGCTAATGGTTTTTGCCCTGTTTTCTCCAAGGACTTCGGCGCAGAGAAGTCATTCACTCACTTGTTCATTTATGAAAATATTCTGAAGGTCCCAGAACTGAAGGGCCTTGCCAGGCCCTGAGCTGGGTGTAGGGTGGGGTGGGGTTGGGGGAGAATGTGTGCGTGGAAGGATGGTAAACTGTGAAGTGCTGCACCAAAGTGGGGGGACTCCTGTGACCAACTCTACCTTGGGTTCTCTGATGGCCCCAGAATTCTGTTTCCTGTGTTTGAGCCTTCTTTTTTGTCCCCGACAGCCTCTCAATTCCTGTGGCCTCATGTCTTGCCTTGCTCTATTAATAATTGGCAGACCACATGGCTGGGTCCCCACTTCCATCTAGGGCTCCCTCATTGGGCCCTTTCTGCTCTTGCCCTGACAGTGCCTTGCAGTTTCTCCCCCCAGGACCTTTGCATATGCTGTTCCTTTGGCCAGCATGCCCCTTCCTCTTGTTATCCATTTGCCAGTTTGTTGTTTTCAGATATTCCCATTATTTCAAAGGGAAGAAGATATCGTTAATGGGTAGGTGGCTGGGAAGTAATTTGACCTTGCTTTGGGCATTGAACTTATACAAATAGAATTTGGAACTCATTATCCTTTCATTCATTTATCAGTAAATATTTCCTGATCTTATTCCAGATGCCAGATACTGTTCTGGGCACTAGAGATGCTGTAGTGAACAAAGAAGACAAAAATGTTTGCCCACATCGACAAGCCTTTTAGTGGTGTCTTGGATCCTGGTTTGATGGTGGCCTCCCAGCCAGGGCAGGCATTCAGCCTGATTTTTGTGCATAATATGTTTTTGCTTTTGTTTTGAGAGCAGCTTGGTAACTGTCTCCCACAGGGTTAAGAGCTAACCGCCTGTCCTCATTTCCTGACATGGCCTCAGTTTGTTTGACAGAGTCACCATCCTTACAGGAGCATGTGCACTCTTTTCTGCTGGGGTGTAAATAACCCTTAAAGAAAGGCTGAGAAGCTGTGCTGGGCCTCAGTGTCTATCCTAGGATGGAGAGGCTCAGGGCAGAAGACAGTCCTTTGTGGCCTTAGGAGCTTTTCCAGGCATTCATTCAGCAAACGCTTCCTGTGCCTCCACTGTGTGCCCTGTGCTGAGGATAGAACAATAATAGGCCAGGTAGACATGTCCTTGGCGTCATGAAACTGCAAAGACAGAAGTTGAGCTCCAATATTAATTCCCTTCAGGTGTGATGATATCACAGCGAAGTTCAAGTAAAGCAGCTGTTTTTTTAGAGGGTAGCCTCAACCCTCAGGATGGATCAGGTGTGGCACCTCTTATGGCCCTTCTGGAACAATAGGACCCTCCAGGCCATTCAGGAGAACCGAAGAACCGCCTTGGAAAAGACAGGAGACATAGGCTTTCTTTGGTTGAAATGGGAGGCTGTTTCAGAGATGGGCTCCCTCTCTACCTCCCCGGATACAGCCTTTGAAATCCCTGTGGTGAGATGGAGCCCACCCTCTCAGGTGTGAGCCTGCATAGAGGCTATAGTGCCGCCTATGCCATCTCTTAGGTTGCAAACAGAGCCCTGGCTCTCCGAGCGTGCCTGGCTCAATGAACGCTTCCTTCTTGCCTTCCTTCCTTCTTCAGTCTGCCATTTACTGGGCCTTTTTCCCAGAGGAGGAGCCATAAGCCACAGTAGATGTTGCACTGACACGAAGTTTGGCCTGTGGGGCATCCCAGGGTGACCCTACCTGGGTATATCACACCAGCTTTCTTGCATTCCCCTACAGTGCGTTGGCTGAGATCCTCGAAGGAACTGTGTTCAGAAGAGCACGTTGTGGCAGGAGTCTGGGGTGCTGTCTCCCCACTGTTGGCTGAGGCTTATTTAAAATGTTAAAAGCCAATTTCTTCCCTCTTTGGTGTAAAGGTTTCTACCACTGGCTCCTAGATGCTTGTGGACAAACTCTGCTCTGGTTCAGACAAGAGAGTAATGAGAATTGACCTGGACTTGAGTCTTGGCTCTGCCAAGTTACTTGCTAAGTGACCTTGAACAAATCACTCAGCCTCCCTGCACAGCATGCTTGCACCTATGGAATGGGGTAGCGGGGAAGGACTCCAGATGACGTCCTGTTTCTGGACCTCTGCCCTGGGGTGCCTGTCACTCTGCTTTGAGGCCTACAGCTCTGAGTTTTGGTGTCTGGGAGCTTCCAGGGCCCAGAGCAGTGCTGAGGTATTGTTATTGGAGGCGTCCTCTCTAGGTAATGACAGGCAGCCTTCTTAGACTGTGTCCTTGAGGGACACCCACAGGAACTGTCTTTGGGATCCTGAGAGGATCTGTAGGACAGAAAGGCAGCATGCAGGATCCAGACACAGAGACAGGGAGCCTCTAGGACCACAGGATAGGAGATTAGGTTGGAGTTGGGAGGGGGCTCTCTGTCCTGAAATGGGATGGAGTCCAGTGGCAGGCCATGTGGTCTTCCCATGCGTGCTTCCGGAAGAGGGCCAGGCCAGCGAGCACCCTCTTTTGGCTGCTGTGGGTCAGGGCTGCCTTGGGTTGGGTGCTAGCGGTAAGTCGATGACCCCCATGGGGGTCATAACTGTAAGAGCGTCTCTTGGCCTCACTGTGCATCATTAACATAGGCCATTGTCAAGGATCTCTATGTCCGGAGGACGCAGCTCAGCTGACTGTCTTCTAGTTACTGAGTGGTGCCAGGTGCCAGCCTTGTCCTAATAAGCACTTACTCATATTATCGCAGTTGATGCTCACAGCAATGTTGTGGGGTAGATATTATTTACTCCCATTTGAAAGATGAGGAAACTGAGGCACAGAGAGGTTAAGTTACTTGCCCAAGTGTACACAGGTACAGCTTAAGCCCCAGTCTGTGTGATTCAATAACTTCACTCTTAGCCACTAGGCGTACACAGTATCTTCACAGGACAACTTTCCTTAGAGTGTATAAAGCGGGATTTACTGTATGAAATATGTGAATTACACTTGGAACCTGTCCTTGAGGCATTTAGAATCTGGCAGAAGTTTCCAGGAAGGCAGTTTGGGGGACTGGAAAGAGTCCAGGTTTTGGGATTCTGGCTCTGCCATTTGCTGGCTGTGTGACCTGAGCAAGTCAGTCCCTTCTCCCTCAGTTTCTTCATCTGTAAAATGGGAATGAGAAAAGTAAAAGAAGTGATGCCTATGAGAAATTCATTATTAATTGTAAAGTGTTACAGAAAATATTATCTCCTCTCCATACCCCCAGCTTCACCTCCTCCACCCCCACCCTGGCATTTAGTGGGCTCAGTAAGTATTTGTTAGGTGACTCTATGGACACAGTGTAGCCCCCCGTTGTCTGGCTGACACTGTCTGGTTGAGACTGTCATAAAGGAAGGCAGAGAAAGGAAGGAGCGTGTCAGAGGGAGGGAAACCTTCATGGAGGAGGCATGGGTGTTGGTGATGGGAGTTGAGCTGAGCATTGCAGGGGTGGGGTCTTCCGGATGAGGAGAGAGTAGAGTAGGCAGAGCCAGGGGCCAAGAGGATCCCAGTGAAAATTAGGGTGACACCACTATTCACTGGAAATTACTATGGGCCAGGCCCCATACCAAGTGCTGAACACACTTACGTAATTCTCACCAACTCTACAAGGTAGGTGCTTCTATTTCCAGAAAAGGAAACTGAGGCTCAGAGAGATCGAGTGATTTGCCCAAGGTCATGCAGCTATTAAATGACAACAATGGGATTTGAACTCAGGATCTCTCTGCTGAGAAAGTGATTTTTCGCCAGATTTTAATCAACCTGTCTTCCCAGGTGAACACTTCAAAGCTTGAAGGCAGGAAGTGCTTCATGGAGAAGTCCCTGCAGGGGGATCAGCCTGGGGCTTCTGCCCTTTGAGGTCAGGAGGACACCTGAGTGCTGTGCATCCAAGGGCTCAAAGGAAGGTAGAAACCAAAGGGGGCTGAGCAAGCCCTTGGGACAGTGCAAGGGAGTGTCTCCCATGATGCTTTGCCATGGCCTCTGTCACTCCCTGGTTTTCAAACTGGTGTGTGCAGGAGCACCGGAGTCTTACCAAGGAGTACATTTTTCAGAGAGTTTAAGGGAATGAATTTCCAGATTCTAAAGCTTCCATATAAGATTCTAGAACAAAGACAATTCTATTACAACTGCTGGAAGATACCCTGGTCTCAGTGGCCCTTCCCCCATGTCACAGAAGAGAGGCTGTCCATCCTGAATCCCACTGAATACATCACCCTGGGTATGAAAACCTCTGAACGCCAAAGGAAAAATTAGACATGGTTACAGAGCAGCCACCTCTGATGATGAATCAAGGCATATTAGACCTGTAGCTCTCCTGCCTTTTCCTATCTGTATGAATTTCTGTTAGCAGGATGCTTGGTACACAGTGTTTTGAGTTCAGAACAACTGAAGTAGGGTAAGTTAATGACAGCGATTCTTTTAAATACAACTGGAATTGTTCTGGACTTCTAAGTTTTTCAAGATCCATGAATAAGACCCAAGATAAACATTTTCCTTGCTTCCTTTCACATTCAGCATGTGTTACTCAATAAGGTAGTTACATCTGTTTGACCCAATCACATCATGAAACAGTTATTCCAATTATAGTCAATGCTCGTCTTATAAACTGTTCACTCTTTTCTACTTCTTATGAACAAGAGAAATGTATTTAAACTTATGGCGAAAAATCGTAACTATACCGCTAACCCTTTACATGAAGATATATAGTTTTAAAAAATGATTTAGGGAATGGCATGCACAAAAGTTTGAAGACCATTGTGTTGCTTCCTTGGATTGTTTGGGTCTTTCCAGTTCCTGTTACTTCGTCCCTTCTCCTCCCGCCCTTTTGCTTCTCTCTGTCTGCTCTCAGAATGTGTGAGAACTATTCCTGATCGCATGCCATTGTGAATACCATGATTGACACAGGACATATTTTTCTTTGAGGAAAAGATGACACTGTGTTTGGACTATCTTGTGCTAAGTCCTCAGAGAGGTGGACAGGCTTCAGGATAGGCAGCTGGAAACTATCTTTGGCCAAGACAACTTTGTTACACATTTCAACAAGGTGAAAGTAAGTGTACGATTCAATTATTTAAGGAAATTTATAGTTGTGCAATCATCACCACAATCCAGCTATGATTTCTACAACACTGAAGACTTCCCTCATGCCCATTTATAGGCGAGCCTCATTCCCACTCCTAGCCCTAGACAATCACTAATATGTATTTTTTTTCTTTTTAGCTGAGCCATCCTGCCACCTGTTGGCAGCTCAGCGGCAGCTCAGCTCGGGCCGGGACTCGAACCGCTGTTGCTCAGAGCTCAAACCCTTGAGCGAGCTCTTAACCAACTGAGTCACTCGGCCGGCCCACTACTATTCTTTCGAGCTCTATAAATGTGCCTTTTCTAGACAGTTCATCTAAATGGAATTACATAATACGTAGTCTTTTGCATCTAGCATTTTTCACTTAGCATGTTTTTTGAGATTCGTACATATTGTAGCGTGTGTCAATAGTTTGTTCTTTTTAATTGCTAAGTAGTCTTCCATTCATATAGATATACCACATTTTGTTTATTCTTTCAATGGTCTATAATTTGGGGCTATTATGAATAAGGCAGTATAAACAGCTGAGTACCTGTCTTTGTGTGAGCTTATGTTTTCATTTCTCTTGGGAAAATCCCTAGGGGTAGAATTGCTAGGTCTTATAATAAGTTTATGTTTAACTTTTTAAGAAATTAGCAAATAGTTTTTCATAGGGAGTATACCATTGTATTTTACATTCCCACTAGCAGTGGATGAGGGTTCCCAGCTCTCCAACCACAAAGCTGAGTTTTGATCAGCCTTTGTTACTCAAGGTCCTTCTCAGTGTTTTTCTCTTATTATTTAGTGATGAAAATAGGTGGATTCTTCCAAGTCCCTGAATTTCTGGACTCTCTCTATTCCTTTTCATTCCCACTGTAAATTTCCTAGTTCTTTTTTTTTTTAATACAAT
>NW_017731392.1:4762504-4765920 GCF_001890085.2 Hipposideros armiger | reverse complement strand
TCACTTGTTATTTCTAGGTTTTTTGTTTTTTTTATAATAGACATTCTAACAGGTGTGAGGTGATAACTCACTGTGGTTCTGATTTGCATTTCCCTGATGATTAATGATATAGAGCATCTTTTCATCTACCTATTGTCCATCTGTATGTCTTCTTTGGAAAAATGTCTATTCAGATCTTTTACTTATTTTTAATCATATTGTGTGTTACAATATTTTGCCATTGAGTTGAATGACTTCTTTATATATTTTGGATATTATCCCCTTATCAGTTTTATGGTTTGCAAATAATTTTTTCTCAGTCAGTAGCTTACCTTTTCATTGTGTTGATGGTTTCCTTTGCTGTGCAGAAGTGTTTTAGTTTGATGTAGTCCCACTTGTTTATTTTTGCCTTTGTTCATTTTTCTTTTGGTGTCATATTCAATAAACCATCCCCAAGATCTGTGTCTAGGACCTTACCACCTATGTTTTCTTCTAGGATTTATGGCTTCAGGTCTTATGTTCAAGTTTTTAATGCATTTTGAGTTAATTTTTGTGTATGGTGTAAGACAGAAGACCAGTTTCATTCCTTTGCATGTGGCTGTGCAGTTTTCCTAACACCATTTATTGAAGAGATTGTCTTTTCCCCATTGTAAATTCTTGGCTTTTTTATTGTAAATTAATTAACCGTATACATGTGTGGTTATTTCTGGTCTGTCTATTCTGTTCCATTGATCTGTGTGTCCCTTTTTTATGGCACTACCATGCTGTTTTGATTACTATAGCTTTGTAATACAGTTTGAAATCAGGGAGTGTGATGCTTCCATGTCCAGCTCTTTTTAAAGCTCTTATCTTTCTTGTAGCAACTTGTCAGACACAGCTGATGGCAACCAAGGCATGCAGTTAACATTCTGATGTCCAATCTCTTCACATAAAGCCATAAACTCATTCAGTTCATCATTTGCCTTCCGAGTTGATGCAGGCAATAGTTTGACCTTAAATACTTCCTCACTGTGTAACATAGATCACCTCCTTCCAGCCTTTAACAACAGTTTCTTTGACATCCACTGTGCGTCCCAAAGACAATATATTTTTGTTACAGTAGCATACCACTTTTGATAACAATTTGTGTATTAGTCAGGATAAATAAGTTATGCTCCAGTAACAAATAGCCCCAAATCTCAGAGACTTCTAAAAATAACAGTATTTATTTTCCTCTTTCATACTACATATCCATCCTAATTAGCCATCCTTCTGCTCTACTTCGTCTTTACTCCAGAACCCAGGGTGATAGAGCTGCCCCCATCTGGAATTTTGCTTGTCATCTGGGAAAGGTAAAAGACACAGCTCTTAACACTTTCTCTCACATGTAATTAGTCAGAGCAGGTAAAGTGACTGATCCTGGCATCATGGGGCAGGGAAATGTAACCTTTCTCTAGGGAAGGGCAGCAAATATTGTGAACAGTAGTATCACTTACCACATTAGATTTTTCTTTTATATCCTGGAGGCCCCGAAGAAGAGAGAAACAGCTGTCTTTGTGTGGTGCTTTGCCCAGAGCTGCCTACAGCTAGAGTAAGACAGGGTGACCTTTGAAAACACCTCACAGACTTAGGCCTTTGATCTTCACGATGGTTGGCCCTAGCCCTAGTGGCGCTGATGCACAGAATTATATATTTCATTCCTTTTTCTCTACCAGCCCTAGGTCAGGAAAAAATTTGATTGGGTGGACTGCCTTTTATAGAGTTTGCTCCCCAACACCCAATGGCCTCTGGGCCGTTAGTAAATCCATTTCTTGACCTCCAGCTTAAATTGACCCGTTTATGTTTTTCTTCTTCCCAGCTGTCTTTTGGGGAGACATTGCTTTAGATGAAGAGGACTTGAAGTTATTTCATATCGACAAGGCACAAGACTGGATCAAGCAGTCAGTGGAGGAAATGGGACATCAAACAGGTAAGGACTGTACCCCCCTTCCCCTGCCCTGGAGGGAGGGGTCCAGCAGTGGTAGATGCGGACCACAAGTCACCATTATTTCACCTATCAGTTCAGTACCCACCTGTCTGTGGAAAGCCAAAGGGGTCACCACTCCTTCTCCACTGCAGACTGTGGCGCTGGAGCCTCCAAGTGCTCTGACCCTTCTAAGAAGGTTTAGCGTGCCTCTTGATCCAAGGGTTCAGGCTTGAGCTCAGTGGACGTTCTTAGGACTCTGGCCTCAGGGTCCAGCACTTCCCAGCTGGAGACGATTCTGGATGGGCTTCATTGAGGCATGTCTGATGATGATGCTAATAATTATTAGCACTGGGGAGATGTTTGCTCCTGGGGTATCAAGCACCTGTTTGGCCCAACAACCCAGGTGAAAACCCCCTGGGACCAGGAAACATGGGTAGGGCTTCAGACTTTGACTACTGTTCTCCACTCTTCCTCCTTGAAGTGAATAGTAATGGGACTTGTCTCTTGAATTCTCCTCACCTCCCCACCCACTGGGCACAGATGCCTCAGCTCTGTGGAATCTCCACTCTTAGAAGTGCCCAGGAAGGCTGAGCTATGGGGCCGATGGGCTGGTGTGGCTGATGATGGCTTGTTCTCTGGTGATTAAGGCTCACATGTGCCAGACATTACATTGTCTCTGCTACCTGTGACCCCTCCACCGACCCTTCCTTCCTTTCTCCTGAGGCTTTAAAAGAAAAACTGTGGTGAGAATATTTAATATGAAATTTACCCTCTTAACAAATTTTTAAGTGTACACTACAGTATTATAAACTACAGGCACAATGTGGTGTGGCAGATCTCCAGAACTTACTCATCTTACATACCTGAAGCTTTATACTCTTTTTTTTTTTTTGAAAACATATCATGGCCAAATGCAGTGCTGGAGAGAGAAAGAGGAATAAGATGTGATCTCTGCCTTCACAGCAACCTTTCACGCCAGGCAGACAGAGTTTAGATCCAGACAAGCACTCTAACATCTCTAAGGTTCAGTTTACCTATCTGTAAAATGGCGATGAAGCCAACACTCAACTCCTTCGGGGGTTGGGAGGATCAGCTCCTATGATAATGAGCTAGCCTGCTGGCTGTCACATAACACATTCTCGGGCACTGGCAGCTATCACTAAGGCGCTCCCAGTCTAGTGGAATGAGACTGAAATGTAAATAGATAAACCGTGGGCTGTCCGAGAGGCACATTGGTTAGGGGTTGGCTTGGGACTCCAGCTCTGAGCAGCAGGGCCCCGGTTTGGATCCCACATATGAGGGCCAGTGACACTGCGCCCTCTACAGCTAAGATGGTGAACAACAGCTCGACCTGGAGCTGGGCTGCGGTGAGTCACCGGCGACGGCGTACACTGCAGTGGGGCTGGCTGGCAGTGGGTGTGAGCTTTCGTGAGCTGCCATGAGCTGCCATGAGCGGCCATCCAATGGCCAGTGAGCGACTGCCTCACCTGAG
>NW_017731392.1:4738455-4762284 GCF_001890085.2 Hipposideros armiger | reverse complement strand
TAAATAAATTGTAATCCCTCTATGCAAATGCTGTAATGACCCAGGAGCAGCGGGAAGCGAGAAGGGCAAGTAGAGAAGACTACTAGGCGAGTGGAGAAGACTAGGAGGAAGGCATCATGGGAATGGGCACGCTTACATCATTGTGTCTTGAAGAATGAGTAGGAGTTCCTTAGGTGAAGAATCAAAGAAAGACATATCAGGAAGAGAGGAAGCAATGTGCAAGGACGGGGAGTGTGAGAGGGGTGTCTTTATTCAGGGAACAGAGGAAAGGTGTAGTCCCTGGAGGGTGGCTTTTTGGGGGGCAGAGGGGTTGTGATAGAGAGATACACCCGGAGAGGTTGGCTTGGGTAGATGGTGAAGGTACCTGTCCGAGGGGTGGGTGGGAAAGGTCAGCCTTGTGGCCTAAGAACTCGAGTGCCTGTCTTTTCTTTCCTTCTCCCCTGTGGGCTAAGAGGGCAGAGTCTACTTTACACTAAGCTTTGGATCCCTCATAGGTGGCCCAGCTCCTTGTACCTGGAAGGCATTGGCCAACATCGGTGGAGAAGGGAGAAGGAAGAGGTAGGCAGAGGCTGGCAGACCCTGGAGCCATCTCCCAGGGGCCTCAGCGATGAAGAGCTCCAACAGGGCTTTGCTTCCAGGAGGGCAGTTAAAATGCTGGTCACAGTTACAGACTTGGGGTCAGACTGTGTGGGCTTGAATCCTTGATCTGGGCCTCAGTTTCTTCATCTATCAAATAGGAATAGTAGTAATATGAGGACAAAAAGAAAGAATATGTGTAAAGTGCTTAGCACAGTGTCTGGCACATAATAAATGCTCAATAATATCAGCTTTGCCCCTTCCTCCTCATTGTTATTAGTATTTTCAGAAAGACCACTGACCTGAGAGGGTTTAAGGTGAAAATAGAGAATGGGGGAGATTTGCTATGTGCTGGAAGGGAATGTTGGGGGCTTAGGCTTATATCCTTTGAAACATGTACCCTACTGGTGTTTCTTCCTTCCCTAGGTTGTGTGTGTGTGTGTGTGTGTGTGTGTGTGTGTGTGTGTATGTTTTCCAGTGTGTTTTTGTGGCAAGGTGATTTTTATCCTGATTACTTCTCTGAGGACCAAGAGTGCTTTGCATCTATCTAGAATAGTTATTTTATTTTCAGAATGGGAATATTTTTCATTGTTTTTGCTGATTAAACTAATACTGCCAGTTGTTAAAAAAAAGAAAAAAGTCCAATAGTTCAAAATTGTAGAAAGTGAAAATCCCTTGTTATCCCAGCCCCAGGGATTTCCATCATTATCTGTTTGCTGGATTCCTTCCAGGCTTACTGGCCATGAACATACAGATATTTTTAAAAGGGATTTTTCTCAACACACTCTAGTGTAACTGTATCTTCCACTTGACACATGTCACGGACATCTTTTCGCGCAGTACATTGTGATCTATCGCATTTAATGCACAGCTCTGCCACAAGTAATTGAACAGATGGGCATGACGGTTGTTTTTCTTGTTTCCTGTAATTTTTTTTCCTATTAGAAACATTGCTACTGTGAACAACGTTGTACGTTAACCTTTAAACATTTGCTTTGATTTTTAAAAAAAAGTTAAAAAGGAACCACAACTTTATCTCCATTTCATAGTTCCAAATGTTTGAAAGGATATATTCTTAGGTATAGCTTATCTCACTTCCAAGCTTTAGTAAGTTCCCCTGGTTTGTTTTGTTTTGTTTTGTTTTGTTTTGTTTTGGTGGGGGGTTGCGGGTAAGGCTCAAGAGTGAATCCTTGGATGGGGTTAGGGTGCAGTACAGCCCTGAGGGCTCCTTTCCCTGGTTCATCCTGTGAACTTGGTGCTGCTTTCCTGGCTGCAGAATGAAACAATGTCATTGCCCTAGAAGTGACCTGGTTGGTCTCATTTCCTAGAAAAGCCCAGTGTCCCAAACTCAGTCAATGGCAGAACCAGGACTGGAACCCAGGTTTCCCATTTCACAGGCTGCGTGTCTTCCCCTGAACCAATCTATCCGCCATGTTGCTGGTTAGAAGGAACGAGAACAACAGAGATGCACGTAAACATTCCTTTGCCATCACTGGAAAGTAGGCTGGAGTCTGTCTGGGCCAGGGAGTGAGCAAGGACCTTGTGCCTGGGTTGAGTATTGCACTGGCCACACAAAAAAGCCACTAAGGGCTCTGGGACCCCCAGCAGGGAGCACCCTTACTGTTCACTTAAGGCCCCAGCTCATGACGATTAGTTCCAATCAGTCTCCCTGCCTCTTCCCCCATCCTGCTTCCAAGGAAGGGATCTTCCTTCCCCTGACCTTGTAGCAACTGTCCTGGGTTGAATAGTGTCCCCCCAAATTCATGTCTACATGGAACCTCAGCATGTGACCTTATTTGGAAATAGTCTTCACAGATCTAATTCATTAAGGATCTTGAGATGAGATCTTAGGGTGGACCTTAAGTCCAATGTTTGGAGTCCTCATAAGAAGAGGAGACGCAGAGAGATACAGAGAGGAAGGCCATGTGAAGAGGGACACAGAGCTTGGAGTGATGCAGCTACAAGCCAAGGTCCACCAAGGAATGCTGGGAGCTGCCACAAGCTAGGAAGATGCAAGACAGGATTCTTCCACAGAGCCTTCAGAGGGAACGTGGCCCTGCCAAGACCTTGATTTCAGATTTCCAGCCTCCAGAACTGTGAGAGAATAGAGTTCTGTTGTTTGAAGCTACAGACTTTGTGGTAATTTGTTATGGCAGCCTAGGAAACTAAATACAAGGATTCTCCTTAAACCCTTCAGTGGCTCCCTGTCACTTCTCAGAAACATTCCTTAGTCTGACCCCCAAGACCCTCCACACTTTGTCCACAACCTACGTATTCAGCTCCCTTCCCTCTCCTCATCCTCCAGCCAAACACAATGACACTGTGTCTGTACAGGCCCTGAGTGTCCTTCCTTCCAGGCTCTGTCCCAGCTATGCCCTCTGCTCCAAGTCTGCATTTTACCGAAAAAGAAACGAAGGCCTAGAGGGAGCCAGTGACTCCTCCAGGACCCTCCAACTGGTGTGCATTCAGCACAGCTGCCAGCTGGGGAGACTGCCTGAGTTGACAGTGCTGTTAAAACGAGCCTCGTTTTGTACTTGGGATTTCCCCGAATTTTTGGACACACCCACTCCCTTGCCACGGAAGCGCCCAGAGGAAGTGGCACCAGCATTTTGGATGTGTGTGGGGGGAAGGAGGCAGCAGTACATTCTCGAGGAAGGGAAAGTCCTGTGTGCATTTTATTTGCAGTGAGAAGAATGGGAATTCTGAGCAGGCATGGGCCAAGCTGTTGGATGAATGGGGCCCTTGCATTAACATTGCAGAATTTCCTAAAGCTGCTAATCGGATTAGCTGTGTAGTGAAGGAAGTACTTAGCAGGACACGCACACAGGCACACACGCAGGCGCGCACACCCCCCACCCTCCTGCATCCTCTTCCAAGTGACGGTGCCGATCCTGACAGCTCCATTTCTGAGTTCTGAGACACCTGTCCTCCTAACCACACAAGATGTGGAGGTAAGGCCTGTGTGCTTGATGTTTTGGACCTTTTGTATGTTTGTTTCTTCCTTAAAGAGTCCGGGAAGACCGTGTTGAACACTCCCATCTTTGCAAATGCCTGGAAACCTGGAGAGGAAATCTCACCTTGCAGCTGTCGCCATCCAGATAATGGATCTGATTTCTTGACCTTTGTAGTGAGGACTCTGAAAGGGGAAATGGCTTTAATTACTTATTGGCTCTGATAGAAGCTGATGTTTCCCATCTTGTCTATTCTGAGCCACTGGGCCATGCCCATGTCTATTTAAGAAACCCGCCTTGCTCTGAAGGCTCGTTACCCCTCTGTGTCCCAGACTCCACGCTCCCTAAAAGCCTTGGGATTCTTTTTCTTTGCAGTGTTCTGCCAGCACCCCCATGGGGTCTCTGGAGCTGGGCCTGCACCACTGTTATCTGATCAGATCCTTAGATTTAGATCTCACCAACACCTGGGAAATCTCTGTCGATCCCCAACATAAAGACTCCCCTAGTCCTCCTCTGGGTCTTGAGGTTGGCCATACAGAGATCTGAAAATGGATCCGATGCTCATTCTTTAGCAGCAACAACACAGAGAACAATAATAGCTACCATTTGGTTTATTATGCCTTATATACTTTATATATATGATCTCATGGGATCTTCACATAACAGCTCTATGGCGGTAGGTACTATTAGTACTATAGATGTGAAAGTTAATGTTCAGATTGGCACGTAACCTGTCTTTGATTACACAACTAGTTATTGGCAGAGCCAAGGTTAGGACGTAACTGTCTAATGTCTAAGGCCTGCTTTTAGCCTCTATACTCCATTGCTTCTAGAAACAGCTGTTGGCATCACCACTAACCCATCCCCTGGAGCTGTGAGGACTTGGTCTCCGCATCCCTACCTTTGGGAGGTAATGGTACAAGACAAGGATGAGTCCCAGGCACTGACAGAGCTACAGCTCCACCACCTGTTCTCTCTTACCCCTCTTATCCCAGTGGGCCATTCAGTGTGTGCCTTGCCACATCCACCAGACTGTCAGTAGCTGTGACTTGTCCTTGTTTGGTCTTGGCCCTCCATCTTTAATTCCAGCATCAGGTTGGGCCCACGAATGGTGCCAGGCAAACATTTGTGAATTGTGGATGGTGCCATGAACCTTAGGAACATGGTGGCCTCCTTGCTTCCCTGCTCCCCCAACAGGCCAGTTGGGGTTAGGGCTGTTTGTTTGAGTGTGTGACGCCTCAGTGTCAGCCAGGAGTGGGTGCCAGCAATGAAAGAAAGGCTCATACTCAGAGGTGGTGCCTTTAGGCTGGGCAGATCACCTTGCAGGGAGTACCTGAAAGGAGCATCCAGAGGAGGTGTGGTCCAGTAGGCAGAGCTTAATGTGGAGAGAAGTCCCCAGGGGACAGCTGGCATCAGGCAGGGGTTGGTGTTGGGGTCCAGCCAGCCCGGGGCATAGGGCCTGATGGAGGCAGAGCAGGGCCGTGGGGAGGAGGTAATGTTCATGTGAGGGCAGAGAGCCTGGCAAATAGCATTAGAGAGATCTTTAGTAGAACTCACAGAAAGTTCCAGTTCTGTGCTGGGAGCTCAGGAAAACAAGGCAAGGACCCCTGGTTCTTCTGGGAAGTGAGTATTAGGGAGGACAAGTCAGAAGCTTGGCCTGAGAGAATAAGACAAGCGTCAGAAATTAAGCAGAACCCCGCAGATCAAAATTGGGGCCAAAGATGTGCTTGAGACCCTCAATTGTTGAGCCCAAATGCCTTAAATCCCCCTGACTGAGGACAGGGCTGGCTCAGCCTGTAGACAGCAGTTGGCAGCTGGGAGACGAAGCTGGAACTGGGCAAGGCCTGGCAGTTATTACGCCCATAAAGTTTTCAATTTAGTAAGATGATTTGAGATGATAAAGAGGCATCCGATAAAATGCACATCTGTTCTCTGGGAAGGAAAAAAGAATGCAACATAAGGATTCTATCATCTCATTCCCTGGGGCCTCATTCGGAGGCTGACTTATACCTTGGATGGAAGCCAGAGTTCACTGTGAACTTGAAGTGTTGGGAAAAATAAATTCACCTTTTGGTTGATTTCTACTGTGATTGTATTGATCAGAATTTGGAGAAACTGGGCTGGAATTCCTCTTCGAACCACAATGGGGCTCAGAGTCAGTTAGGGAAGGGGCGGTGACCACCCATGGACATCCATCTATCCAGGGAGCCGTTCTCCCAGGCCTCCTCATGGGCCATGAATCTGGGAGCCTGGGTCAAAATTGGGAGATTAGCTTGAGACGCAGGACAAACAAGAACTTAGGACCTGACATTCTAGACAACTTCCTTTCAGTTTCAAGATACCGAATGCCACTCAGATGGATCAAGTAAAGGACTTTTGTTTTGGAATATAGTCTCATGGCCATCTAAGACAGGAGCTGAAGAGCCAGCCTCTTGGGGATTGGACTAGAAATTGGAAAGAAAGAAACAAGCTGGCTTCCCTTCTCAGAGGTGATGAGTGAGCTAACTGACCCCCACACCCCCACCCCCTGCCACCAGGTGTAGAGGGGTGGAGGTACCTTCCTTTTGGGTTAACCTGGCTTTGGGGCCAAGCCTGGTAACCTCACGTCCACTTTGCCATTTATATTAAGTACATGGGAAAATATTGTATGAGTTCCCACCGGCCATCTTAATACATGGAATTTGGGTACACAGCCTGATAAGAGCTGGGCATGGCATGTATCAGATGAGGATCCAACCTTTGCCTGTCACTTTTGGCCAACAGAAAGATTGTGCCTCACCTCCCCAAGCATCACTTTTTGGTTCTTCTGAACCTGATTCTATTTTCGCTCGCCTTTAACTGTGTATGTTTTTATTTGTATTATGGGATGGTATTCTATGTTTCCTGTTCTTAATTGAAATAGTAGTTGATAGGAGGGCTACATCAATAAAAAGCAGAGTGAAATGACATAACAAATATTTCCCACCCCGACTTAAGAGAACCTGTGATGGATCCGTTTTGACAAAATAAAGGGGGCTTTTATCCAGTAAGTAGTCACCCCCTAACATTTTTGAACTTAGCATTTGTAGTTTTCTTAAAGCTGTGCACCTTTGCTCTGTATTTCTTGGCCTCTTTTAGGTATGTGCATTTTGTTACAGCTGGGAACGGACCTTTGTTTCAAATGCATTTACCACTCAAGTATTTTCTTATTGGGCATGATGATAAACTCAGTTGTTTTGGGACAAAGCCAGTACAATGACCCTTCAGAGCACTGCACAGCAGACCCTGGCTATGTCACTTCACCTCAGGGACCTCAGTTTTCTTATCTGTATAATGGACAGTTGGACTCTAAGTTCCCTGAGGGATAAGAATGAGTCTCTCTTGGTTCTGTTACCAAAGATAATCCATGAATGGATAGGGATTCAATGTGTGGTGTCTGCTGCATGCGTGGCTGATTAGGTAATCACAGTATCTTTGGCTCCTTCTTCATTGATGACTCCTGGAACTTTAGAACAGTCTGCTCAAATTACCTCTAACCCGAGACCTTCCAGAGACCCTCCAGTGGGCTCCCGTAGGTGTTGGCAGAAACGTGGCTATGGCCTTTCTTTGTGCCATCTTAGAAAACAACAACAAACAACAATGGGCTGGAAAAGGAGGTTAAGAAAGGTCAGCCTGCCTCCCACAGCAGAGTCACGTGAGGGATGGAGACACTGCACCAGTGACAGGTGGGCTAGACTGGGAAAACTGGAGGCACAGCTTGAGGGGCGGCAGGTGGCCCCGCTGGTATGAGTTTGGGATGAGGCTCTCCCACCCCCATCATGCTTACCTGTGACTGATATGCAGGACAAAGTCACATATCTTTGGGACTGTTTACACCGATGTTTGCAGGTCATTATGTCTGTGGTTTTCAAGGAGGTCCAGAGAGAGAGAAGGTGGTGATGGTGGTGGAGTAGCCAGTGGAGTCTCGTCCTGTGTTCTGGTCATCTTATTTTTCTTAGGTGTCCTTTAATGATCCTGTTTGCCCAAAACAGTGAGACAAAAGCCCCAGCTGGCCTTATCATTGAACTTCTGAATTTTATCCGGCCCCTGTCCTGCTCCTACAGCGCCTTGCTTTCTGCTTCCCAGGTCCTCCGTAACCCTCCTGCATCCCTTGACTGCCATTGCCCGAGGAACTCCTGTCTTCTCTGACATTGGCACCCCCTAGAGGCGTGATTTTTCCATTCACCCTGCATCTCAGAGGTCTGAAGTGGTCAGCCCATGAGTCAAATCTGGTCTGCAGATGTGCTTTGTTTGTTTTGTAGTGCTTAATTTTTTTTTAAATTTACTGCCAATATTTAAAAATCAGGTTTCTCATAAATATCCAGAATTCTGGCTTCTCTTGAAAAGTTGCAAGATCTGGCCATGCTGGCCTAGCAACCCCACATGGCAATAATCAACAGAGGTTAATAATGAGGGGTTGAACTCAAGAGGACCAGGTGCTCTGCGGTTTGCCACAGACCTCACTACTCCCTACCCATATTTCACACCTGACCTTTTTCACTCTGATAAATTACTTGCTTGGCCCCCCAACTCTAGGCATTTGAGGTGTATCTTGGGTAAGGGACAGTATCCTTGGGTCCTCATTCAGGTCCCATAACACTGGCCAGGGCCACTTCTCTCTTCTCCATCAAGGGAGGAGGGTCCTAGAGCTTCAACTATCGCCTGGTCATCTGGAAAAAGATCCTTCCTCTGCAACCTTGTTTCTTCTTCTCCATGAACTTTCAGTCTCTGGCACCTACTTGCAATATGGCATGCCGTGTCCTGGGCTCTGGATGGCACTGGGGCGAAATTACAGAAAAGGCAAACAGGACACTCTGTGTTGTGCAGGGGGCGGTGTGTGGCCCAGCACATGCATTGGCCTCAGAACAGGGACTTCCTGCCCCAGTGAATGAGGGGGCTGGGACCATTAATAGGTATTAACCTCTCTGAAACTAAAGGCCCATTACACTTCACTGACAAAGGCCATCCCCCCCAAAAAACAGTGGTCACCTCAGCCTCTGTTTACCTGTCCTGTCTGCGTTTCTCCTGGAAATGGACTTCTGTTCGGAAAGGTCAAAGACTAGCCATGAAGCTCCATGCTGTTCTTTCTGCTTCTCTCCTCCAGCTTCCTGGAGAGGGCTTGAGTTGGCTTCCTCCTTTCTTTGATTTCCTGAGTTCCTCGGTACTGTTTCTGTGACCCAGTTCATGGGGTTTGCCATTTGAGACATTTGTAAATCTGTATCGGTCACTTGGTCGTCTGTGCAAAGGCCATGTGATAAAATCCTAAGATTTTCTGAGGACAAATGTGCTTTACCTCACGAGCCTCAGTTTCCTTCCTTTGTAAAATGGGGATAATAATACCTTACCCCACACAGGTGCAGTGAGAATTATAATATATGCAAGCATGTAGTTAGTCCAATTCAGTCCAATTCAAATGGATGTATTTGTTAAGCATCTGCTATGAACACCACATGGGGGGAGATAAACAGGATGTTGTCTCCGTCCTCAAGGAGTTAATTGTCTCGTAGGATTGGGCATGGTAGGATCAGGGCCAGGAGCTCCTTAAGGGCAGGAGCTGTGTTTGATCTGTTTTTCTGTCCCTGGCACCTGGTACAGTGCCTGGCACAGAGAGGTGCCCCATACAAGCTTGTTGAATGAGGGAATGAATGAATGAATGAATGAATGAATGGCCATGAGGGAGATGTAAATGAAGCAGAGAGGAGGGGGATGGCTTCACGGAAGAGGTTGAACTAGGCCTTGAAGGATTTGAATTAGGGTTGTAGGGCCTTGCAGGTGGAAGGCAGAGCATGAACAAAGTCGTGAAGAGGGAACTTTTCTGTGAGAACTGAGTGGTTTAGGGTAGTTGGCAGGTGGGTGAGAGAGTGAGACATTGGAAAGGCTGTTGGCATCAGACTCTGGTGGGACTTGGGCAGAGGACTTGCCCTCTGCTCTGTAAGGCTGTCCTCTTCCTCTCCTAGTGTCCGGAAAGTCTTTGTCCCTCACCTGCTTTTCCCTCAAACCCAGCCAATCCCTCTCTGGGAAGCCTCTGAATGCCCATTTCTTCCTCTTTCTCCCAGACTGGACGGCAGGGTCTGCCTGAGCTCTGTGAATTACCATTTATCTGAGCACTCCCAGTGCCTCGTCCTGTGATAGACACATTTTATTGGGTTGTCGGGAAAGTCATGATGCATTTTTGCAATGAAAAACATAGAAAAATACGTCATGACTTTTCCGACAACCCAATAGATGCTCAGCAAATTCGCTGAATAAATGACTTCACAAAATGCAAGTTCCACTTCCATCTGACTCAGCATGAATGTTATCATTGATCTCTTTATTTTGCTGCTTTAATAGTTGCAAAGCGGTACCTTATTTTTGCTTTAACTTTCATTTCTCAAGGGCGAACTTCTATACTAATTAGAGTTTTGTTCTTTTACATGTTCACTAATTTCCTTTACCCATATGTCCCTTGGATATACAGTTTTCCTCACTGATTTGCATGAGATATTTATAACATATAATGGATAGTAAGCATTTGTTATCTTCATCGCAGATATTTTGCCTTGTAAGGGTGATTTGTTTTCATTTTAGGGGATTAGTCTTTCTGATATACAAAAGTTTTAAAGTTTCTGAAACTACCTGTGTCAAATCAAGTTTTCTTTTTCTTATACTTATATACATGAAATTATTCCTACTATGGGAAATAACATATTTCTTCTAAAGTTTTTCCATGATTTGTTTCTTTTTTTTTTTTAAAGATTTTTATTGGGGAATTGGGGGATGGGAACAGTGCTGGGGAATTGGGGGAAGAGGAACAGACAAGTTGCTGTCCTTTTGTTCTTCAGTCTAGTTGTGGAGGACGTTGCTTCATTGGCCCAAGTTGGCACCATCATTGCGCTCTTCCTGGGCGAGGCAGATCAGTCGCCGGCTTCTGGATGGCCGCTCACAGCAGCTGCTGGCCGCTCACGCTGGATGCTGGCTATACTCGGCAGCCCATGGCAACCCACTGCCACAGGGACTGCAGCCTACGCCGTCGCCGGCGACTCACGGCAGCCCAGCTCCAGGTTGAGCTTTTGTTCAGCATCTTAGCTGTGGAGGGCAGTGTCACTGGCCCTCATATGTGGGATCCGAACCGGGGTCCTCTGGCATCCCAAGCCAGTTCTTAACCAACGCGCCACTCGGCCAGCCCGATTTGTTTCTTTATACTTAACTCTTTCTTTCAGTCCACTTGGGTTTTATTTGGGGGTAGTGTTCATACCCTTCTGAATAATAATCTAACTTCTGGATAATAATCTCAACACCATCTAATTCATACGTATTCTTTCCCCGTGTCTGGCGATGTCTCCTTTCTCACACAGTGGGTTTCTGTATGTAGTGTTAGCGTTTATGTCCCATTCATCTATACATCTTTTCATGTTAGTTTCTTTACATGCTTTAATATTCAGTGGGGTCTATCTTTCCTCATTGCCCTTGCTCTTCGTTTTTAGATATTTCTTGAATAGTCTCACTTGTTTATTCATCTAGATGAGTTTGGAATCGCTTTTCTACAAAAATCTAAGAGGATCCCAACAAAATTCTCTTAGAATTTGAATCATGATTGCATTAAACCCATAACTTAATTTGGGGAAACTGATGCATTTATCGTATTTACCCAGTTCATTCAGGAACATTGCATGTCTTTTCTTTACTGATTGTTGTTTATAAATTGCAATGAAAATGTATAATTCTCCTCTTGCAGTGATACACATTTTCTATTCAACTTATCCCAAGTCTGTTATGTCAACTATTGTGAATGGTTGAAATTTTCTTTTCTATTAACATATTTCAGCATGAAGAATGGCCACATGGGTGCCTTTATCACGTCTCAGAGCTGAGTAAGGTGTTCCTTCTACCTCCCTTCTCATAGCCCACTGGGTACCCAGTTATGTTCGCCCATCACCAAAACAGCCTCCTAAGCACCCTCCTCTCCATCCCCACAGTCCTGTCACTCTCTAGAAAGTCATCACTTCTTGCCTGGAGATGGACATGAATGTCCATCCTCTGTAGCTTCACATCCTGCAGCCTCCCTGTCCCCAGTCCTCCCTCCCACCAGCAGCCACCTTCTGCATGCATCAGTGAAGGAAACAGAGCTTGCTTTTTAGAGGATGTCAGGGAGGCAGGCAATAAACACACAAGCAAATAAAGGAGATCATCGCTGGTAAGGCTCAGTGATCCCCAAAGGAAATAAATGGGGACTGAGAAGATTCTTCTAGAATCTTCCTCTTAAGCATTCAGCTTGTTGGTCCAAATTTTGGCCTTCAGTGTCTCAGAGAATTTAATTGGTGTCCGTCATGCTCCCCGGTCTCTGTGCTCCCTTAGTACCTCACCATCAGCCATGAACACCGTGTGCCTGAGTTTCTCTTTGCCACGGCTCTCTCGTGCCCACTGCAGCCACACCCAACCAGCCCCTGTTTTAGAAGCAGCTCCCCCACCAAGCTTCTGCAAATCTGTGTGAAAGAGAGGCCCGCCCCCCCCCCAAGTTTCCTGAGGGCCTCCAAGAACCAGCAATTCTCCTCTACAGCTTTGTAGAACCAAAAAGGACCAAACCCCACTGGAAGCTCAGGTGACAGCCATTGCTGTGAGGGAGAGAGACACTACCCCTTTCCTACCTGTCGTCTCCTCCCTCTCTCCCGTTTCCTTCTTTAAATCAAGCTGGGATGTGTTCTCAGACCCTGGTTATGGGGTAGGAGAGAGATAAGCTGTCATCTGTCAGGTCAGTTTAGGCCTGTCCTGAACTGGGAGATGCTGGGGTGTGGTAAGCGGAGGTCTGGGAGGGGGCTCCACTAACCGGGGTGGGGAGGGCTGGTACAGCTGTGTTTGGCTAGAGCTTAGGCCACAGTATGATCAAGATAAAAGAGACTGAGACTTCCTAAGATGACCTGAAGAGTAATCATTAGTAAGGTTATGGGATCCCTACAATGTAGCAGGCACTGTATTAGGTGCTGCTCATAACCTGAAAAGTTAGCTCCTATTTTGTCCATTTTTATGGATGAGGAAACTAAGGCTCAGAGAAATTAGCTATCTTGCCAAAGATCAACTTTGATCAACCAAGCTGTGCTCCCGAGCTGAGCGAGTTGTTTCCCTTCTGTGTTCTATCCTGCAAGACTCCCTTCCACCTCTACTTGGTGAAACCCTTGCTGTCCGTAAGTGGCCACCTCCAAAAAGCCCCCCTGGACCTCCAGGTTGGGAGTGGGATTTCTTCATCTGATTGCTCTGACGGTTCTCTGTGTCTCATGGCTTCTGTGGGTGGGACAGGATTGGGTTCACAACTGTGTTTTCCCCGTGGCATAGTACATTGTGGAACTGACTTGATTCAAGGCAAGAGTTGAGTCCTGGCCAGAAATGGGTACCTTAGATGGCTCTGAGGGAACCCAGTCGTTCTGAGGTCAGCTGGAAGTGAAGTTGCCTGGAGGGGACCATTTTCTATTCCTAAGGAAGAGCCTGCTCAGTCTTCAAGGACATCTGGTCTAATCCCTGGCTTAGGGGCTGAGAGCTCTGTCAGTGCATGTCTGGGGAAGTCTCCTGGTGGGGTGGGGTTTCTGTGGGGAGGTGGACAGTGCTTTGCTAGGGCAGCTTCCCTTGGGGGTTCAGGTTCCCATTTATCATCTGCCCTTTCCTCCTCTTCCTCAGACACCCCAACACCAAGCAAAATGGATATCTGAACTGGAGGCTCTGGGAAGAGAGAGCTCAAATTTGCTTGATTAAAATGGTTCCCATGAACTTCTGCCTGGGGCAGGAGCAAATTCAGAGGCTTTGTCGGCCAGTGCAGGACACAGGTGGGAGCCAGTTAAACTGCGAAGGGAGAGCTGGATCTGGGAAGGGCCCACCCAACGCTGTCTGTGAGAAGGTTCTGATAGGCCCCCTTGGGTTCCACCTTGCCAAGATGTGGGCTCTTTATTTTTTTCTTTTCATGGTTAGAGTAGAAAATCAGAAGAAAAGATTGGACCACAACTTTCCATCTGCATAAACACAGCTATGTTTCTTTCCCATTGGAAAGAAAGGTTTCCCCAGCAACCATCTGTGTGTGTGTGTGTGTGTGTGTACATGTGTGCACACATACACTACATAGTGCAGAGCACATGGTTTTAGGCAAAGTGTATAGTGTGATTTAGTTCTTCTTTTTGAAAATCCCTTTTATTTCCTGATTTTAAAAAATATTGAACAAAATTTGGAAAGTGCAAAAAGTATATAAGAAAAGAAGATTCATCCAAAAATCACCAACCAGAGATAATCACAGTGGACACCGTGGGTATTTCCAGCCAGTCTTTTTCGTTTTTTGTGTTTTTTTTTTGGTGTATGCTTTAAAAACAACAACAACAAAAAGATGGAGCCATACTCGATTCTATTGCAATCATACTTCCTAATCTTTTTTTTTGACTTACAATATGAACATCTTTTCCATTTAGCAAACTTTCTTCTAAAACAGTTTAAAAGGTTACACAGTGTTGCATTATATCATAATTCATCTTACCACTCCCCTATTGGGTGTGGTCATTACAGTTTTTATTATGAAAAATGTTAAGATGAACATCCGTTGTCTTCATTGCCAGTCAATTCTTAGTACCGAAATCTAGATATCATCTTATTGGGTCAAAGTCATATGATTGCCTTTTTTAAAAGACGCTGATACATCTTGCTAAAGTACCTCATAAAACGCTACCCATTTATTTATATTGTTCCTCCACCATCAGTGTATACAAATCCCCTTTCTGTTATACACTCGCCAATACGAAATCATTTCATTAACAAAAACTGGTAATAATCTTTTAACTCATTTCCCTTTCTCTTCTGTAGCATTTGAAATTTGGCATAGATATAAAAATTATTTGGCACCAAACGATTTAGGATTACACATTGATTACTATCGTAGTTGCCCAGTTCATTCCTAATCTGTTAAAGGGGCTCTATCGCTTTTTTTGTTGTTTTCCTAATAAATAATTAAAACCTCCCTCAGCTGAACCAGTGTGCCTTGCAGGTAGTTTGCTGACAGAGGTGTGCAGATGTTTCATCCATTGGCCTTGCCTGGGATGCTTGCTCAGACCGCACCTGCACAGGTGTGGGGTAGAGGGGCAGGGGCTCTGAGCGTGGATTCTGGAGCCGGAAGGGCCCACCATGGAATGCTAATTCAACCACTTACCAGCTGGATGACCTTACACAGGGTATTCATGAGCCTCAGTTTTCTATGCTGTAGAAGAGGAATAGTATTACTTACACGTATTCACAGCATTGCTGTGCATTTACATATGGCCAGAGCACGGCAAATTAAGTCTGTTAAGACATGGTTGTAAAGATAAGGCTCAGAGGCGCTCTCTGCATGAGCTAGTACAGCTCACTCAGCCCCAGCTCCAGCCATATCACACTTGTTTTCCCTTTTCAGGACTTTTTTAATTTGTTGGCCTCTTTTTTTTTTTTTTTTTGCTAGAATACTGTTCCCAGATGGATGTGTCCCCCTTTCATCATTTAGATCTCAGCTCAAATGTCATCTACTCAGAGACCTTCCCTGGGCTCGTATCCCCCATTGCGCTTTCGAAAGCTCTGTTTTAATTTCTCCAAAGTGCTTCATCCCTCATGGAATGATCTTCTTATTGTTGATTTTCATCCTTGATTTTCATCCTCTTCACTAGAACCATGGAGGCACCGTGAAAGTACACCTGCCTGTCTCTGCCTTCAGGAACCCAGCCCGGTGCTGACCAAAGCAGGCAGTCAACCAATATTTGCTGAATGAACAGACTAGTAATAAAGTGATTTTTAGGATCTGCTGGAGATGATGATGATGATGATGATGATGATGATGATTTTTGTAAAGCAAAGCAGTGTCATGTTAGATTTACCTCTGCTGGGTCAGGGATGTAAATTCATGTATTAAAAAGTCAGTGTTAACCTAAAAATAAAAAGTCAGAATGAGAGGCAACAAGTGTTTATTTGAGATCAAAGAATTACAATTGGGCATGAACAGATGCTGGCGGAAGCCCAAATAGTGTTCTCGCAACACAGGAGAGAGGCTCAGGGCTTCAATGGGAAAAAGGAAGGAAGATGAGGTAAGCTATATTAAAGAAGAGCTCATTGGTGCTGGATGAGGTGAGGTTAGATTTGTACTTCTGTAAGAGAGAAATTCGGGAATCAATAACATCATTAGACTTAGCTGGTTGCAGTTTGACTCACCGCATAGCCCCCTATCTAGCCACCCGTAATTAAACCTAGCTAGTTTGCAGTTAGATCTGCCCCGATATTCAGCTATTTCCTCTTTGTTTCTCCCCTCGCTGATTAACTGAAGAACTCTGTTTTATTCCCTTTCTCAAGGCTACCCGTACCTCGTTAATACATTTAATTAACAAAATCCTAACCTGAAAAGAGCAATTTCTTAACCCTCAGGCGCCCAGACATCGGAATACACATAAAGTGCCAGACCTCGGTGGTCCAGTTCGAGTCCAGAGTCCAGAGAGAACATTATCTTAAAACAGACCAGACCCCAGGAAGGATGTCAGCCCTCAGACCTGCCTGACCGACTCCCCCTTTCCCTTGTTCTTCTTGTGCACCTATAAAACCTTCTGACCAGTCCAGGAGCGGGGCGGTGGCCTTGGACAGGAGTCCGCCATCCTCCCAGATTGCAGGCATTCTGAATAAACCTGCTTTTCTTTCTACCAACCATGTCTCTCCATCTTTAACTTTTGCAAGTGGCAGGCAGCTGGACCTTAGCACAGCATCACTTCATGGGCTGGCCTGAGATTCGGTCATCAGGCGAAAGACTAGCTTTGTACTTCATTGATTGGTTAGAGATTTGGTCATTGGCAAAGTCCAGTTTCATCAGTCCTTACCAACAGGATATTCTCTTTCTTACTGACTTCTTGGAATGTTGGCGGTTTAGTCCAGTTTGGAAGATAAAGAAAAACAAGATGTGCAGGGCAGTTCTTCTGAAATGGTTACTCCAGTTCCATTTTAACATGGCTCCACTCGTGTCATCTTGCACATCAGTGAACGTGAGAGTGAAGGTTGTCCTGGCCGGGTAACGGTAGCAAGCGATGTGTATTAAAGGCTTTGACACCAGACTGATCTGGAGAAAATCTCAACCTTCCCACCCAATGGCTGTGTGTCCCCAGTGATATCTGAACTGCTCTAAGCCTCAATTACCCTGCGTGTAAAATGGGAAAACATTCACCTCAGAGGGGTGGCTTGAGGAATAAATAGATAACATGTGTAGGACCTGCAAATAATCAGCACTTAAAATGGCAATTATTTGGTTTAAAAAAACCCAAAAACTATGTAATGTTAGGCTCTAAGAAGGACGGACAGAAGGAATAATTAATACAAAGTTTTGTTTATTAATGACCAAATTAATGAATATACATTCATCATCACTATTGTTTAAGTGAGCAATATTAATCTATGGGACAAGGCTCTGCCCTTTCGGGCTCTGGAAAAGCCCATCCTTTACTGCCTAGATGTCTTTGGATGTATATAGTTAGTATTTCATTAATTATGGTGGAGGGGCGTTGTGTGTACATCAGTCGCTCATATGATGCATATAATTAAACCCTCTTTTTGTTGGGAGCGGAAGAAAATTGGGCTTTCCCAAAGAAAAGCAGCTTGCTCCCAAAGTTGCTAACAGATTGCTTCTTAATTGAATTTGGGAGGTGAATTATATGGTGAATTAGAAAAAAGAACAACTCTGAATTTAGTGAATTGTTCCACAAAGGAGACTGTGGGATTGAATTGCAAATGCTGGCTAGAAACATTTCAGCCTGGCCCCACGCATCCCGGGCCACTGACCTCTGCTGTGTTTCAGTGAGAGCGTGAACAGGCCTGGAGCTCTCTTTTCAAGGCCCAGAGGGTATTCTTTCCCAGAGACCAGCTGTAAGCCTGGGTTTCTTATGCAAAGGAGACGTTTGAATACACCCCTGTGACTAATGAAATCTACAAGCTCTTTGCATATCCTCTCACTGAAGAGGTAATTAACCAAAGATCAAATATAAGTATATTATTTGTATATTTTTTTCATATATTGTTGCCTTGAAATCAATCACACCCGCGGAAAAATATATCCCCACAACTCCCCCCCCCCCAATTGCCTTAATCTGTCTGCATCAGGCTGTATTTCTCTCTTCCTTGTTCTGTGCAGTGCCTATTCCTGCACTTCTAGCCACAGTCACACCTGTCTTACTCATTTGCCAGCTTTTTTACTGAAACAGAGCAACATTTTCCATCAATTTAGATGTGAGGAATGACTTTTCTTAGTGTTTGATGTCTGTTTCCAGCTCCACATCTTCCATTCCTGGTGAGCTTGGGAGGAGAGAGAGGTTGCTCATCAGAAAATACCATGAGATGGGACTTCCTCTTACATGGTCCTCTGAATATGGAATCTCAACCTTGGCAGCATTTTAGAATCACCTGGGGAGCTTTAAAAAAAAATATCCCAAGGCCCAGGCTACACCCCAGACCAATTAAACAAGAACCTCTAGGGGTGGGACCCAGGCATCAGTATTTTTCTTAAAAGCTTCCAGGTGATCCCAAAATGCAGCCAAGATTGAGAACCATTGTTCCAAGAATCTCTGCTTTCCTCCCTCCATGAAATCTGATAAAGACAATTTTTCTCATCACTTAGGCGAATTAGAAATGATTGAGTTCTCTTTTCAAGCACTGTCTACCTAACTTATCTATCCATCCATCTATTCATACATCCGTCCATCCATCTACCCATCTATCCATCTATCTATCCATCCATCCGTTTATACATCACGTATTTTATTGAGTGACTGCTCTGTGCCAGGCACAGTGTTGGCTGTTCATTTTTGGACAAGACAAGGTTGCTTTCTTCAAAATGCTAAAAACTAGAAACCAGACTGAAAGGATCAGCTGAGTAAACAGGAAATCACAATACCTGGTGATGAGGAATGTGAGTAAGTCCACAGAGCTGTGGGAGCACAGAGGAGGGGGCTTCTAACCTGAGAGGAGCCATGGGGCAGCTTCCCAGAGGAAGTGGTATCCAAGTTGAGACTTGAAGGACCAGTAGGATTTGACCAGCTGAGGCAGGTGCATCAGTAAGAGACAAGTGGAAATCCAAGGTGCTGTAAGTAGCTTAGGGTGGCTGAGCAGAGAGGGTGTGGGGGAAGTAGCAGGAAGCCCTGAGGCACCAGATGGAGGAGGCTGGCAGGGCCATATCCCAGGGGCCTCGTCAATCGTGTTAGGATAGGAGTTGGAACTCATCCCAATGGCGGTGGGGAGCTTTGCAAGGTTTTCATGGTGGGAGTGGCCAAACCACATTAACTCCAGGTAGATCCCAGGCTGAGCTGTACTGGACGCATGAGATCTGAGCTTCTGAGAAAGCCCTCCTAGAAGACAGAGTCTTCAGTCTCTTGCTGGTCAGGATGACAGAGGAAGGATCAGTGTTATTAACTGTCCACGGCCCCAACCTCATCACTGACTTTGGATGTCCTCCCACAGACCTGGAAAATGCCCTGTGTCCCTTGTGAATAACCAGCCTCTCCCAGGCACCCCACTTGTTCTCCTTGTTCTTTCTGGGTCTTAGGGGAAGGAGCACAGGTTTGGGGGGGGGTCAGACAGTACCCACCTCCAGTTGTCACCACTACTAACCATCTTTGTGCTCTTGAGACAGGCGCATCACTTCACCTCTTGGAACCTTGTTTCTTCATCTATAAAATGGGGGTGTTGTGTCATTGAGTCTTTACGAGGCTAGAATTACAAAACTCAGGGCCAGGAAAGCATTTAGCATTGTTCTTAAGGCATGGTCAGCACCATAATTGGCACTTAGTGAACACTGATTCTTTCCTGCTCTGTTTACCTGGGGACACCTGGTTTCCCCCCAACTCTAGAGCTTTGCTCCTATAATAACCCCAAACAGCAGGAGGCCAAGGGACTCAGGAGTTCCTCAACCTGTTTCCTCCTATGCCTGCTTCAGAGCTGAATACAAATCTCCCAGCCTTTGTTCCTCAGTCACAGCCTCCAGCTAGCCTTGAACCGCTCTGTGCCCAGGTATCCTTACAGGTCTGTTTCTTTTGCTCCCCCACCCCTTGAGCAGGAGCCAAGTGGGTCTAAACTTACCAACCCTCCATGCTGGGAGTGCTATATGGCATCTCCTTTCAAATCCCAGCTCCAGTGTCCCCCTCCAATCCACTACTGATAACCCTGATCATATTCAACGCTGGTGCAATTACAAAGCTCTTTCATGTCCTCTGGCTCGCATCTGTTGTACATCTCTCAGAATAAAAGCTCAAATCCTGAAAATGGCCTGCAA
Source organism: Hipposideros armiger (assembly GCF_001890085.2). Classification (NCBI taxonomy): domain Eukaryota; kingdom Metazoa; phylum Chordata; class Mammalia; order Chiroptera; family Hipposideridae; genus Hipposideros; species Hipposideros armiger. The sequence continues at coordinate 4,742,472 of NW_017731392.1, read as the reverse complement.
GGCCCCACCTGAGCTGACCCTCCACTGCCCGCTGACCTTATCACCTACCACTTTTCCCCTTGCCATTCCGTTCCAGACATACTTGCCTCCCTCCTGCCAAGCACACTCCCACCCCAGGGCCTTTGCACCTGCTGTTCCCTCAGTTTGAAATGCTCTTCCCCAGATAGCTGCAGACGTTCTCCCTGACGTTCTTCAGGCTTCTGCTTTTCTACCTCATATGAAACCACAAGCCCTCATGCATAGCATCCAGTTTCCCTCAACCTCATTTATTTTCTTCATAGGCTGATTAACAACCGACTTAGGTATTTAGTTGCCTATTTGTTTATTGTTTTCTCCCCTACCCTTCATCAGAATATAATTTCCATGAGGTCAGGGTAGAGTTTGTTCAGTGTCATATCCTGAGCAGCAGGAACAGCATCTGGCATGTAGCAGGTGCGGGATAAATATTTGTTGAATGAGCAAGTTCCTAAACAAACCCATGACCTCATTTGGTCCTCACACCAGCCCATTTGACAGATGAAAAATACTAATGCCCAAGGTCTTATCCGCAGTTACACAGCAGAGAAAAGACGAGGCTAGTTGTAAAGCCTCAGCCTCGGGCTCTCTTTCAGTCCACACATGGCACATTCCTCTGCTGGCCAGCGATTTTCATACCATCGGGATTTCCCCTGACCTTTAGCCCAAGAGGAAATGATATCGCAACTGGAAGAATACCCAGAGGGCCGGGAGCTGGCAGCGAACGCCCCGGCAGCTGCAGGGAGTGTGTGAGTGGATTTTGAGTTGGCCAGAAAGGCATCAGAACGAGCAGGATGAAGGCATGCAAACATGTCAGCGTGCGTCTGGTCCACCGCCAGGATCAGAGTCACCGGAGGGGAAGAGGTAGTCTGCATGTCAGGATTTGGGATGCAGGACCACAGGGCTGTCTCCAGGGGTTGCCTGGGGCCAGGCCATTGGGTTCCATGTTTGGGACCCTTCCTAGCTGTGGAGCACAGAAAAGATCCTCGGACTCTGACCAGGAGATCATCCTGAGCACTCATCTTCCCTTATGGGCTGGGGAACCCAAGGCAAATCAGTTTTCTCCTCTGTAAAATGGGGTGACACTCTGTCTACCACAGAGTGTTCTAAACCAGGGTCCAAGAGGATATGGGGAAATAGCTTATAAGCTTCAAATTTCTAAACAAAGCCAAGAAATAGTTTTGCATTAGTGAATAGATTGTCCTGTAGTTGCTTTGATGTGGATTCGTATGTATACTAGTCTCCCATGGACACAGGCTTTGTCTTCAAATCTGCTTTCTGGTGTCACTACCCACCCAGTTGTTCAAACCTCAAATGTGGGAGTCATTGGTGTCCCCTCTTAGTTCCTCCTGTTTTACCCTTCAGCCTTTCTTGTTGCTCTGCCTCTGACTATAGCCCTGATAGAACAGGTCCCCAACATCTCTATTGCACTGTCCAGCCCAGCCCACCCCACTGCTGTCTCTTGTCTGGACCATCACAAGGCTTTCTCTTCTGCTTGCCGGAGACATCTTGGTAAAACAAATAAAGACATCTCTCTGTCCCTCTCCTGCTCTAAACCCTGTGGCTCTGGCCTCCCTATCCGGCCTCTTCCCCCATGGCCACTATGGTCAGCCTATGCTCCACGGGGCAAGCTCGTTCTCACTGCAGGCTCTTTTCCCATCCCGCCTTTTGCTGGGAACGCGCTGGCGCAGATCTCCATGTGGCCGGCTCCTTGGGGTTGTTTAAGTTTCAACCTGAATGTCATTTCCTGGGAAGGGGCCTTCTCCGACCACCTTCTAAGCAGTTGATCCAATCACACACCACCACATACTGAATTTGATCTTCAGAGCATTTGCTGAACTCGAAACGATCTTATTTCTTTATTTTCTTACCTACGGTTTCTTATCCAACCACCCATTTAGAATATACGCACTCGGTCTGTCTTGTTAGCTGCTGGATCCCTGATGCTGGAACGACACTTGGCTCACAGTGGGTCTAATAATAGTTGGTGACTGACCATGTTCCTGGTGGGGACGGATGTGAAGCTGGCTTGTAGCTCATGGCTACTAGCAAGTGAATACGTGCGTCACTGGCCTTGAATGAGGCAATGTCTGCAGAGCCTGATTTACAAAGTAAACAGAGCAATTTCTAAAAGGAGACTCACCCCAGAGAGAAAACCGAAATGCGTATTTAAGCCAAGGCGGAATAACTGACCATGTCACATATTTAGAAACAGTGGGGATGTCACCTCCCTGCATCCATCTCCCTGCAGGGGGACCCCAGAACAGGAATGGGGTGTTGTCTCCTGTTTGCAGTTGCGCTTTCTTATGAAACTGACTTTGGGATTTGCCTGTTAACTTTTTATATTTGACTTCAGGTGTCCTGGAATTGACTCAGGAGAGTGATACTTTTATAATTTGTGAATTATGTGCGTGATTATAAAACAGCAGGCTGTTTTTTTTGCCCTAGCATCTAGAACAGGGCCTGGCATATTATGGTAGGTGCTCAATAAACCTTTATTGAACAGATCTTGACTGATCTACTGGTGATTCTGATCATCCCCCAGGTGGCCAGGTCGGCTTCCTTATCTCTTGGTATTGGTGCAAAGAAGGCTGATGCAGCCTCACATTTCTTTTCTTCTTCCTTCCTTCAGGTGGGCTTGAAGAGCAGCCGTTTGAGAGCTGGCCGAATGCTACAGCCACGAACGCCAGCAGCGAGGAAGCTAGGAAGGGTAATGTGAGGCCCTACGAGGCCTTTGGGTGCTTTTAAAAACAAAAAAATTGTGGTAAATTTCACATACTAAAAAATGTACCATTGTAATATGTACAATTTAGTGGCATTATGTACATTTACGATGTTGTGCAGGCATCACCATTATCTAGTTCCAGAACATTTTCATCACCTCCAAAGGAGACCCCCCCATACCCATCAAGCAGTCACTCCTCATTTCCCCCTCCCCCACACCCTTGGCTTTGGGAACCTCTTATTATACCTTTTAATCTTAGTGAACTAAGAAGTACTGAAGTCTGTGGGCATGAGGGAGTGTGTCCTTTTGTTGAGTGGGGTGGGCTGGCTGCCAGAGAAAGGGATAGAAGGGTGGCATTTAGTCGCTCAGGGACTGCGTGCTCTTCAGCTAAACTCTACAATCTGTACTTGACCTTTCTCTCTAGCACTTGGCTTGTGAGTTGAAGCCCCTGAGGGCTGAGAAGAAGGATGATGAAGCTTAGGGAACTAGGGGTCTGACAGAACAAGTGGGCATGGGAGGCAAGGAAGGAAAATAAAGTTTGGGCGGGTGCTGGGGGTGAGGGTGTAGATTAGCGATGCCTTGGGCTGTGGGAGGAGGGGGCAGGTGAGGCTGTGGCTGTCAGCAGGTGCCTGCCTGGAGGTACCACCACCTCCTATCTGCACAGCAACACTCAGACGTGCCTCTGCTCGCCCAGCTCTGAGATTCTAGCCTGGAGATTATGGGGAGGCATCTCACTGTTGGAGAAGCTTTTCCTGTTCAGAAGCTGTGCTGGAGGGGAGAGGCTCCTGGGCTTCTGTCCGGCCTGCATTTGGTGGGAATCAGGGCTCAGTGTTGGCAATGGCGTTTCTTCTACACAAAATGAACACAAAGCAAAAGGCATAATTTTTAAATGCCAGAATCCTGTGTTTCATGGATGCCTGTGTAGGGATGAAACAGAAATCATTATTTGCTTAATTTTATGCTTTTGCTTTCATGTTATTTTATATTTTACACATACACATGCATTTGCATAATTTCACACAAATGCGCATATACATATAATTCACATGAATGCATAAGTGCGATGATATAATCACATACTTTTTTTTAGTGTTGTCTTTTTTTTTTTTTTCTTTTCCCTTTAATTCGGCTACCTCCTTCACTTCTTTTTTCAGCATATCACCCCTCTACTCTTTCCCAGGTAATGCATGCTAATGATTTTGTATGCAGGCCTCCATATTTTTTCTCCATGCACATATATTCACATATACATTTATGTAGAGATACATACATGTACA
>NW_017731392.1:4732866-4734425 GCF_001890085.2 Hipposideros armiger | reverse complement strand
CCCGCAAGGTGAGGGTTATGCAGATGGTTGGACTGTCAGGGTGTTTACTTCCAGTGTGGGAGCGATCAGTTGACTAATTGAAAATTCGAAGTTTCTCGCTTGAGAAGGCTGAGTCAGGCCTGGTTCTGTTTATGACACGGCTGTGCCTTCAACTGGACATGGAACATTGAATAGTTATGGCCGCTCTGCTTTTTCAGAGAAGACATGATCCACTCCCAGAGCCAGAGAATTTAAATGGACTTTATCCCCAGCCCACCCCACCCCCAGCGTGTTAAATCCTTTTAGACGCCCCTGAGCTCCTCTTCAAATGCAGAACTCTTGGCCATAATAAATAATTACATCCTTCTATTTGAATTCTGATTCCAGATAGTAGTAATCCAAGAAAATCCAATAATGACAGTTGCATTAAGATCCTTCTTCCAGGCTAAGCAGAACATCTGTTTAGACATATTTTTAATCGGCAAATGCTTCCTGTGTTGAGTCCTTGGCAAATTAGATTTCTCACTGGACCGATGGGGAAGCTGTCATTCAATAACCCATCTCTGGAAATTAGACCTCGGTCTCTTTCCAGGTGCACTTAGGATTGTCCCACACTGACACGGCTGCATACCAGGCCTAACAGTACCAGGTCACATGTACATATAACACAGCTTGCCTGAGAAACATGGTATGTCTTAGCGTTAGTCCCTTGAAGAGAGAAGTATTTTTGTCCATTCTCCAAAGGAGAGTTGGAGGCAGAGGAAAATTAAGAGACTTGTTGAAAACCATATGGGAAATGAATAACAAACTTCCACTTGCTACATGGCTGCCTGTGATTACTTAAGATGTGATGATTCTCAGGGTTTAAACGTTAAGGGCTCAGGGCTGCCAACATTTTGAAGAGGTTTTTGTCGCAGAATTGTTTGGACTGTTGGGCTGTTTATTTTTAGAATAACTCGTCCATTCTTTAATTAATTCATTCTAAACACAAAAGCCCTGAATGATTACCACCAACCAGGCCAAGTGCTGGGTGTGAATAGAGTGTGAACAAGCTAGCCACAGTTCCTGACTCCGAGGAGCTTCCAGTTTATCTGGGCAACTCCTGTGTGAAATCTGGATGCAATTTGTAGTCCAGGGCTGGGGTGGCAAATTAGAGTATCTGTAGAGGCCAAGCAGGTAATGTGAATGGGTGAAGCAGGCTGGCGGGGACACTGGGAAGTGGGAGAGAGAGTGTCTGGCATCTGGGAAAACATGTGCCCTGACTATAGGGAGCAGGTGCTACTTAACTCCAGTGGGTTGTTGATGACGGAAGATGGACCTACTGATGCAGATCTTTCCGTTTTTAAAGAAAAACTAGAAAATCTGGATTCTTATGTGAAATCCCTTGATTTTTAAAAGTTGGCTTCTAAAGTGAGAGTTTAAAAAAAAACACAATGTGGGCCAAAAATGTCCAGGCCAAACAAGACACATCTGTGGGTTGGGTTTATCCCAAGAGCTACAAGTGTATGACTTCCGATCTAGAAATTCTGACAGTAAAACAATTATTTTCAGGTTTAAAAATATATTACATGCCAACTTTC
>NW_017731392.1:4723144-4730666 GCF_001890085.2 Hipposideros armiger | reverse complement strand
ATTAGGACCAGTGACGCTGCACCCTCTACAGCTAAGATGGTGAACAACAGCTCAACCTGGAGCTGGGCTGCCGTGAGTCGCTGGTGACGGCTGCAGTGGGGCTGGTCAGCAGTGGGCGTGAGCTTTCATGAGCTGCTGTGAGCCACCGTGAGCAGCCGTCCAAAACCCGGCGAGCGACTGCCTCACCCAGGAAGAGCGCAATGATGACACCAACATGGGCCAGCGAAGCAACGTCCTCCAAAACTAGACTGAAGAACAAAAGGACAGCAACTTGTCTGTTCCCCTTCCCTGATTCCCCAACGGTGTTCCCCTTCCCCAATTCCCCAATAAAATCTTAAAAAAAAAAATTAAAGGCAATATTAAAGACTAGAAAGGCAATAATGGAAATGAAAAGTAAATATAGAGAAAGATCTTAATCCAAAAGAAAGTAATAAAGGAGAAAAAAGAAGCAAAGAGAAAAATAGCAAAAAGAAAACAAAAAAAAGAAGGAAATAAGCCCAGATATATCAATTATAAAATAACTGTCATTCACCTGTTAAAAGAGAGATTCTCAGGCTGTACAACAATAACAAGGGGGAAAAAATCTAGCTCTTTGCTAGTTTTTACACTTACATGCAAAATTCCTCAACAGAATAAAAACCAGAAATGTAAAAAATAATTATACAGCATAATGAAACAGAATTTATTCCAGGTATGTAAGGCTGGGTCAGCATTTGAAAATCAATCAATGTAACCTACTATATCAACAAGCTAAAAGAAAAATCCCATGATCACATCAATTGGTGCAGAAAAACCATTGAACAAGATCTAACATCTATTTACAATAAAAATTCATCAAGTTAGGAAGAGAGTAATTATCTTAACTTGATAAATAACGTCTACCAAAAAAAAATCCCTGTAGCTTACTTCATACTTGATGGTGACAGACTGAATGCTTTCCCTCTAAGATCAGGAACAAGGCAAGGATGTGTGCTCTCATTCAGCGTAGTTCTGGAAGACACTGCAATGAGGCAAGAAAAAGAAATGAAAGGAACAAAAATTGGAAAGGAAGCAATAAAACTGTTCTTATTTCAAAATGACATGTTTGTCTTTGTAGAAGATCACAAGGAATCTACAACAAACAAACAAAAAATACTTCTAGAACTAACAAGTGAGTTTAGCAAGATGTCAGAATACAAAACCAAAACACAGAAATTGCTTATATTTCTATATACTAACACTGAGCATGCAGAAATGAAAATTAAAAACACAATACCATTTAAAATCACTCAAATAAAATGAAATACTTAGATGTACACTAAAAAAAAACCCAGGTACAATATTTGTATACAGCCATGCTCCACATAATGTTTTGGTCAATGACAGGCCACATATTCTATGGTGGTATATCAGATAGCCTAAGTGTGTAGTAGGCTGTACCATGTAGATTTGTGTAAGTGCACTCTATGATGTTCGCACAAGGACAAAATCACCCAACACTGCGTTTCTCAGAACGTATCCCCATCTTTAAGGGGTGCATGACTGTACTGAATATTACACAATGCTGATGAAAAAATTCAAGACCTACATAAATGGAGAGACATCCATGTCCATGGATTGGAATACTCTCAGTAAAGATTTTAATTCTCTCCAAATTGATCTGTAGGTTTAATGTAATGCCTATCAAAATCCCAGCCTGGTTTTATTGTTAGCATAGAGAAGCTTATTCTAAAATTTATATGGAAAGACACATAAAAATTTATGTGGAAACATAGCTGAAACAATCATGGAGCAGTCTGAAGTGAGAGCACTCTACCCAACATTAAGGCTTACTATGTAACTACAATAATCAAGACAGTGTCATGTTAACAGAGGGATAAACACATAGATCAATGGAACAGAATAGAGTTACTGTATGACTCAACAGGTCTACTTTTGCCATATACTAAACGGAAAAAGCATATCCACTCAAAAATGTGCACATGAATGTTCATAACAGTATATTGGGTTGTCGGAAAAGTCATGACGCATTTTTGCGATGAAAAACATAGAAAAAAGACGTCATGACTTTTCTGACAACCCAATATATGATAACCAAAAAGTGGAAACAACCCAAATGTTTATCAACTGAGGAACAGGTAAACAAAACATGGTGTATGCCTACAATGACATATTATTCAGCCATGAAATATAATGAAGTACTGATTAATGCCATAACATGGATGAACCTCAAAAACATACTCAACGAAAGAAGCCGGACACAAAAGGCCACATGTTGCATGATTCCATTTATATGAAATGTCCAGAATAGGCAAATCCATGGAGATATAAAGTAGGTTACTCATTGCCAAGGACTAGGGAGAGGGAGAAATGAGCAGTGACTGCTAATGGATACAGGATTTCTTTTGGGGATGATAAAAATGTTGTGGAATTCTATAGTGGTGATGGTTGCACAACTTTGTGAATGTATTAAAAACCATTAAATGTGCACTTTAAAAAGGTGACATTTTGGTGTATGAATTATATCTAAATTTTTTAAAAGAGAAAAAAGCTAGAAAGTAAACAAACGAAAATAGAAGGAAATAATAAAGTAAATAAAATTAGTCAAATAAAGAAAAATGAAAAGAATCAAGAAAACCAAAAAAGCTTATTTTTAGGGAAAAAAGTATAAAAACTAAAGAAAAAATGCTCCAAGTGAGAATAATGAGAGATTCTAAGTAAGCAGACTAAAAAGAAACCTTAAATTGTCTAAATGATGAATAAAATCAATGTGGATTCAATTATTTGGTTGCCGCAGGTTTAGGCAGTTCTGCCCCATCTGTCTCTCTCTATTTCCAGGGGCCATACTTCGACTCAGTCGAGCCTCCATTTCTTTCTCACATTCCTTTCTTAAAGGTTCAGATGTACTGAGAGACTTGGAAGAGCTGGGAGATTTTATGAGCTTCTGCTTTTTCCAGGGTTTTATCTTACAGAGTTTCTGTTCCCAGCATCACAGACTGGTTAACCTTATTTGTTAAAGTGGCCAAATTATTTAAAAATTTGCAACATTGATGGAATTTGGTCAAGGCAGGGAATTCACTCAGTTCATTCCCTCAAGTGTTTGTGGCTCTGAGAAGAGCGTACACCCCTAACTTGGCTCCATCCTAAAGGGCTGTGAATTGTCAGGGGCCACTTGATTCTGTGGCCCACAGGCTGCCCTTGGGCCCTGTGGGGCCTTGTTGAAGGCCCACAGCAAGCCAGACCCACTCCTATCATAGTCCTGGTAACTTATCACACTTAACTCTTGCCCCGTCTGGAAAACTACCACCCACGGGTGCAAAACCCTGAACAGAACAAATGCCCTCTTTGGAACACGATTTTATTGGGTTTTGGAAAAGTCATGATGCATTTTTGCAATGCAAAACATAGAAAAAATACGTCATGACTTTTCTGACAACCCAGTAACACTCCCTTTTGTGGATTCGTGGATAATATAATCTTAACCATAATGCACAGGAGGAATTAAAGGCAAAGTAAATAGCAGTGTGATTTTCTTGCAGATGCCAAGGAAAATGCCATGCTTCCACAGAGCCCTGGGACCTCGAATGCCAGAGCGGAGACCTTTTCTCCTCGGGTCCGAAGAGCCACAACCTCAAGGACAGAGAGGATATGGCCTGGCGGGGTCATCCCTTACGTCATTGGAGGGAACTTCACTGGTCAGTAGCCTCAGATGAGTCCTGCTTTGGGGCTGGGTGCTTTGTCTCCCTAGGCTGACTTAGTCCCCTCAAGAAGGACTAAAGTGGGATGGAGTAGATGTGGAGTCACAGCAGTCCTACCTGCTAACATTCCCTCGTGCCTATGGGATTGAGTGCACTATGGGAGAAACTGCAGTCTCTACTGGGGTACATCCCCAAAAGTGGTCACCTGGTCCTGGAGGCTTTGTGTAGGTGGTGACATATGACACTGGTCTTGAAAGCTAGACCGAGTTTGCACAGTGGGTATGTCAGCAAAGCCCTCCAGGCAGAAGGAAGAGTGTGAGCAGCTACACATGGCGGCTTACCTGTTCTCTGCCTGAAGGAGCACCCTGGACCACCCCCCGCACACACACACACCAGTAAGTACTCCACAGGTAACCCAATGGGCCAGTGGACATCAACGGACCGCCTGGGTCTAATCCTGGCTATGGCACTTGCCACTTGTATGCCCTGGGGCCAGTTATTTAACCTCTCTGTGCCTCAGTTCCCTCTTCTGTAAATGGGGATATTTTCTACTCCATAGGGTTGTTTTGAGATTTAGATGAGTCATTTAGAGAAAGCACTTAGAACAGTGCCCAGCACATAGTAAGCAATTATTTGCTATTGGTATTATTATCTTTAAAATGTTTGAGTCATTCAGTGGCTTTCCATCACTACTAATGACACTGAAACTCCTGACCCAGGCAGGAGCCGTCTTCCAGGCAACTCCTGCCCCTTGCCCCCTCCCTCCTAAAGTGTTACCCTTCTCTCCTCTTTCCTCCGTAGTCCCGTGTGCTAAGCCTCGCTAGTCATCTTTCTCCTCTGGAACGTGCCCACCACATTCCTGCCTCAGTACATTTGCACTTGTCCTTCTGTCTGCCTAGAGCAGGGGTCGGCAAACGTTTGAGACAGAAGAGCCAATCCTGTTCCTCGAAGTTTTGCGAGACCTATAAAGCAAATGAAATCACCATGATGTGAATACTATCCTTTAAAAAGTTTATAAATGAAACTATGATAGTTTTATTTTCATTTTCAGTTTTACTTCAGAGCCACAGGTACGTACCCAAAGAGCCGCATGGGGCTCGCGAGCCGCAGTTTGCCGACCCCTGGCCTAGAGCGTTCTTTCCCTAGATCTTCTCTTGGCTGACTTCTTATCGTTGGCATGTCAGATCAAATGATGTCCACAGAAAGGCCCTCTTTGATTCCCTGATACCCGAACCAGCTACTTTCTCCCAGCACCTGCTTTATAGTCTTTATAACACTTGGTATCTTAACTATGTTCTTTCACACCTGGTGTACTTTTCTGACCAAAGATTTATACAACCTTTGTCAAAATTAACTAATTTTATATAGAGGACTTTGTTTACACAGAGATCTTTGTTATTCTGTAATTAGTAGGATTGCTATTTTGGTGAGCAATTGAGCTATAAATAATTTGAATGAAAAGTGTCAAGATGTCAAAAAAGTGAACAGCTAAGTTACTCTTTATTCTATATGAATGTTTTTAGGGACAACAATATGGCACCACACCCACATCTTCTAGACAGTGAGGGGAGCCTCCCCAGTGGTTGGTTGGTTGGTTGGTTGGTTGGTTTTTTTGCAACCCTTGTTGAATTCTAGGGTCACTCTAGAATTCAGACCCTAGCTCCAACCATCCTTTCGACTTCCCAAACAATGTCGTTCTAGCTCCTTCTCAATGCTTCTAGCAAAATCAAAGTAGTCTTCTGTTTCTCAGGTGGATGGATTTTGAAAAGAATACTTATTGTCTACCCAAACTATCAGCCTGGAGTTTACAACTACTTTATTCTTGCTCCCATACAATTTACGCATTGTTTTATTTCTCACCACATTTCTAATCAAGGAAATAATGAAGACAGGTTCAGAGGGAGTATGAAATTCACCTGTTTTCAAAGGGCTTGTAGAAAATCAGGCTTAAGGATACTCTGGAAAATACTGAATCCCGATGCAAAAGTAGTATGAATGTACATGCAAATAGAATTTTTAGAGCATAGAGGAACACCCTCCTATAGGTATAAAATAAAATGAAGGTGTGGAATGGAGTGCTGGTGAGCTACTTCAAAAGCCTAAAATTTCCAAATTGAATAACCTGGGTAATATTTTTTTAAGCTTAGAAAAGTACTTTCAATACAAAGAAGAAGTTGGGGAGCCCAGGAGAGTTTGAAAATCTATTTTTACCTTATTTTCCAATTCACAAACTCCTACTCTCTAAGTTTGGGCAGTTCAGGAAAGCTATCTTGTATTCTTAGCAAGATAAATTCTTATTCCTAGTGTATTTCTACTCTGTCTGGGTCACTCAAATAAGCTCTTTGCTTTGTCTCAAGCCCGTATACCTTAAAGCATCTAAGGACGGCGTGGACCCATGAAGGAAGGAATGAATACTTGCCTTATCATTTCAGGAAGCCAGAGGGCCATTTTTAAGCAGGCCATGAGACACTGGGAGAAGCACACCTGTGTGACCTTCATAGAGAGGACGGATGAAGAAAGCTTTATTGTGTTCAGTTATAGAACCTGTGGGTAAGTAAGTGAAGCAAGGCCACCTCAGTGGAATCAGGCATAGACAAAGCTGATGGTTCATGAACCTTGAATTTTCACTGTAAAGCCAAGTATTTCTAATGACCTGCAAATCCGGGAGCCCTGGATTTGTCAGAAACTCCCCTTGCCCTCAGTGAACTCATGCTCTAGTGATAAAGTAGGTGGGGCAAGAGGAGGATTCCAGGAGGACAAGGGGTCTGGATCTCCTATCATGGGCGCAATTGCAGGACTTGGGGATGTTTCATATGGAGACGTGGTTGTGAACCAGTTTTGGTCAGCGACCCCACTGAGAATCTAATGAAGCTGTGGGCTCCTTTGTGATGCATGTACCTATATGCAAAATTCTGCCTGTAATTTTATGGGCTTACAGATTTCTTCAAGAAAATATAATAAATAATAAGATGACTGGATTATGCCTAAACTTATCTGTTATGCCAAAAAATGTAAGTGTGACGTACTCTGTTACTGACAGATAAATGTTCCCATATTGGTTCATAAACTTAAACCGAACTACATGCAGTGTACATGAGATGACTACTGAAGAAAATGACCCAGACAGGTTTAAAAGGAAAGAAGGTCTATATAGACAAATGCTAACAAAAATAAAACTGAGATCACAATTTTACTTATAGACAAAGTCTTGTTGGTTTTGTTTTTAAGGTATTGAAAAAAAAGGTGAGACACTTTATAATGAGAAAGGGTACAAGCCACAGTGAGAATACAACTGTCATAAATCTTTATGCACCAAATAGCATAGCACTCAGAAGAGTCATAAAACACACCCCAGGGAATTCAAGGGAAAATTGACAGAAACACCAGCAACATGAGACTTTATTTTATTTCTGTCAGTGCATGCACATCACTGTCAATTTAACCAAAAAATGAGTAGAGATTTGTAGAGGATTAGAAAAATATAATTAACAAGTTAATCTGATGGGTCTATCAGATTCTATAACTTGATAACACATCCTTTTTTAAGTGCCTATTGAACGTTTATAGACATTGTCCATTCATTAAGCTTTGAGAACACCTCAATGAATTCTGAAAGGCCGAAATAACATTAACAATTTTCTGATCACAAAGCAATGAAACTGGACATAATAACAAAAAATACAATAAACACCCTTGCATAACCTGGTAAGTTAAAAGCTCCTACCCCTCTTTTTTTAAAAGAAATTTTATTGGGGAACAATTTGTTTTTCCTGGACTCCAAGTCAAGTAGTTGTTTCAATCTAGTTGCGGGGGCACAGCCCACCATCCCATGCAAGAATCAAACC
>NW_017731392.1:4717076-4720694 GCF_001890085.2 Hipposideros armiger | reverse complement strand
TCTGGTGTCCCAAGCCAGTTCTTAACCATCGCGCCAGTCGGCTGGCCCATGAATAAATATTATTTAAAAAGATAAGTGTCCCCAGAAGGAGAGTCATCCCTAAGGCTCCTCTGATAATGGTACCAAGACTCATGTTTTACACAAGCTCAGCTGCTTCCTTCCCCATCTCTTTGCCTTTTCATCAGTGATGGTCCAGCAGAGACTCAGTGATCAGTGAGGGAAGGGTTGAGGAGGCCACGTACTTTATTCTAGGAAGAGAGGCCAGATCTCTCTTCAGATTCTCAAGTGGACCCATGACCACCAAAAAGGTCAAGAATCATTTTTGGAGGTTATTTCTATATTGGGAGAGGAGTTGGACAAGCAGCTCTAAAATTGTGTTTATTTTACACACACACACACACACACACACACACACACACACACACACACACACGGGGAAGGGGCATGAGACTCTTGCTATTCCCTGACCTGACCAAGTATTTCTGCAATTGTCCAGCTGTTGTTCCTATGTTGGGCGAAGAGGAGGAGGCCCACAGGCCATATCCATTGGGAAAAACTGTGACAAGTTTGGCATTGTGGCTCATGAGCTAGGTCACGTGGTTGGGTTCTGGCATGAACACACCCGGCCAGACAGAGACCAGCACGTCACCATCATCAGAGAAAACATCCAGCCAGGTAAGGAGCCTGTGTGGAGTCTGGAAGATAAAGGCGAGGAAGGCGGCATCCATGGGGTTAGGCAGGAGGGAAGCAGAGGGGCTGCAGGGAACGGACCGACGCTCATTTCTAAGTATGGAGGCAGTGACCCTACTGTGCAGACGTTTGTCACCAGTACCGCCACAAACCACCTGTGGCCCTTCCTAAGAGGTCACCTGCCGTAGCTTGTAGGTTAAAACAGAAGCAAAATGACTTTCCATGTTGTAAATGACAATGAAATTCAACTCCATTTCCTAAAAGGAACAAAATCACCCAGAACACTGTTGCAGCATCAAAGCTGATAAGTAAAAAAAAAATAATAAAGAGTTCTCTTGGTGCTTTCATGAGTCACTGTTGCTGACTTAGAAACACATCTTTTCTGAAACTGAAATACAATTAGGACAGGAGTACATGTAAAAACAGTATTTCTGCCTAGAAACATTCTGCCCCAAAGCAGATAGTGTCTTTATTTTTAAAACGATACTTTCTCATGTTAAATAATTTTATATAGAAGTTATATTGAACATGAAAGTAGCCGTTCGAATAATACAGTTGATTTAAAAATGCTTTAAAGAGTCTGAATTGTGAACTATGTGGGACTGAAACGAACTCTGACTTGTTTTCTTTTGCTCCTTCAGTAGCAAGAGCAGAGATTTTTTTTTCCCCCCTCCATCAGATTGAAACGTAACCTGTCTGCAAACTTAGCTTAAGAATTTGGAGTGACATTTGGGGAGGGGTGTTGGGTGGTGGGGTTGGGAGAACATATAGGACTTATTCTAAGTTTCAGATTTCCAATCTGTTCAAAACAGCCACAAGAACCACCAGCAGCCCAGTTACTTGACTGATGGGACTCCCAGAGCTCCCGGAAGTTGCTATGGGCCCCCCTTCTCCCCCCTCTGCCTCCTTTCAGGTGCCTGCCTTGGTTTTCAAAGGCCTTAACAGAGTGTTGTGTCACAGGTCAGGAGTATAATTTCTTAAAAATGGAAGCTGGGGAAGTGAGCTCTCTGGGAGAGACGTACGACTTTGACAGCATCATGCACTACGCCCGGAACACCTTCTCAAGGTCGGAACCTATGGTTGTGCTGCATGTGACTTTACCTGGCTTGGGTCGGATTCCGGGAGGTCTGCAGAGAGTGGGTTTCTGCATGCTCCTAGCACAGTTGGTGTGTCTGTCCTTGAAAGACAGTGGCCTCTGGGCTGCAGTGGAATATAATCTACAGTTCCAGCTACTAAGATTGAATCCCATTGTGAAGCTGGTGTTCCATTATGCCCTAGTGTTACAAGCAGCAAACTGGAAAGGGGACATTACTGAGAGGTTGGCTAGGACAATAACTTAGAGGCTCTGTGGAAACTTTCCAGCAGGTAAGGGAACCTTCTAAAGCATGGTGTAGGCATGGTGGCATTTACCAGTTATCCTAGCAGAGGTCTGGTTTGTTGGAAGCTAAACTGTGTCCGAGCTGGGAGGGTGCTGAATCATGGATTCACTTCAGAGGTGAAGAAATCGAGAGTCCAGCCAGCTTAAGGGCTCATGAGTAGTTGGGGTCGGAATGAGAGCAAAGATCCAGGTCTCCTGCCTGCTGGTGACACTTGATTTTTTTGTTGGTGTCCCCAAGTATGACTGGACCCATTACTTATGGCTGGCATCAGCAGGATCTATTCTGAGGAATTAGTGCTGTGCAGGACCATGTGTTAAATATTTTGAATACTGGGCTGGCCGAGTGGCATGTTGGCTAGGAGTTGGCTTGGGACGCCAGCTCTGAGGAGCAGGGCCTCAGTTCAGATCCCACATGAGGACCAGTGATGCTGTGCTCTCTACATCTAAGATGGTGAACAACAGCTCCACCTGGAGCTGGGCTGCCATGAGTCACTGGCTATGGCATAGGCTACAGTGGGGCTGGCCAGCAGCTGGCGTGTGCTTGCATGAGCTGCTGTGAGCTGCCTTGAGCGGCCTTCCAATGGCCAGTGAGCGACTGCCTCACCCGGGAAGAGTGCAATGATAATGCCAACAAGGGCCAGTGAAATGACGTCCCCCACAATTAGACTGAAGAACAAAAGGATAGCAACTTGTCTGTTCCCCTTCCCNGCTGCCCCAAAAGCTCCGCTTTTTTACAACTCTTAGATTATAAAGAAATCAGGATTAAAATCACAAAATGTCTAGATAATGAAAGCCCTACAGTTCAAAATTAAAGCGATATGGCTGAAATTATGTCCAGAGGAAAACCCACAGCTTCAGATATCCACATCGCTAATTAAGAATGACAATAAATATTTAAAGAAGTTAGCAAAATAAATATGTACATAGTAACCACCACCACAGCCACAAAATAAACCTAATGAGAACACAAGAAAATAGACAAGGTAACACATTATAGGACTAATAAATTGAAGAATGAATTCTTTGAATAAACAAACAAAAAACTATAAACTACTTGTTGGTCTAACTAAGACAAAAAACTGACAGTGCAGAAATATACAAAATCAGAAATGAAAAAGGAGGAAATAGCCACAGATGCAATAGACTCACAAAAGAATATTTTGCAAAACTCTATGTCAAGAAATGTGGATATCTGGAATAATGTGAATGACTTCAAGACAAATATAAAGAGCTGGGACAGACCAGTTCCTTTGAAAGAAAATGAAAAATCGAGGGAAAAGCTCTCTCCCCCAAAGCTCCAAATCAGGATTTCCCAGGTGAATTTTTTCAAACCTTCAAGAAACAGATTATTCTGGTACTATTTAAGTTTTTTAGAGCATAGACAAAGAAGAATACTTTTTTCCAAATTACTTTTAAGGAACAATCATGGCAATGCTACCCCAAAATGACAAAGATGGCACCAAAAAAAGAGAAAATTATAGACTCATCTAACTTATGAATGGCAAATCCTAACTAAAATGGCAGCACAAAGAATACAGTGGGTGCCGGCC
>NW_017731392.1:4686603-4713251 GCF_001890085.2 Hipposideros armiger | reverse complement strand
CAATTAGACTGAAGAACAAAAGGATAGCAACTTGTCTGTTCCCCTTCCCCGATTCCCCAACGCTGTTCCCCTCCCCCAATTCCCCAATAAAATCTTTAAAAATAAATATATTTTAAATACTGCCCCTGCTTCTAGACCATACGAGTGTTTTTCAATATTGAAGTTTTCCTCTGCTAGTCCCAGTTTTGTAGATATGTCCAGCCTTGAGTTAAAGGAGTCACCATGCAAATATTTTTTCTCTTGGTATTTTTTTCTCAGTCTCCTCTTAAAGCCAGCTTATTTGCTATTTATTTATTTGATCAATCATTAAAAAAAGATTTGAGGTGATTCCCAATATTTACACAAGACAAAAAGAAAACAAATGGTGAGGAAATTTGAGCATGGGGGAGGGAAAAATAAGGGTAGGTAACTAGGTTGAAGTTTGAAATCAATTTAGTATTCAGAATATATGCCATAAAGTCTTGTACACTTGTGGGGATTAGCAACAAATCCTGCCCTGTGCTTCCTAGCAGTCACAGCAAAGAGGGAAACAATCCATTTCATGAGTTTCCGTGTCCATAATAGATAATCATTTGTTGAGGAGACACAAATGGGAGTGAAAGGGAAACTATTTACCCAGGGCTCCTCGGCTGCTGAAAGCATCCTGTTGATGAGGCCATAGAACCATGGGAGAGATCCTGTAAACCTTAGCGTCCCAAGTTTTTAGGGGGCACTGTTCCTGTGACCACACAGCTCATTTAGTTATGATCTCCAGCTTACACCCAGGCAGGAGCTCTCCAGAGCCCTAATGGGCGGAGTTTGGACTAAATCAGCATCTTTGAACAACTGGCGTAGGAGTAAGCTACCATGTTCTTTTTACTCTTCTCAGAGCTCTTTATAAGAAGATACAGCAGGCAACATTGTACAATGAAGAGACCTCTAAACTGAGAGTATGTCAAGTTGGTTCAAGTGAGAAGCTTGTACCTTGAGTCTTGCTTCCCATACTGTCATGACTCTGTGTTGCTCTATAATTTATCTATTATGATTATAAACTTATTAATATTTATCTGTTGCATTCCCCTTTCCCTCACTAGACTGAGCTCTTTGAGGACAGAGACTATCTCATTCTCTTCTAGCCCCAGAACCCAACACAGTACTTGCCACAGAATAGGTGTTCAATAAATATTTGTTAAATGAATAAATTGATGAATAAGTCAAAGGAGGCAGAGAAATCTGCAATGCTGGAGACTAAGTGAGGGAAGAAATTTCCATTATCCTCACTGCACTTCTTACCACATACTCACAAATATGGTGGCCATGTCATTAAGGAGAAATTCATAAGTATTTACTATGTAGTGAATTTTGGATAAATTACTACTCATAGGTTACAGGAACTGCACTGCCTTCTCGTGTCTGCTATGTACCAGTTACTGTGCAAAGCACTGAAGCCAGAGGCCAAGGCAGGAAGAATGCAGACAGACTATCTCCTGGAACCGGCATATCTTTTTTGTCTTTTGTAAAAATAACACAAGAAAAACTCTTTTTTTTTCCTGTGATCTCTAGCTCATAAGGCCAGCCCTTTTGCCCTTCAGGAGATAACCATCATTAACCCTGTTGTCAATGTAAAGCATTTAATCAGCTTAGACCAGTGGAAGCCCATGGATCAAACCCATGAAATAATAGTCCCTCCTCAACAGAACCAAGAACCCCTCAGAGGGAGATTGGCCAGGAGGCAGCACAGGTGTGACGGGCAGCTAGGTAAGAGCAGGACAGCTTCCCTGGAGGCACTGGAGGGAGGAAGACGTTCCCTTTTGCTACCATGATATTATCTATTACTGCATAACAACCTACCCCCACACTTAGCGGCTTACACCAACCACTTATCTTTAATGATACTTGGCTCATTCTGGCTGGTTCTTCTCTGATCTTGCCTGGGATCACACCCTCAGCAATCGTCATTTGACAGCATGATGAGCTCAGGAGTGCAATTTGGCCAATACCAGGACTGGCCATGGTGCTACCTGCCCACTGGGGCCCCTTGGTTCTCCTCTGCGTGGCCTGTCACCCTCTAGTCGGCTAGACGGGGCTTTTCATCACATGGGAACTCAGAGTTCTTAAACGACAAGCTGGGAGGCTGCAGGATTTTTAAGAGCCAGGCTCTAGAACTTGCTTACGTCACGTTCTGTTGGCAAGAAGAAGTCACAAGGCCAGTCCAGATTCCTCTTAATGGGTAGTGGCAACTTCATGTTAAAGGAATGTGGATATTGGGGGGCACAATTCCTTATTTAAACAATCTACCACAACTATCTTCTCACCTCTGCCCCAGGGTTCAGAATGGTCCCGGCAAATCTATTTTGTAGCAAGTAGATATCTGCACTGTCCTTTCTCGATTTTCTGCATGGAGTTTCAGGAAACTACTTTATTCGGCAGGACAATTATCAATGATGTCCTTACTGCAGGGCTTTCCTGGCCTACTTTTTGCCCAAATTTTCCCACTCCCTAACTCCATGTCATTACTTTGGGTCACATGTCCCCTGGAGCTAGCCTGCACATTGTCTTTGTTCCTGTAAAAGAACAAACACACAAACAAAGTGGCCCGTAGAACATTTACTCATCTCAGGACAAATGCCGTTCTTACTGATGGGAAACTCAGTCTTCATGTGTCTTTATGACTGAGCTGCCTCCTTGCAACTTTATTCCCTCCAGTTGATTGCAGCTCCTCCCCTCTCCCCTTGGTGGGATCCGGGCTGTGGGAAGTGGTATCTTTGGAGGTTTTGCTGGGCAAGGGTCCAGGAGATGAGGAGACAGTTAGTTCTCTGGTACAGGGGCGTCTTTGTTTGGAGAACTCAAGAGTTGACAGTTTTATTCCCTGAGGCATCTGCCAAACCCTTTCTTCGTTTAGCAGAATGTCAATGCTAGAGTTGTCCTACATAAAAGGGGGGACATTAGTACAGTGGTTTACACAGGGGATGCCTCTTGTAGTAAACATCTTCCAGAACCCATCGCCTTGCTGGCGGCTTCGGATATGCCGGCCTGGGGTCGGGGGAGGAATCCCAGTCCCAAACAGCTGTCTGAGTGTGAGCCCATGTTGTTCCTGCCGTTTTGAAGTCGCCAGTGTTCTTAGCTGTATCCTTTATAATATACATTAAGGCCTGCTGTCTCTTGGGTGTGGGAAACACTGGCTGGAAGGAGGAAGACGCCTGGGTTCCCGGGCTGGTTCTCCATTACTAGCTGTGTCCTCTGGGTAAGTCACTTAAGCTCTGTAGGTTTGCTTTACTCACCTGTAGCAAGGAACCCTACCAATAATGGCACTGCTTCCTATAAAAAAATAAGATGGTGCATGTCAAATGTCCAGCCAGGGTCTGTCACACCGGAAGGTCCTGTGAACACTCAGTGAGTGTGAGAACACATTCTCCATACAGCAGGCCACTGGCCAAGTCACCTGCATGATGTGGCCCGTGGCAGGGTCAGTTAGTCTGGGTTGCTAAGAGATTGTGGTGAGCCTTGCATTTTGTGCAGCAAAAGTTCTTTCTTCAGGGGGGATCAAGAAAATAATTACAAATGAACGTATTTTATGTTAGGGCAGAAGTAC
This sequence comes from Hipposideros armiger, assembly GCF_001890085.2. Classification (NCBI taxonomy): domain Eukaryota; kingdom Metazoa; phylum Chordata; class Mammalia; order Chiroptera; family Hipposideridae; genus Hipposideros; species Hipposideros armiger. The sequence continues at coordinate 4,709,680 of NW_017731392.1, read as the reverse complement.
CCATTTTTTGGTTAGTAGGTGACTGAATTTTATAAAATTGTATGTAGAGTTGTCACTTGTGATTTAAAACTTGGTGAGTTCAATGAAGGACACCAAGGATTCCACTGAAGTTTCTCTAGAGGACTCTGGACCCAGAGATGAGGCAGTGGGAATGAGAGACCAGGCCAGGTGGTCAAATGTTGGGGGCAGGAGTGTTGAAAAGGATATCAGCAAATGATCTAGGCTCCTGTGTGCTAACATTGGAAAGAAAGTGAGCTTGAAGTCTGATTTAGAAAAAATGTATATATAAAAGTAAAAAGGAAGAAATAGAGACAATATATAATTTCCAAGGTAGTGCAGAATTTAGGGAAAAGGAAATGTTTGAAAGAGAGAAAGAAAGGAAAGGAGAGTGCAGCTAACAACTAGGTAACGACAATTTTCACATCTCCTTCTGGGTGTAAATAACTAGTTTGCAGAATCTTTTGAAGACAGCATCCTGTCTTGGTTGCGTAATTTAGTTCAAGAAGTATTTCTGGAGGCCGTCAAGAAGTATTTCTGGAGGCCGTCAACGCTGCAGTCCCTGCTGACTTAGAGATGAAGGAGCCAGTCTCTCTGCTGGAGGAACTTATTGTTTAGCAGAGAAGTCAATTATCGTCATCTCAATAAAGACAATACAGTATAAGAAGAAGAGATTAGATGAATAAGGCCCAGAAAAAGGAATGATGAACTCAAGATGGGAGGGAAAGAAAGGGCTCGAAAGACTTAAGAAGGAAAGCCACCTGATGGGGTTTTGGAGGATGAACAGGAATTTGCTAGTGGACAAGCAGATGGGGACAGCATGTGCAAGGACATGTTTGGGGCTGGTAGGAGTCAGTGTTCCTTACGATAATGAGTGAGGTGGAAGTGTCAGGAGATGTGGCTGGAGAGGAAAGCAGAAGCCAGTGAGCCAGGGGCCTGGAGATGCAGGTGATGATGGAAGTCGGGGAGGGCTTCTAAGCAGAGAGGGCGCACGCCTGGACTCGCATTTCAGGATGATCGTGTTGCAGCCGTGTGAGGGACAGAGCAGAAATGGCCGAGTCTAGAGGGAGGGACGCCAGTTAGGAAGCCACTGGGAAGAGTGCAGGAAGGGGATGCCAATTGCCTTAGCTGAGGCAGTGGCCTGGAACAAGGAGGAGGGCATGGGTTTAAGACAACCTGGTCCCTGGTTTTGAACAAGAGAGTGTAAGGGAGAGGATGGAGACAAGGTTTACGGAAGGAACAGGAGAATGGAATACATTCGGTTTTGAATGTGTTGGACATAAAAGGCCTATAGGACAGCCCAGTGGAAGGGTCAGCAGGCATCTGGCTTAGCAGATGGTTCTGGGGCTGGAATCCGAGAATTAGCTGTGAGCCTACAGGTGGTAGTTAAAGCCCAGAGGATCAGGTGGAGCAGGAGAGAGGAGCGAAGAGAGAGAGCGAGAAAGCAGGAACTAGAGGACTAGCACTCATGGGGGAAGCAGAGGAGGAGCCTAACTTCGTGCTCAGAGAGACCAGTGCCCTGGGAACCAGGGAGAAGAGAGTCCCAGCGGGGAGAGGGCTGCAGAGGTGTCAGTGCTGGAGAGAGGGCGGGTGAGGATTGACAAGTGTCCATCCAATTTGTCAGTTGGTCAGTGACTGGTGACTATTGCTGGTATGGTCAGATCGCAGTTGGATTAAGGTGAGTAGCCAGACAGAGAATGGAGATAATTCTTACCAGAAACTTGGTAACTTGGTTAGGAAAGGAAGGAAAGGAACAGGGTGGTAACTGGAGAAGGAGCCGGTTCAAGGGAAGACCCTCCCCTCAGGAGAGTTCCAAAGTCAGGGGTCTGGAAGCAGAGTGGAAGGGCTCAGGCAGGGGGTAAACCATACCCACAACACGGAGGTGCGAATAGGGCCAGCACTCAGCCGGGAATCCTGGTGTCTACTTGTCTGTGTTGGTCATTTTAGATTTCATTAACATGGGAATAGAATAAGACGTTAGAGTTAGAAGGAGCTGCCACAACCATCTAGGCCAATCTCTTGTTGTTCAGAGACATAAACTGGGGCTCAGAGAGGGGAAGAGACGTGTCTGAGTCCATCCAAGTGGTAGAGCCAGGCCTTACATAGAAATCTCTAGGCCAGGGCTCTCCACTACCCCTGGTTCTCCGCATTCATCTCATTTTCCATCTGATTATCCCTCTTGCCAGCGAGGCCCCCCCAAATCCAATCCCCATTATTCACCAACTCATCAACCAGCATTTCCTGACCAGCCCCTAAGAGTCCCATACTATACCAGTTCCCAAGCTTTCTCTCTGGAGCCTCTCCAAGACTTATCCATGTTCAGTACTGCCCACCGCACAACTCCAGGGGGCACCACCCACACCATAGTTTCTCTAAATGCTGCTCCCTGCAGTTGCACAGGTGGCGGCCCTGGGGCCTGGACCCGTCAGGGGCTTCGTGGAACTAGTCAATAAACATCAGTAAGGAAGCCGTAGGCTACTGGGCTAGGCATATTTTTAAACTTGGCAGAGTCACTTTCCCATTGGAAAGTGAGCAGGCAGCTGATGAAATAGAAATCTCCAAATGCCAGCACGAGAGCGGGCCTGGGGGTAGGAATGTTGATGGGGTTATGGGCAAGGAAATGAAGACTGTAAATCCTCGCGCGGACAGCCTGACAGCCTTGCCTTTTCTCCTTTCTCCCTCTCTCTTTTCTCCCTCTAGAGGCGTTTTCTTAGACACCATCCTTCCCCGTCGAGACGACAATGGCGTCCGGCCAACCATTGGCCAGCGTGTGCGGCTCAGTCAGGGAGACATAGCTCAAGCCAGGAAGTTGTACAAATGCCCAGGTAACTGTGAGCCCTGGGGAGTCCCAGGGTCCCCATGGCACCCATGGAGCACAGGACTCAGCTGCCCTTTGTAAACATTCCCCTTGGCTGGGAAGACAACTTGGGGGACCTGGAGAGACTACTCCCTGGCCACTGTGATTTCTGACGTGCTGCTATTAGGAGGTGTTAGACAGTATGGAAAGCCCAAATCGTGAAGTGATTGCTGGTAGTGAAGTGAATAATAGGTCTTGGACCCACAGCTTGATTTGTGGGGGAAGCTGCAGAATTCTCTGCAAAGCCCTGACATGCAGAAGAGGAAGAAGGCAGAGTAGCACAACAGCGAACAGGGGTCTAATGCAACGTGCACCCCAGAACGCTAACAGCACCTCTCCCTTCTATGAGAGGAAGGGAATTGTTTTGGCAAAATAAGAACTAAGCGTTTTGCAAGAAGACAAAGAATGAAGGAGAAGGCTTTTGGAAGGGTGGGCATCCGCTTTCCAAACACTGGAAGGTAGAGGGAGTCTCAGAGATGTAAATGAAGTCATGTCTAGAGTCTTGGGGCTCTCCTAGCCATCCAAGGGGCTGGTCAGTGGCCACCAGTCCGCCACTGAAGTCTGGACAGTACACTGGTGTCTGCACAGATAGCCATCTCTCTGCCAGTTCAGAAGCCTGCTTCCCTTCAATTAGCCCGCTTTGCCTTCTGTCTCCTTTGCTTCAGCATCATCACACCCCCTGCTGCCCTGGGGCTGAGCTCATATTGACCCCTTTAAGCTGTTGAACTTTAATGCAAAGCATTGGTCGCAGCTGCCAAGTTTTTACCACTGATGGGACAGAATGCATTTCAGTGGTTTGAGGAGAAAGAAGGAAATTTCATTACCAACAAGTTCAGTAACCTTTTCCAAACCCCCAGACCAGCCACACAGTTTGATCATGGGACTTCATATTTGAAATAAGGGCCATCTTAGAAAATGTGGGCTATCACGTTGCCCTTCTGAGCCACATCGCAGGGCCAGCAAAGAGCCACATGAGGCTTGCTCCATCATGAAACTCTAGGAAATACGTTCATCCAGCTATTAGTCATCTGGGAGCATGTTAGGGCTGCAGTACAGGACACACATATCATATCACCCTGATGAATTGAAAAAGAAACCTTATAGCATTCCCTGGGAAATGCCATAGTATTTATTTAGTTATAATGTATATGCCTCTGACTCCCCCAAAGGATTCGAGGCAGCTGGTAAATACCAGGGAGCCATACAGTAACGTATCTGTTCCTGCAGAATGTTGATGATTCTTCTGAAATAATTTCCATGGAACCCTCGGGGGTGTTCACTGCCGGGCATAATTCTCATGATGCCTGGCAGTTGTTCGGTAACATGATCTCGAAGCCCCGATATCCAGGATTTCCTGAGGCCGATGATGGGCCACTCTCCAGCTATCCCTTCCTGCAGCTCAATGCAGTTTCAAGTAGCAACGGAAAGTGAGGGTAGCTGCCGTGCAGAGTTTGAATTGCACTTAGGAAAATGTGCATAAGGATGCTTCTTTCCCACACTTTGGGGGTGGCCCCCTCAGAGGGGACCCCCAGCAACCCAGTGTCTTTGTCTTTGGGGTCCGAGTCCCTGGGAGTCAGGGGAATATGAAACCTGTGACTTCCAAGCATACTCATGCAGGTACTTTTTATTTTTCCTGAGGACAAATTAGGGAACTATTTTTCACATGCATAAGGATTAGGTTCTAGACTCATGACCTCGCTACCCTCAAATATTCAAGGGCAAAATAGCCTCTGGTGGAGTATTCCAGCTTCTCATGCCTCTGGTCGTTTTTCTGTGTTTTCTTAACTATTTGGTAATTCATTCAGGGGTGGTAGCAGAAAAAGAAGAGGCATGATTCAAATTAACCGCTGAAATGAATTTCAAAATGTTTTCTTTTTGCTTCACCTACTTGCACTTGCATATTCTCTCAGCGGCAGTCCTTAGAAGGCTGCTGTGTGTGGAGCACTTACTGACCCCCGTGCCAAGACCGAGCTGATCCATTTCATTAATGCAGATGAGTTCATTAACTTTCTGGGCTGGTCGCACCCATTTTACAGATAAGAAAACTAAGGCCACCACCACACAGCCAGCTGAAGAGCTGAGATTCAAACCCAGCTCTGGGCCATACTCAATCCTGCGAGCCTCAGAAGGACCCTCGGGGTGTACCCTTTTGGTGCCCAGACCCTATTTTCACTATTATCAGACAGGAAAGTGTCCGTCTGCCTGGTGCACTTCCACCAGTGTGTTCTGAGGCCTTTGACTGGCAAAAGGGTGTATTTACTCAACGGCCCTGTGCAGGGAGCTCTTAGGTGGGGAGTGTGTGTGGGTCCCCAAATCACAGTTGTCATTTTGCTTGTGCAGCGTGTGGGGAGACCCTGCAGGACACAACGGGAAACTTTTCTGCACCTGGTTTTCCAAATGGCTACGCTTCTTATTCCCACTGCATCTGGAGGATATCAGTCACTCCAGGAGAAAAGGTAGGTGTGTAACCCCTGCAGGAAATGACATAGCATTCTTCGAGTTGGGTCATGTGTGAGGAGTTATTATTATTAATAGTAGTAATAACAGCTGTTATGTTATGGGCACCCACTGTGTGCCAGACACTGTGCCAGCTTGCTTCATGGTATTTATTGCTGGACTTTTCAGTCTCCCTCGTAAATGAAGGCCTAAGTACTAAATGTCCACATGAGTCATACATCAAGCTCACAGTTTGTGAAACAAAGTAGCCTCTATCCGTCTACCTTGATGAACACGCCATCAGAATGCCCTGGAAGGTGAGGATCCAATTTAGGATTTCTTGACACCTCAGAGTGCTGCTCTGGCAGGCAGCAATATGGGGAGAGCTAGCCACCAACCCACTGCTGGCCCCTCCTTCTCTTCCCAGCCCCAGTTCCATCTCAGGAGCACCCATGGCGACACCCCAGTTCACACTCCTGAGCACCCTCCACTCCTACCTTGCAAACAGCTGACCCTTGGCTGTCCTGCCCGTGGAAGTGGCCTGCCCAGGTGTGCTGTCTACCCTCGGGAGGCTGGATCCAAGGCAGAAGTCCTTGCAAGGCCTGGAAGTGGGCTCGGGGCTATTTGGACAGGAAATTCCAAGGTCCGGGGCTCCTGGAGTGAGGTTCTAGGGGTGGGTAAGCTCTGGATAGACGTGTTTCTTTGGCCCTAAAGATTCTGTGACCCTCTGAAGCTCAGCCCAGGACAGGGGCCTCTTTTGCCCTGGTCCCAGGGTGGTGTGTTCTCAATCCTACTGCAAAGTGCATCTCCTTGCAGTCATTGTATGGACAACGAATCTGAGGCTCAGACGTTTTATCAATTGCCCAAATTCGCAGTAAGATATAGAACTGAGAACTGGGGCTTCTGCAGTTCAAAGGTTGTGTTTTCTTCACTACACCTCTCTACAACTCCAGGTGTTCTTCAAGTTGTCTCAAAATAGATGCAGCTACCTTTGAGATGCTCACTCTGTCCCTTGGGTCTAGCTCCCTGCTGTCATGTCTTTCATAGCTTGTCTCACAATATCATGACTGCTGGTTTGTTTGGCTGACCCCTTCTAGACCCTAAACTTATTGAGGACAGAGATTATTCACCCCCAGGTCCCCAGCACCCAGCAGAGCCCGTGGCACAGAGTCACACAGTATTTGTTGAATAGACATGTAGACAGATAAGTGGCCAACTGAAAACCTGCAGCTGGTGGTTTGGTGGAGGGTGTTGGAGTTTTTAGGTGCCTATAGCCAACTTATAGGTATTCCTAATTCATAATATTGAAAAAAATATTTATTTAAATGTCAAGATAAACATAGTGTGTTAACTGGAGAGATGGAGAGATATCATGGCTAGGAACCATTGGGAGCATTTTCTATGGGCTGGGTACTATTCTTAGCATATTATGTAGATTCTCTCATTTAATCCTCACAACTTCATGTGATAGGTGCTATTACCACACTCAAGTTGCAGGTAAGGAAATGGACTTGACCAAGGTCACTCAGTTTGTTGCAGAGTTGGGATTTGAACCCAGGCGATTTGACTATGAAAGCCTGGATGCTTAACCATCATCCTATATAATCCACAAAGGGGACAGGCTAACAGATATTTGAACATACATTACACACACACACACACACACACACACACACACACACAACACCCATATGCACATACCCTTCCTTTGCCTCTAAGCATTTATGACAGTGTGGTTGTCATCCTGAGCCCGAGAGACTCCAGACCTATCTCCCTTGGGTGGGTGTGCCATCCCTGTGCCTGCAGGAGGCGTCAGGGGGAGGGAGGCAGGAAGGAGGAGGAATGAGAGGAAGGGGTCTGGAAATCCTAAAATTGTTGAATTGCCTTGTGTGGCAGAGGTTCTGTGATATGTTTGAACTGCTTAAGATTCACCCAGCCTTAATTATTATTGCTGACTAGGGCAAGGAGAATACATATTGAAATTCCTGCACCGATTATTTCGATTTTTGCTTCACCCAGCCTTCCCCAGAGCTGCTCGTAATTAGCAAACTTGATTGATTTGCATATCACCTCCTGTTCATCACCTCTTCCCCTATGGTCTTTATGGCGCACTAACATACTTACAATAATTAGCCTAAATAATTATCCCATTCATTCAGATCATGAATGTGTTACCAAGGAAGTTGTAATAACATTTCCTTTCTGAAATTTTAAAGCTTTATATTGCAACCAGCTAGCAAGCATTTTTGAACCAGTCCACCTGAATGCGAGCACTGAGGGGGTTACAAAGGGAGTTGAAGGTATAATTTCTGTCTTTAAGAGATTTAGAAGTTAGTTAGGGTCCCTTCTCATCTCTGGGGAGTCTGATTTAGTTGAAGGAGAGGCATTTGCTGGACACCACCATGTTTTTAAGCTTCCAAGGTGATTCTAATGTGCAAGTAATATTGAGAACCATTGGTCTAGTTTGAAAGAAGAGCGACATATCTCACACACACACACACACACACACTACAACACAGGAGGTGAGCTGGCTTGTTATTTTCTGGGACTGACTGTTCATTCTTAGGAGATTGCAGAGCTTTGTGGAACAAGGGTACCACTTGTCCTGAGACCTGAACATTGGGTGGGATTGTCCCAAGGGAAGAGGTGGCCACTCTCAATACCAAGCAAGACGGGCAGCCTATGAAGAACACTAAGTGTGTCCGGTTTGTTGTGCGCTAAGCGTACACTCAGTGTAGCTTGATTTTTATAAATCGCCATTTCTTGAGCAGCTGTTATATGCCAGGCATAGCACTATACGCTCTCTATACAGTTTCTTGTCCAGTCCCCTCAACAACCCAGTCGTGTGTGTGTGTTGTTTTATAGATGAGGAAACTAAAGGTCCAAGAGGACACATATTTCCCCAAGATGCCAGCACTAGTAAGTGGTGGAGCTGAGAAGAAATCCAAACCTGCCTGACTATAGAAACACCTGCTCTGGAATCACTATAAGAAACAGAGGGGAGAGGTCCAAAGAGGGAAAGATCATGCCCATCTGGGCAATCAGAGAAGGACTCGGGGAGGAGGGAGAGGCTCCTGGAGCTGACCCTGGGGAGGGTTCCATTTACATGGATATATTAAGGCACACTGGGAAGGAGGCCAACTGTTAGGATGGGTGCTGGGGGCTCTGGAAGGCACGCAGAGAGTTTCATTTAGGAATGGGGCAAAGGGAGACACTAAAATTTTCTGAGCACAGTGAGATATAAGCAAATGTGAGATATAAGTGCAACATTGCTCTAGAAGTCCTAGTGTGCCGAGTGGATGGGGGCGCAGTAAGGAGGAGTTTGGGAATCCTCTCAGCAGGAGCAACGCAGCAAAGGCTGCTGGAGGGGCAGTGAGACTGGCCCGGAGCAGGGGACTCAGACCTCTTACAGGAAAAGAGTCTGTCAGCATTGGGGTAAACAATAGGGGCAACGTAGAGATAATACCAAGGTGTTGCACCTGAGTGATTAGGGCGATGGTGTCACCTAAGGACAGGGAAGCTGGAAGGGAAGTGCTTTGTTTTAAGGTGTCCTCACAGCTCAAGGAAAGTGGAGAGGACAGAAGCCAGCAGAGAAGAGAGACAGTGGAGAGAGGACAGGCCAGTGTGATGAAAACCAGAGAGGAGAGGTTCAGAGCAGAGGGGACGTGGAGCATAAGGATGAATAAATCAGTCTCTGATTTGGCCAAGAGGGCACTGGGACCTTTGACCTGCAGCCTTCCAGCCCAAGGGTTTACTTGGAGAGGGACCTGGGGCTGTCTGAATACAAAAGAAGGGGGAAAATGAAGATGCTAGAGAGAGTTGAACTGACTGAGAGCAAGGTTCCCACATGCACACACACACAGTGGGATAAGAAACAGGGTCAGGTGCAGGGGCTAGGCCAGGACTGCCTTCAGTGGGACCCTGCAGAGCAAGAAGACCTGAAAAATTATGAAGCAGGGACATGCTGAGCACCAGCAGAGAACCATCTTGAGAGCTGGGGCAAGACAAGCCACTGCTGCTGAGTGCAGGAGAAGGCCTGGGCACCGTGCATGGTGGGGCCAAACGGGGGTGAAGGGAGAAGGGTGGTCTGTCTGGGCCGTCTGCCAGGGGAGCCTCGAGAGGGAAGAGTTGCGATGGGGACCAGGGCCAGGTAATGGGCACAACGTGCTGACTCTGCAGGGCTCCTTAGCCCCCTCCACTCTGTGTGGACAGGGGCATCCATGGGATGGCCTCAGGATGTCCAGAAGAACTGAAACCTTCCCTCCCAGTCCGTCTGAACCCCCATTCCCCAGCCTTTGCTCCTTCTCTTCCCCCCTCTGCCTCCCCATCACTTAGTGACCAAGGCTGGGCATACAGTACAGTTCCCCAAACACATCCTAGCCTTTGCTGCTGTCAGTCCCTCTCACCAGAATGCTTTCGTATCCTACTTCTCTACCCACTGGACCCCTGTTCCCCTTAGGTTAAATACCACCTCCTTTGAGAAGCCTCCAATGTCACCGGGCAGAATTCAGTTCTCTGTCCTTGGGGCTCCTGAATACCCTTTCTGTCCATTCTTTTCTTTTCAGCATTTATTCCACAGTGTTCTAATTGTCTTGACACATCTGCCCTTCCCTCTTTCTCTGAGATCCTTAAAGACAAGAGTCCTGTCTTTCTGATCTTTCTGTCTCGATTGGCCAACACAGACTAGCACACAGTAGGTGTTCAACACACAATGGTGGATGAATGAGTGAATGAATGAATGAACGAACGAACTAACTAACTGTAGGAAGGCTATTAGACACACCATGCCTCAAAAGAATGAGGTCATGGCCGAGGGGACATTGATCATGGAGGTGCTCAGATGCACTCAGGCTAACCCCAGGCCCTTTAGAATGATTGATGATGTTATAAGATCTTTGCGTATCTCTGAACTTCACTGACCCCTTACCTCCTTCCAAATCCCCAGGCTCAACGCATCCTGGCCTGTCTTTAATGCATCTTGCTTTCTGTAAACCACCTAGTGACTTCAAAAGCTCAAGTTATTCCCCAGGCAGAACCAAAGGACCCATCTCCTCTGTTTACTCCCCATCCTGCTTAAGGTTTATTATTTAATGTCATGAGGTTTCCTGTGAGTGTGTTTGTGAGAGGACACTCCTACTGTGGTCTGAGAGCTCTGTATGCTAACGGGTAACGTGAGAACACCGGTATGCAAGATGTATCTTTCAAAACTCCTCAGGCTTTGTTGCCGAAACTCACTTTATGGTAACTCTTTACAGATCGTTTTAAACTTCACATCCATGGATTTGTTTAAAAGCCGCCTGTGCTGGTACGACTACGTGGAGGTCCGGGATGGCTATTGGAGAAAAGCCCCCCTGTTGGGTGAGTTGCCTTAAAAAAGCCTTGAGAGAGGGGTGATCAGCCTCTCTGCTATGCTGTTAATGTTTGGAAGGGTCCACCCAGACGGCAGGCACAGGAAGCTCTCAAGGGTCTTTGTCATTGTAAAACTCTGAACACTCCATTTGGCCACACATGTTAAAAGCTTTTAAAACTGTGAATACCCTTTGACCCAGCAATTCCACTTCTTGGAATTTATCCTAGAGAACTAATTAAGGAAGTGTGCAAAGCTCTAGCTACAGGGATGTTCACTGAAGCAGGAAAAATTGAAAACAATTTAAATGTTTGACAGTAGGGGTTAGCTGAATAAATTATGATACATTTCTTCAATGGACAGCAATCCATCCGTTAAAAATAAAGTTGGAGGTGACTATTTATTGGTACAGAAAGGTATTCATTGTACATTGTTACACGAAAATGGGGTGACAAAATAGCATATGCAGTAGGATTCCATTTTAACAAAAATACACTTACGGTTATTAGACAGGCACTGCAAACTCAGATGCCTTCAGAAGTAAGGTGTAAATGAATAAGATAGGCTTGGTATGATAAAACAAGGAATAATGGGGAGTGTGGCCAAAATAGCTCAAAACTAAATTACTTAAATCATTGTGTGGGCTGAATTCAACTGGAAAAAATGATTTTGTGATCTCCAACATTAATATCGAGTAGAATTATAACTGTAAATGAATTATACACAGTGGCTATTGCAGGATGATGGAGTATTTTAAAAAATGTATTCTGTTGTTGTTCCTGGTTTAGCTATATTTTCTAGTTTTTCTATAGTGAGCGTGTATTCTGGGAGGTGAACAGTATATGGCCTCATACACAAAAACGCAATGTGGACCTTTGAGTGAGAGTCAGTGGGCAGATGGCATAAAGAGAAAGGTCAGTTCACTCAGGATTGGTCACCAGAAGAGAGCTCTCTAATGGGTGACCAGGAAAGATTAATGTTGTATAGAGAGGACCAATGGCTTCGGTGTCGGGGGACATGAGGACTTCTTTGGCCCAGGAATGGTAACCTTGGTGGAGACAGAGAGAGAGAAGCAGATTTACAATGAGCCAGATTGAAGGGTCATGAGTAAGAGTGGGCTGTCCTCATGTTTAGAGTGGTCTGTAGGGTGGCCTTCCAGTCTGTAAGTCTAAGCTCTCAGTGAGAACTTGGACCTCGGCATATGTTCACATGGTCAGAAAAGCCACCTTGTTATGTTTCGAATGACTGCCCTGAGAGTGAGCTGCTCTTGGGACAGCTGACTAAAGATGGAAGCAGGAAAGAAAGGAGAGAGAGCTAAGCTGGGGAGTTGCACGGCCAGGCCGAGTCCGACTTCATATCAGATTCTGCGGTAAGTCAGAAGAGACTGGGTCAGAGGCTCTAGCTGGACCCAAGGGGACCTGGCAGATATTAGGCTTCTGTATGGACAAGGGGTCTCAGCCAGGTCACTTACCATCAGCTCCCTCTGTCCAAAGGGCCGTGAGTGTAAAGTCCTAGAGTTACAAATAGGTAGGAATTTGTGTCCATGGATGTTCTAGAAAGGGGCCAAGGCAGACTCTGAGTGGGGATACCAGGGAACCACCATAAGGAGGAATCAGATGGATAGTGGTCCAAAGTAGCAAGCCAAGAAAGTGATCCCTGGGCAGAGCACCCACAGGAGTGTGTGTACTGCAGGTCAAATAGGTTACGCCAGCCGATGGCAGGGCGGAGGCTGTCTGCCCTGGCTGTCTGCTTCCTGTCTATTGTGAGCAGACATGGTGTATGCTAGCAGTCAGAAGGAGGCATGGCTTTATAGGTAACACTGACTGGATGTGGCAAAAAGACAGAGGGCTGCATTCCTGCTGGCAGAGGTTCCCAAACCTGGCATCAGCTGGGAGATTCCTATGAGTACAGATCCCTGGGAGACTACCGAATCGAAATCCCTACAAGCTAGGTCAGGGAATGAGCCTGCTTACCTATAAAGACATGTGCACGTGAACTTGTCTAGTGCCAAGTACACAGAAAGGGGACTGCAAGGGGCTTCATTCAACCGTGGAAGGTGGTTACCTCTGAGGAAACCGCAGAGGCAATGGGCAGCTTAATGGTTCGCTCTGTGCGTATTTCTGGATTTTTTCGAATCTTTTACAAGAATGCATTCAGGTATTATTTTATAATTAAAATAATATAAAAGGAGTTGTGTGGGAGGAGTTTCATCAGAATATGGAATCTCAGAACCCGCAGCCTGGCAGGGACCTTCACGAGAAACCCATGTTCCCCCAGTGTAGACCAACTTGCTAAGGCCACACCGCCTGCTAGTGGCCGAGATGAGACCAGAACTTCGATATCCTGGTGATGGGGAGAGGCGACTGCCGAATCCGAGAAGGGTTTTCCCCTAGGATTGCGAGATAAGATACATGATTCATTGTTTATCTGAAATTCAAATTTAACTGGGTTTCCTGTATTTTTGTTTGCTGAATCTAGCAACCCTATACTCCCCCAGGAACGTGATAGACTTAAAGGGCTCAGGAGGAGGAAGCTCTGTTACTGCTGACGCTCCCCAGAGAGGGCTGAGGCACACTCCTGAGCATGGGCATGGGCAGAGGGATTTCCAGTCGCTCCCTTTTCTTGAAACAAGAATTTTCTCTCTGCAGATGCTAGTATCTCTGGCTGCGCTTTCATGGATTAGATGGGGCTTTTGCCATTCATTGTTGTCAGTGATGGTTTGTTTTGTTTGGGTGTTTCGTGGTTTTTTTTTTTCTTTTTTGCCTTATACTTTACACACTTTTGCAGTGTGTGTGTGTGTGTGTGTGTGTGTGTGCCTCAGCCAAGGCATGGCCGAGTGCCTGCAACCATCCTCCATTCGCAGGAATTCTCCTTGCCAACTATTTGGCCCGCTCTGATGTTTCCAAATGCAGTTGTTAGTGAACTTTTGTGTTGGGAACAAGTGCATTGTGTGGGCCTAGCTGGTCCCTGGGAGGGGTCAGTGCCATGAAATCTGCCGGGAGGAGGCAGGTCAATGCCCCTTTGGCAGGAGGGAGAGAGGATTAGGGCGGATTGTGAAAGTATGCATCTTGCTCTGAAAAACTGTGCATTGCATATTTTCCCAGGGCAGTGTGTGAAAATCCAGGCATAATGGGCGCATAACTTTTTATGAATGAACTCTTTATGACTCCCCATGGAGCCCACTTGTCGTGCCCTCATCTGCATTTCCTCTTCTTGATATCCTTATTAAACTCCTCCTCCAAAGCCAGGAACCAGTTTCCAATTTAGGAATTTGACACCTTTTCTCTAGTCCAATTTCTCTCCAGCCGGCTGGTCTCCTTGGAAGGAGGCTGTTTGGGACCCGGGTTTTCACATAGCGATTAAAAGAGAAATGTAAGTAGATTGAGAACATTTCACGGCTGGTTAAAGATATCAAATTAGTTTTTCAGTTGCAGGGGTCACTTATCAGATTGCACCTAATGGGGGTGAGGGGTTGTGGGGTGGGGGGCAGGAAAGTGGCTGCCTAGAGAACCCATCCAGTATCCTGAACTACTGTCCTGTTAATTGGATTCCCCTCCCTCATTTCTGCTGGAGGAATGACTCTAACAATGCACTTTTGTATGCAGAACTGTCCTTGAGTATTTTCTGCCACCACAATGCACACAAAAGCCCTTTCTCCCCCTTTCCCTGAAATGGGGAGGGAAGTTCGAAAAGGCCAGCCTGGCCAATCAATGTCGTGTGGCCCCTCCACTGGGGCTCCTTGGGCAGGGGCAGCCTCCCAAATGAGCAGAAATGGTAGCAGGTGTCAAACAGCGTAGCTGGCATTGCTGTAGACGTTCATTATAGTTGAGGCTTTGATCTCCATGCCTATGTGTCTGCTTCCAAGCTGGGAAATGGGAATGATATTCACGTTCTCCAAGAGTAGATTTGATGTCTGTTGTTCCCAGAATGTACAGTGTTCAGAATTGCACCTTAAATGGAGAAGTCCCTTTTGATGGCGGTGGTGGTTATGTCACGTGATGATGATGGTGAGATTGATGATAAAGGTCAGATCTCAGTCTGCCAAGGTTCAAATCCTGCTTCTACTTACCACTTGGAGTGTAACTCAACTCAAACTTTCCAAGCTTCATTTTTCTTCTAAGTAAGATTCATGATAGCACCTAATTCATGGGGGTATGCGGATGCAATTAGATAATCCATGTAAAGGGCTTGGGACAGCGTCTGGTATAAACAGGGTCAATTAAAAAAAGGAGTTTTTATTAGTACCATTACAGTGAAGAGGAAAATATTGAGACATCAGTCAAGGGACAATGGAGAGTGTTCCAGCTAAGAATTACAAGGTGATTTGGGGAAAGACATTCCTTAGAAATAATTTTTAATTTATTCTACCAAGTCTAGCTCTGCCAAGGCGATAAAATATACCTAGTCTGTCTGTCACTCCTACCTCCTCTGGAGTACCAAGCAGCAATGGGTTGTCCTGTGGCCTTCGGGCGGGTGGCTTATCACGTCCGGTTGGGCTCTTAGGCAGCGAGACAGTGGCAGTTCCTCTCTCTTTTGGAAACAATCCCCAGTGGCTGTGACAGCTGGGGTTTTAAAAGGAGAATTTGGACGTGACACTTGGGCTAGGCTAAGAAGGAATTCCTTGCGAACTGGGGTTGTCTAACTGTGGTTCAGCAGCTCCGTCTGCTCCCTGGTAAGCAATACTTCCCCATGCCTGTGGGTTGTTTTCCAAGAACTAATCAGCCATGCCAGAGGAACCATTACCGAAAATTTATAGGCTTCTGATGGATTTTTCCTTGCCGAATTCTTGGCAGCAGTTTCATCAGCTCATCTCACTTAACATTAAGCTTACCAAATCCAATAGGCTGCAGGTGGCCAGATCGGAAGGAAGCAAAGGGAGGTTATCCGTCTGTACCCCCCGCCCCATGTCTCCCCAAATGTATGCCGCAGTTGGCCGTGAGGAAATTATTTCTCCCCCAGTCTTGCTCCCCCATTTCTCAGAAAGGTAAAGCAGAGTTACAGCTTTAAGGGGTTGTCCAGTCCTTAACACGGTGCTGACCATAAGAGAGTGCCCTCTAAATATCTGTTACAGTGACTTAAAAAATATATTGAGATATTAATATACTTCACATGCCATCTAACTCACCATTAGTGTTCGAGTCAGTGGCTTTAGTCAGTGGTTTTCAGCATGCTCACAGAGTTGTATGGCCATCAGTCACCACAGGCAATTTTAGGACAACCTTCGTCACCACCAAAAGAAACCCCACACCCATTAAAAGTCACTCCCCATGTCCCCCCAGTGTTACATGGATTTTCTAAGTTACTCACACTGTCGGTACTTGTCAGAACCGTGACTTCTAGTCCAGGTAGGCCTTGACTGGTCTGTGTTGAGAACCGGTCGGTCGAACACAGCCCGTCTCCCACCTGTCCCATCCCTGTCCTTGCCCCTGATGCCGTTCTTGCATGCCATTAGGAATCATATGGCCAAGGATAACCACACACTGGGAAGACAGGTCCTCCCCCCTTTTCCTCTGGGGAGGGTCCAAATTTCAGAACTATACCCAAGTGTGAAAGAAACACGCATTATGTGTCTTTTTAAATAACAAAAGCTCAATAACAATGATGAGCCCCTTTCCATCAGGGGGAACTTCATTTCAGTCAATGTGTGTTTTCTTTCTTCCCCCAGGGTGGGGGTGCTGGCGGGGGGCAGACCTTGTGCCAGGGCGTGGCAGCAGAGGAGGCCTCCATATTACCATCAGGCTGGCATTGCTGGGATGACTTCATCCTTGTCTGGTCTACAGTCCTCTCTCTACCTAAGTGGCTGCTGGGCCTCCTCCTTGTCTCAACCCTTGGCCAGTTCAGATTGGTACCAAGTCCATGTCTCCCTAGAAGACATCCTATGGCTCCCGGATTCCTCTGGGCAACAGGAAAGTCATTTCCATACCTCTCCCAGGAGTCTGGAACCATGTTGCTGCCATCACGCCATGCTTTGCCTGAAGAGCCCTGCATGCCTGTCACTGGCTTCATGTCTTAACAAAGCATGTGGACACTTCTGTTCTGACCTAGCAGGGAGATGGGAATCAAGAGTCTTGTTGTCGCTCCAGGCTCTGCCCAGAGACTGGGCACAGTTATCTGCTTCTCCCAGATCCTTAAAACTACTGACTGTCTCTATCATCCTTTCCACCCACCGTCTCGGCTCAGGGTGGGACAGGGCACTGGGTCCTGTTAGTGGCTCCATGTTCTCCAATCCTCTCTCCCTCAATTCCCCTCACTCTTCCATCCTAGGACTCTTTCTAAGATTAAAAGGATAGGAGGATGTGCTCTTATTCATTGTATATTCTTCTAAATTTTTGGCGTTGTGACTAGGCTTGTGACATTCAAAAGCCAAGGAGATCTGATCTCTTCATCATGTGATCTCTGGCATGCCTTCTCTGAGGCAAGAAAGGCACAATGTCTTCCCAAAGGATTATGTATGTAGCAGGGTATGTATGTAGCAGGGAGGGTATGTATGTAACAGGGAACACTGGAGTGGGGGCGGGGACAAAGTTAATCACCCTCTCAGTCCATTATCCCACCACACCTCCAGCACTTCAACAGACCCATTTGGCAGGAGAGAGGGGTGCCTGGGTTATACTCCGGGTACAAGCCATCCTGAAGAAGGCACACAGATTACATGACCGTTTTCATTCCATCTTCTAATCCTGTACGTACTACAGGATGAGCTGCCACAGTGGGGGTTATTGCTCACCTTGAACCACTTTTGAAGAAACACCACTTTCTCGCTGCCTGCAGTGAGCCCCGTCCTGCTGTCTGCCAGCAGCCTGACCATTCCTTTCCACTTCCCAGGTAGGTTTTGTGGCGACAAAGCCCCAGAGCCCCTCGTCTCCACAGACAGCCGGCTCTGGGTGGAGTTCCGGAGCAGCAGCAACATCCTGGGCAAGGGTTTCTTCGCCGTGTATGAAGGTTCGTTCGTGATGGAAGAAGCCACCTGGTAGCTCCTGATACGCCTCTGTCCTTCACATGCAGCCCGCTGTCCCCTCCCACCCGGGCAAGTGTGGCAGCTGCCAGAGCCGTGAGGGTGGGGGCAACCACCGAAGGGGCTAGACTGAGGCATTCATTGTCCTTTTCCTCTATATCCTGGAAATGGGGGGGGGGGCGCAGCTGTGCTCACACAGGACAGACGTCATCTACCAGTCACCACCCTGCTGAACCCTCATTCCAGTCCAGTGAGGAGTGGTACAAGGGCATATAGGACCCTGTGGAAATGAAAGCAGCCCCTGAATAGCTGTGTGAGCCTGAGCAAAGAATCTAACCTCTCGAAGGCTCTGTTGGTTTCATTTGAGAAGAGAGGACTTTGGGCATTGTCAGGGAGTTTCACAGATACATCAGCTACGTTTCTTGGAAGGGCCTCTGCCGTCATCATGGTGGTTGAGGTGAGAAAACCAGCAGGTCTGGGCTCTAGGCAGCTGCCATCAGGGCAGTTCTGCTTCTGTTCGTTCCACAGATTAGGTTTCTCTGGCTAGCTACCTCTGTGCACTGCCTCCCCCCTCCCCCCTCCCCCGAAACCACTACATAGTTACTAAGACCCCTTTTGGCCTTAAATTGTGATTTTGGAGAGGCCAAAGTTTTATTTTTTAGAAAAGAAATAACATACATACATACATGTGCACATGTGCACACTCACATGTCCCTCTGTACCGGCGGTCCCTACCTTCCACATTAGCATCACCTGGGGAACTCTGAAACATCACTGCTGCTCTGAGTGCCCCCAGACCCACTTCATTCAGAACTTGTGGGGATGTGGCCCCATCTTCCATGGCTTGAAAAATCTCCCAGGTGATTTTGATGCACAGCAAAGGTAGAGAAACACTGCAGCTCTCCATGGTTATTTTCTGTATATGAAAAAAAAAATCAAAGGTACAAACAAATGAAATGCTACCTCTCTGGAGGTGCAGTCTTGGTTGGATGGAAATGAAAATGTTGGCAAGTGGAGTCACCTAGTGGTGATACGTGGCCAACTTCCATCGTAAGATCCGACCTGGGACCCCCTTCCTTTCTCTTTCTAAAGCTGGTTCTCTGGTTTTCTTTCTAAAGCCACGTGTGGGGGAGACATTAACAAAGATGCAGGCCAGATTCAGTCTCCCAACTACCCGGATGACTACAGACCTTCCAAAGAATGTGTCTGGAGGATTACGGTTTCGGAGGGGTTTCATGTGGGGCTTACCTTCCAAGCTTTTGAGGTAAGTACTGCTCAGATGGTCTTTCCAAGGATGAAGCAAATGCCAACTTTTGCTAGACACTCTCTGGTCTATAAAGATGGGTTTCTATTTTTTTTTTTTTTGGTGGAAACAGGACCCTAAGAAAACATTTCAAGCCCATGGTACGTTATACCTGGACATCTAGTATCAAAACCTTGGCAGGCATTGAAATTTCATCTGCCTCCTTTCTGAAGGCTGCTAGAGAGGGTGGGAGAATAATCAAAGTGAAAGTCTAGGATGGGATCCCGGGAAGTTTGGTAGAATTCTTGTTCCCGTTTATCATCTCTTAGTCTCTTCACAGCTCGATTCATCCGTGACTTCCATAAGTAGGAGGTGTCTTGGAGAAGCCTGGGACACGCTTGAGTCCTTTGGCCTCTTAGTTAGACTTTTCAGAGTGATGTTGAGTTTCCCTTCTTAAATCAGAAACCTTAAGGCCAACCCATCGGTCGTTTCCATGTTGCCTCTGTTTCTCCATTTAGATCGAAAGGCATGACAGCTGTGCATATGACTACCTGGAAGTCCGCGATGGCCCCACGGAAGACAGCACCTTGATTGGCCACTTTTGTGGCTACGAGAAGCCAGAGGATGTGAAATCGAGCTCTAACCGAATGTGGATGAAGTTTGTGTCCGATGGCTCTATCAATAAAGCGGGCTTTGCAGCCAATTTTTTCAAGGGTATGAATTAGCAGTTGTTTCCATTTTTAGCCACAGGAAGAGGTATTGTTCCCCTGGCGTAAGAATCACAAAACCCATACGAATCTCAGCTCCAAACAAAGGCTCTCTGCAGGGAGGAGGCAGCAACCCATTTAGGGCTGTGCTGGGGCCCCCAACAGAGTTCACCACTGACTTAGAAACAGGCTCAGCCTTGGCTTCCATGTGGCAGAAAGTTCTGCTGCTGTACTTGGAAATTAGCTTGAATACGTTTACAAGGTTAACTTACTGAACCTTAGTGAAACTGAGCATTGATAACAATAAAAATTTGTGTAGTCACTAGCACTAATTGAGCACCTACGGTGTGACAGGAACTGTGCAAGGTACTTGGTTTACATGATGTAATTTAATTTCCAAACTATCTCTTTGAGTTGGGTTTGGCTCACGTTTGATTAGTGTTGAGAAGGGCTGCTCGGGGTCACTCTGATAGTTAAGTGGCAGATCAAAGATCCAGACACAGTGAGTGTGACTCCTAAGCTCAAACTCTTTGTAAGACATTACGTTGCATTACCAGACATGCACCAGAGAGGCAGCCCAGGTCTTCAGCTCCTGAAGCATCAGGCCCCAGCTTACAAGAGGGCAGGGATAGGGAGGAGAGGGAGGGGGAGGTGCTCAGGGGAACAAACCTCCCTGTTGCCTTAGGGACCAACTACTCTGCAGGGTCTTGATGAAACCAGACCCAGAAAGTTAAGGGAAGACCAGCCTTCCTGGCCCTAGCACAGCAGGCTTCCCAGGATTCCTCTCAACGGGTAGATCTTCTCAGAGCCCTGGGGGAGCCCCTCAGGCAACACCCTGTAAGGGAATATTGGGTATTCCCTGATACATGGTGATTGGGCACCAGTAGCACACTGGCAGCCGCTGAATGGAGATATCCAATCTGTACCTGAGGCCCTTTGATTAGTAGCACCGCGCATGCCCAGGAGAAGGCTGCTTTCCCTTCCTTCTCTCCCTTCCCAGGACCTCCTGGTTGTGCCAACCCAGAAATCCCGACCCCTTCCTTACTCCCAGTCTCCCCACCTGTCCCCTCTGAGCCCCTTCTCCCAGGTTCTGCATAAGTGGGTAGGTGTCAGAAGAACCCACTTCAAGCCACGTGACCCTGAGCAGGCAGCCATTCATTACTGAAGCCTCAGTTTTGCTCTCTGTAAAACGGAGGGAAAAAAATCTACCCCTTTTACCTAACCAGTTTTGACACCCCAATGACAATGGCTGTGGAGACACTTCATAAGCTGAAAAGTGCCACACAAGCATGTGGGATTATTCTTTTTTTCTATCTTGAGGCATCTGGGGAGAGCAGAACTTGAGCAGAAACAAGAATTATAATGCTCTGAATAACTGGAGACAAAACTTAATTCATTCCCGAGCAAAAAAACCAGGCCATAGAAGATGTATTTCCAATGTGGGTCTGCTGGTGGCTGTAGTGAGAAGAAGGACATGACAGTCTTAACTGAGATGCCTGGAGATTCACAGCGCCTGTCCCACCCTGGCCCAGACTGCATGTGGCTTAACAGCAGCAACACTGGCCGGGTGGCCTTGAGCCAGTAACACAGCCTCTCTGAGCCCCAATCCCTCCACTTGTAGAAACAGCGGCTACCAGGTTATTGCAGAGTTGTTGTCAGGAGAAAATGAAATAGCGTAAGCAAATACACATGGTATAATGTTTAGTCCCATTAATTGTCTTTGCTTAGGAAGGCGTCTTTAAGACGGTTCTTTTTCTCTCTGGAAAAAAATGACGTGACCATTTCTGTTTGCTGTTGCCAGGTATTAGTTTCCTGTTGCTGCTGTAACAGATTACTGCAGACTTGGTGGCTTAAATCAACACACATGTATTACCTTATGGTTCCGGAGATCAGAGTTTCTTGCCTTTTCCAGCTTCTGGAGGAGGCCCCTGTATTCCTTGGCTCACAGTGCCCTTCCATCTTCAAGCCCGCGATGGCCACTGCAGTCTTTCCCAGGCTGCATCACAGACCTGTGCTTTCACTGTCACATCTCTTTGTCTGACCCTAACTCTCCTCCTCCCTCTTTCAGTTACAAGGACCCATGTAGTTACATTGGACCCATCCACATAATCCAGGCTAATCTCCCACTTCAAGGTCTTTAATCACATCTGCAAAGTCCTTTTGCATGTAAGGTAACAGATTCACAGGTTTCAGGGACTAAATCATGGACAGCTTTGGGAAGCCTCGTTTGGTTTGCCACGTGTCACAAAGGATCATGAGGTTTTATTCTAATTCTGTTATTCTAATTCCCCGGTCCTTCTCCTCCCCTGACTTCCATTCCCAGGTCTGTAAATTAGGGATTGGGACGTCTTTCCAGTGAGGCGACTGGTAACAAATTGGCACACCTCATTCCTGGTTCTGCTGATAATTAGCGATGCACATATTTGAGAGGACCGGCAAAAGCTGGGGATTAGAGCTGCCAGATTTAGAAAACACAAAAATAGGATGCCCAGTTAAATTTGAATTTTAGAGGAAGAATGTCCCACATATTACATCCTGTGCTAAGACGGGATGGCTGTTCATCTTAAATTCAAATTTAACTGAGCCTCCTGCATTTTGTGTGGAAAGGAGTGTTTCTCTCTATGGTGCGGAACTGGCTTGTAAGGGACTGAGGTGAGAGCCTTGCCTGCTGTAAGTGAGCTCCATTTGCTGGTTAGACGAGCCTATCTTCTCCCTCCTCCCCATTTAATATTCATTCAGCAGTCATCAAACAAGGTGCTAGGGACTGTGGACAAAAAAGGAAAACACAGTCGTTCTCAAGAACCTGAGGTGGTGAAAGAAACCCGCAAACAAACGGGCAATGGCATAGACCTGGGAGGAAGCCAGGAGACCCCATCAGGCTCAGCCTGGGAGTGGGGTCAGGTTACCCAGCCTGCTGTTTCAAGGGCATTTCAATGTGCAAGCATCTTTTTAGACGCCCATGAAGGTGCTAGTTGAGGCCCATCTATACTAACTAAGCTCAGGGGCCCAGCCTGACATCTTCTCTATGTCACGGAGGATGACCTTGACCCTGAACCTTAAAAGAGGACCCAGGACTGGTGGGAACCTCATTGGCACCTATGAAAGGGCAAAGAAAAGACATCTCTTGCGTGTGCTAGAAACTACATCATTATCTCACCTTATCTTCAGAACAACCCCTTGGTAGGCATTATCATCACCGCCATTTTCACATTGTGGACACTGGAGTTCTAAGGCGGCCGAGCTAGAACTAGACCCTGATCTGCAGCATTCCACAGAGCACTGTCTTTCCATGCCAGAGACCGAAAAGCCACAGGCAAGTAAAGTGAAGGACTTTGAATCTTTCCTTCGTGTTTGTGATTTGATTCTGACACTTGGTCACCTTTCTGCCTTCTTGATACCGTGGGAATATAAGGAAAAGGGCCCTGGATTTAACATCTGAAGTTTGGGTTCTAGCCCTGCCCTCATTTCTTACGAGCTGTTCACTCTCAGACGCCAGTTCTCTTTTCTGAGACTGAATCATACCTGCTTTGTTCTC
>NW_017731392.1:4668792-4685503 GCF_001890085.2 Hipposideros armiger | reverse complement strand
GTGTGTCAGGACATCTCCAGTGACAGATAATAGAAGAGCAACTACCAAAGCCAGGGAGAAGAATTGAGCCAAGTCAAAGAAGCTCTTGCCTTGGTGCCAGTTGGCAAGAGCTTCTGCTCAGGGCCCAGCTGGCTCATGGCACTGACCAGGGTGCCAGTTGGCCTCTGCATCTCTCTCCTGGTGCCAGATGGCAGTCTCTCTCCACCTGCTGGCTGGGCAGTCAGCAGAGCACCTCACGTCTCTGGTTACACCAGGAGATGGCAGGAGCATTCGAGGATTGGCAGGGCCATTTAGGCCACGCACTTTCCACAAAAGCATGTGAGGATTCCCACCTTGGTCCCCACTGTCCACTGTCACACTGCTGATGGACCACTATGGGTGTCTGACAAGGGGAGCCAGCATCTTTCAAGGTACTTCTTCAACACCTTAGGGATGTGCCTGGCCTTCTCTTTCCTTAACCCTCTTTGAGACAATTTTTGGGATCCTACCTGAATCATCTCATTATCCAACCACCGAAGGATTCCTTCTTTTCTAATACCACGTGGAGAAGGTAAAGAAGCCATATAACCCGGGTTTGGCTTCTACCACCCTCAAACTCTCCCACGTTTTCCTGACAGGCTTGGCCTCAGCCGCTGTAGCCCAGAACAAGCACAAACCCATGGGCTCGGAGCAGATGCTACTTCACCACAGTGTGGAGGTGATACAGAGGACACCCAGGCTCTCACTGAAAGCAGGGCCCCTTGGACACTTCCATGCCATCCACGCAAGCTGGAGTGGGGTTGCACATGGCCAAACTACCCACTGCTTTTGTTGGAGGGAGCTCAGGTGTAAATGTGTACCTTTCACTCACCTTCCTGGGCCAAACACCCTACCCTTCTAGTTTCTGGAAGAGCTATATTCCCTTCTTTTTAAGCTCAAATCTATCCTACCAGCCACCCTCCTTCCATGTGGCTACGATGGCACCAGAAGACATATTCACCTGTGGTCCTCCTTTTCTTGCCTATGACATATGTGTGTCCTGCCCATAGCCATAACATCTTCTGGCATCGCAGTATCCCCCACCCCACCACCGCCTTGGTCCTTTGTTCATCTTAGTCTATTTTAATGGGCTTTTCCTGCAGTTCCTTTCTGTCCGCCCCCTGTGCCCACCAGCCAGTTTCTCAACTCTGCTGTGTTGCTCTCCTTCCTAGCTAGTCTTCATGGGCCCATTCTTGATACATTTTCCTTCTTTCTGTTCCTGCCTTGTCTCCCTGTCCTCCTCAGGCCTGCACCACTCCACTCTCACCTGATTCAGGTATGCCTAGGTAATCTTACCCTTTTCACTACCCCATCACTATGTCTCTCCACCCACAAGAATTTCAAAAGCAACCCCAGTGAGGTCTATAGTGATGTCCCACTCTGCACTATATGCTAGGTACCTCACTTGCATCACTTCATTCACCACAGCCCTAAAAGCAGGCATTCTTCATCTTCTCATTTTAAAGCAGGAGGAAGGCTCAGAGAGGTTGAGTCCCCCAATTTATTGGGGAAAGATCCAACCCAGGTCTGTCTGGCTTCCTCTATAGCTTGGACTCTCTCCATTCCCCCTTGTCGTTTATTCTCCTTCTATACATTCTAGCAGATGTTGAAAAAAGTGCTTTGCATACTGTAAAGTGAGAAATAATTGCAGGATTGTTCCTATTTTAGCAGACTTAATACTTATATTTATTTGAGGCCATGGACAACTTCAACCCCCTGCCTAGAACATGTCCTATCAACCTAGACTCCCCTACTGACCCACTTATTTAAGCCTTTGTTGAGCTCAAGAACACAGCACCCTTAGAGTTAGCAATAGGATATTTACAAACTGCCCTTTACCCAGCGAAGAGCAACCTGATTGATGAGTATTTTGTGCATGATAAACAAGGAAGATTGGAAGGAAATGGGTTTATTTGAGCTGGGAATGGACAGAGTGGAGGGAGACACAATGATGGGAGGGTTTCCATTTTCTGGAGGACCCATGGGTTGGAAATTGCAAGGAGTCAGAATGTTGACAATTCAAATTGCACAGGACAAGAAATACCTTTGAAAAGCAGCGAGAGCCCTCTTTCCGGGTGTTTTCAGGCCGGGTCTGATAAGTCATCTATCAGAAGTGTTATAAAAAGGATCTCTGCGGAGGTGGCAGGACTGGGATCTTGGCAGGTCTTTATCAGCTAACTCAAAGATATCCTGATTTATTGTATGTGTACTGTATGGTCTTTTGGGCTTTTGTGGACAACTCTGTGCTTGCTCCTTTCCTACCTTTTCATGGTGTTCTGAACCACCAATAGTTTCCTCCCCCACTCCAGCCCTTCCTTCTTCCTAGATTGGACTTTTTATTTAAGATGTCTCAGTGTTCAGATGTCCCTTCACTAGGCTCTGTGGCTCGGTTAGGCCAAAGCCAGCATGCCCTTTCAGGGACAGATGTACCACAGCTTGGCAACAGAAACGAATGATTTTTCCTTTTATTTCTGGTACTCTTCTTGGAGATGGCCAATGCCTGGATGTTTCTTTTCTTCAGTGGTACACCGGCTGACGTGTCTGGGGAAATTCTCTAATGACTCCCTTGTTTTCTTTTTGGATAGCGTTCCTGGCATCCTAACTTGCTGTTATTTAATTGCCCCCAAACACATCGCTAGACACTGTCGGTGCCGAATCCCATCTCACTGCCCTGCTGACTCAGTCAGTCTCTCTGCGGCCTGAGCATTGGCTTACCCACGAGACCAGTGTTTTCTGTAACCTTGAAGATTTCCCCATGCACACCTCTTCAGATTATTTATAAAAACGCTAAATCACACATTCTTGTTCCGTCTCTAGAGAATACTTAAACATCTTCATCTAGAAATGTGTAACTTTGTCCTTGTCCTTTATTTAATGTCCCTGAGAAGTTCTATATTTGGGTGGGGGCGGGGGTAATTCCACGGCATTGAAATTAGTTAAGTCTTTGGTATAGAACCTTTGAGATTTTTTAAAATCACAAATGAATACAGCTGACCGAGCCCTTCAAGGAGTGCACCAGGTCTGCTCTCTCCTCAGCAGAGCCCTGCTTCTGGCTAACAAGTGACCCCTATTGTGTTCTCAAGATCCCACCCTTTCCTCTGCTGCTGCTGGTTCTGAGATGTGGGCATGGGACTCCTTGGGAGGGGGGTCCCCAGGAGCCATTCTTGTTCTTGGAGGACACTTGCCGGGGACTCTGGGATGTGAACTGTGATGGGGAACAGACCAGGCAGCTTTGTGACGATCTAACCAAGGTCACCTTTTCACCAGCAGAGGTGGATGAGTGTTCCTGGTCAGACCGCGGAGGGTGTGAGCAGCGCTGCATGAACACTCTGGGCAGCTACAAGTGCGCGTGTGATCCTGGCTATGAGCTGGCCGCTGATAAGAAGGCGTGTGAAGGTTGGTGTTGGACCTGCCGAGCTGAAATGAGTGGGCGGGGGACAAGCCGTAAGGGAAGTGGGGCAGAGATGGGGCGCTGGCTGGCTAGGAAGTAACAACAGACAGCTGTGATGGATGATTAGAGGGAGAAATAACTGGGTAAAGTCACAAGTGTGAAAGGACAACCTGAATCACACGGACTCCACACTAGAAACTGAAACTGGAGTCATGGTGTATTTCCTTCTGTGACCGTGTAAAATCCACATGATTATTAAGATAGAAAATAAAAGCAAAAATAAATAAATAAATAAAATAAAAATAAAAGAGCAAACCCTGAGCACTTTGGTGTGACTCAACTAATAGCCATTTTATTCACTCCATTTCTACCTGGCTGGTGTTGTCTTCCTTACCCACCTGCATGAGTCGGCTTGTTTATGGAAGCCAGGTACATTGCATGGGTTGGTGCAAACTTTTCTAATTCTCTGTTTGTCCAAGTCATGTGGAGTTCCCAACTATGCCACTGGGTGACAAGTCAGCACAAATGTATTGTTGTCATTTTTGAAAGTAGTAAAGACCAATTGAGCTAACCGGCACCTGACACGAAAAATAAAATAAAATTTAAAAAAAAGTAGTAAAAACCTGTCCTCAATTTTATCCTCAGTTGAAGAAAGGACACTGAATTAATCAGTTCAGATTGCCTAACGTTTTCTCTGAAGAACAGCAGGGCTTATTGCTGCTTAGGGGAAATCGCAGTCACTTGGAACTAACGCCAAATGAATCTTGCTTCTGTTTCCCCGTGCAGTGGCCTGTGGCGGTTTCATTACCAAGCTGAACGGAACCATCACCAGCCCTGGGTGGCCAAAGGACTACCCTATCAACAAAAACTGTGTCTGGCAGGTGGTAGCCCCCACCCAATACCGGATCTCCCTTCAGTTTGAAGTGTTTGAACTGGAAGGCAATGATGTATGTTTCTGCGCTCTAATTGACTGGGGATTGTGTTGGGGTGTGACTCTGGGCTGGGAACCAGGGAGGGGTCAGTGGGCAAGGAGGTGGTTTCCTAGGGTCATGGCATCTTAGCTGGGCATCATCTGGGGAGTATTTGCCGCAGCAGTTTTTAGCTGCATGTCCTTTGCAGACAGAGTGCTTGGGTCCTCTTGTCACTGACAAATTCAAGGAGAATCAGGACAAGAGGGACGGAAGCGGGTCTTAGGGGTGGGTGGTGGTGGTTCAGACAGGTATGTCCCCTGGGGGAGGACTAGGGGTTAGCGTCCAGCTGAGGGGAATGGAGGGGGCAAGGTGCTGCTGGGGACCAGGATGGTATAAGCAGCTTGTTCCCTCCTTTGAGCAGTGGTCACGAGATGACCAAGTCAGCTGAGGCCCAGGCAGAACCCTACAGCCAGAGTGTAGTCAGGCATGCCCATGTCTGCCCCTCGGGCTGGAGGGGCCCCAGTAGGAGTCAAATGGATTCTCCCTCTGGACCTAGCTGAGCCCTTCTGGCCACCTGGCAGGGTGCAGCTCTCAGGAAGGGGTCCTGCAGTGCATGGGGGTCGGGATGGGGGGTGCAGGGGCACGGGGCAGCTCCCCACGGCGCTCCCTTGCAGGTCTGTAAGTACGACTTCCTGGAGGTGCGCAGTGGCCTGTCCCCAGACGCCAGGCTGCACGGCAGGTTCTGTGGCTCCGAGACGCCCGAGGTCATCACCTCACAGAGCAACAATATGCGTGTGGAGTTCAAGTCAGACAACACGGTCTCCAAACGCGGCTTCCGGGCCCACTTCTTCTCAGGTGTGCAGGTTTGGAGGCCAGGCCATGGCGCTGAGGACCACAGGGCTTTGCTGGTTCCCAGCCTTTGGGCCACCTGCCCACCCTTGTCTGCCAGTGGCCCTGCCCTCATAGTATTTCCATAGCAAATCACCTGGATGGCTTAGCACAACAGAAATGTATTCTCTCCCAGTTCTGGGGGCCAGAAGTCAAGGTGTGGGCAGGGCCATGTCCTCTGAAGGCTCTAGGGGAGGAGCCTTCTGTGCCTTTTCCTAGCTTGTGGTTCAGGGCTTAAGTGTTGGGTAGGCTTCACCTCTTCATCCTATAAGTGTTCTCCAAGGATTCTTAGCTGTCGTTATGAAATAAGAGGGTGAAACTAAAATCCAAAGTATTCAGTTGCACATTACCCACAGTGGGCAGAGGGTACGCCTTGACCCCTGAAGTTACCCCGCCGGGGGGCCGGGGAGGGAGGCTATCACAGGGAGAAGTTGGCTTAGGAGGGGGTTGCTTACTGCCCTGGCTAGAGCTACCAGAACCATAACAATAGCAGCAGCTAACACTTGAGTTCATACGTAATAATAAATAAAAGCTAACACTTACTCCGGGCTGGATGTGGTTCTGTTCTAAAGGCTTTACCTGTACCAATTCATTTCCTCCTTTCAACAATCCTACCATCATTGACTCCACTTTACAGGTGAGGCAGCTGAGGCACTGAAGTCAAGGTCACAACAGCTCTAAGTTGTGGATCAGGGCTAGCATTCAGTTGTTTGGCCCGCAGCCCACACGCTTACCTACTCCACAGACAGGAGGTGGTGTGGGGTCATGGCGTACGAACCCAGGCCTTTGGGTCACACAGGCCACCGTCTCACTGAGTGACCTTGGGCACATTAGCATTCTTAGCCTCAGTTTCCTTAACTGTAAAAGGGGAGCATAGGCACCTACCTCCGAAGGGTGTGTGAGAATTAACTTAGACAATGTATAGAAAGTGACTGGGGCAGTGCCCATTGCATAGTAAATACTCAATACATGGTAGTGATTTTACTATTATTATTGTTAATATTAGCCTGTCCTTTAAGGAGCTTTTTATTTTTGCTGGGGATCAGGGGTGGAGAACATATATGTACACATTAAAGTGCTTTAGGCGCATGGGGAATTCAGTATGTACCAGAGCCATGTAATACCCAACAAATGCTGCCTCCTCCCCATGCCCCCAGCAAGGGAATAATTAGAGTCTGGGCAATCACGGGGGCTCCCTATTGGAGGCTACTTCTCAGCAGCGTTCTGAGCCAAGAGGGACCATCCCAAGTTGGTGGTTCCCCTTAGGAGAGTTCGTTGATCTCCCCAGACAAGGACGAGTGCACCAAGGACAACGGCGGGTGCCAGCACGAGTGCGTCAACACGTTTGGGAGTTACCTGTGTCGGTGCAGGAACGGCTACCGGCTCCATGAGAATGAGCATGACTGTAAAGAGGGTAAGACTGGACTGCAGCTGCGGGGTGGTGGAGGGGAGCTAACCTTGGCTGCCAGGAGTGTGCTGGTGTGTGAGAGTGAGAGTGAGGAGCCCTGAGCCCCCTTGAGGGTCTGCATCTGCCTTCCCCTCTCCTGCCCTCTTGCTGAAGAGCAATTTTCCCCAGGGTAGCTCACTCCTTCAGGAGGCGTGTAAGGGCTCTCAGGTGCTCTCCTGGAGTTACTGCAAAGTGGTTAAACTCCCAGGCTCCAGGATCAGACTACCTAGGTTTAAATCCTGGTTCTGCTACTTACTACCTGTGTGACCTTGGACTAGTTACTTAACCTTTCTGAGCCTCAGTTTTCCCGTCTGTGAAAAGGGGCTAAATATACCCCTTCTTAAAGTTTTTCTGAGGATTAAATGAGAGAATGCCTAGAAAGTATTTCAGTCTGGCACATATTAAGCACTTGAACTGTTAATAAATATCAGCCATCTATGTCATAATATTTATTGTGTGCAGTTCTAATAGTAAAATAGAATTGGGAACACTTTGCTCCCTGCTCCATTTACTACTGGGAGTTCTTCAGGGCCAGATGGCTTTGAATGTCTAGTCATTCTGGGAAAGGCCTTCCTTTGTTCTTACCCCACCCTGTAAAGAGAGTTTGAACATCCCTGATAAACACACAGGCCTCCAGGCCTTGGCCCCAACCATGGAGCCCTGCAAAGGACCTCAAGGGTGAGGCATAAACATTTCAGAGTTAGGAGATTTGGCTGGGGTTCCTGGAGTCTGTTCAGGGTCTTCCTGGAATGTTATAGGATGCGCTAAGATATCTTTAGAAGCAGAGTACAGCCCCCCTGCTGCCCCAAGCTCAACCTTACGACACAGACAAGGGTGATCACAAGCTGGGTGGGGAGGCAGGTTGGAAGAACTTGGAAAAAACTGTCATTCTGGAACTTAAAAAAAAATGGTTGTCCAACCCCTGTGAGGTGAGCTTGGGCCACAACAAGGCTTGCCTCCTGTGGTGTGGGGGAGGCCATGAGGGATGTAAACTGCTAAGGTTCCACCAGCTAAACAGTAGCTCCCTCCTATGGGCTCCCTCAGGGGGTGCGGGAGCAAACCTCCCGGGAGCTGAATCCTTACCCCTTGGGTGCTGTACTCTGTGTGGCTGCGGAACGGAGCCAGCAGTGAGCAGTAGGAAAGTCCTCGCAGCCCCTTCACCCTCCCCCTTCTTTTGACCTGCCCTCAACTGCCCGCTCCCGCTACCTCAGCCTGAAACCACAGTGGCACAAGGCCCAACTCTTCAGCTCCCTCTATTTCTTAGTCAGAACTAGCAAAGGTAGACCCGGGTTTGAGTCCTGACTCTATCCTTTACTAACAAGTCACTTAACCGCTCTAAACTTACCTTCATTTGGACAGTGGGAAGGATAAAATGAGAGGATGCATTCAAAATGCTTAGCACAGTGCCCAACACAGAGGGACACAAATTCTAGCGATTGGCCAAAATCCTACTCATTGAGCAAGACAAGGGGCCACTCTTTGCTAATAGCACCGTAACCAGGGCAACATCTCTAGCCTCCAAATGAAATTGCTTTGAAAAACTAAAAGTGGTATATAGACGAAGGCATAGTGATGAAGATCTCTGTTAGCGTTTGCTGGGCCTTTTACATGCATTATCTCATGTAATCCGCATAATTCTCCTATGAGGTTGGTACCTCTTTTACAAATAAAGACATCAAGACTTCCATAAATGCCCAAAGTCCCACAGCTTGAAGGTGGCAGTACCAAGACTTGAACCGAGGTCCATCTGACTGACCGCAGGGCCTGTGCTCTTAACCACTCCCTCTGCCATATTTCCAGTCATAACCACAATGTGAAGAGTAACAGTAAGAAAGATGACCTGATTCCTCAGCCCCCACCAGGAAGGCAGCAAAGCCGAATAAATCAGCAAATCTCTGAGCCAGGCGACACTTGATTCAGGCGGACCCCTGCCCCTACGTTTGCTAATGACCCTGTGACAAATAAGAGCGAGGGGAGGAGGCTCTCTTAGAACACCTCCTATGATGCCCGTAAGTGAATTATGTCTCTCTTTGCGTGTGTCCCCATTGCCCCCAGCTGGCTGTGCACACAAGATCAGCAGTGCAGAGGGGACCCTGGTGAGCCCCAACTGGCCTGACAAATACCCCAGCCGGAGGGAGTGCACCTGGAACATCTCGTCAACCGAGGGCCACAGGGTGAAACTGGTGGGTAATTTTCGTAGTTAATTGACATCAGGGACCTTGGTGTCAGACAGACGTGGGTTTGAGTCTCTGCTCGGCCGGTTCCCAGCTCTAAAACTTGGGGGAAGTTACTCAACATTTCCAGGACTCAGTTTCATGATCTGGAAAATGGGGATGCTAGTGAAACCTACCTCACGAGCTGTTGTGCAGATTTAAACAGAGGATATACATTAAGCCCTCAGCAGAGGGTGGTAGGTGCAAAAAGCTCTATAAATAGCACCTGTTCACAGCAGTACCAGTTTGAGGCGGCACCCAACACCCAGTGCTGTTTGAGATTGAATTGTTCCCTGTTTTAATTTTTTACAAAACAATACATTCTCCAACCTAAAATATGTAATCAGTACAGAGGGTTAGAAAGTGAAAATAAAAACTTTCCAGATCCCTCATGCCACTCTAGAAGTGGTTTCTCTGAACATTTTCTTGGAACTTCTTCCAGAAATTTCCTGCATATATACAATCATGTATGTACGGTAATAGGATATATATATATATAATATATATATGTATATTATATATATATATTATATATATATATATCCTTTTTCTTGCCCAAACTTCTCAAATGGACTCTTATTATTCATAG
The DNA here is from genome assembly GCF_001890085.2 of Hipposideros armiger. NCBI lineage: Eukaryota > Metazoa > Chordata > Mammalia > Chiroptera > Hipposideridae > Hipposideros > Hipposideros armiger. Next base: position 4,676,046 of record NW_017731392.1, on the reverse strand, counting down.
CCTTATATGACGTACAGGTTTTCTCAATTAACAATAGCAAATTAAGTTTTTTATGCTAATTCTCTCTTGAATTAAAAATATATATCTTCCAAGAGTTTTTTGAAAGCTGCATCCATGCGTAAGATTGTGTTCTGCATACCACGCTGAGTTATTTCAAAGAGAAATGAGTCTTTCCTACAAGTCTCTTCCTGGGCCTCCAGGGACTCGCAGGTCCTGGAGTGTAAAACAAACCCTCTTGCCAGCTGGAGAAGTTGTTGTACTCGAGACAAACAGTTTTTAAATGGGTTGTTCAGACTCTGGAGATGAGTAAGCTCTTAAGAAGGCATATGGATGTCCCTCTGAATTATGGACGGTAATGGAAAGTGGAAGGGAACAAAGGAGAACATGATGATAAATAGATTTGGCCCTGGGGCTTGTGAGGGTGTTAATTAGCGACAGCAGTGAGGACAGGTAGGTTGAATGGACTCCCAAGCTAAAGCATGGGAGCTGGTGTCTGTCTGTGCCAGGCCTGGGGCATCGAGGGGTGGAGAAGACAGGGCCCCTCCACAGCGTGGTCCCAGTGGGTACCTCATTTCTATGTGGGAAATGATTTCGGACAGGCACTGCTTCCCCAAAACTGCCATCTGCTGGGAAATGTTCGCAATGGCAACATAAATCGCTGATGACGGCAGGGGAATGGCGCCCCCTGGTGTTGGGAACGCGCAGCCTACACAGCTGGAAGCGCGCTTCTTGTCCAAGAGCCACAGATTTTAGTAGTTGTCTCAAACGTCTTTTCCTGTCCTTTACTGTATTAAGGAACTAAAGCAACCGATTACAGTGGCCACAGTTAGGTCAGACCTCAAACTTATCTGAGGTTCATACATATATGCTCTAGTTTTATAAGAAACTTCCCTGGAAAGTGGATGGTGGATATATTGATCATGCTCTTATTTTTTTGCCACCATAGAATGTGAGTTGACTACTTCCAACTAGCTGGTGCTACACTCTATGGGGACAGCATCAAGGTGTCCCATGGATCTTTGCGGAGCTCCCTGCCCCCCCCCCACTGTCTCCCTTCCAGTGCATCACCCACCCTGGAGCCACTGCTCTCCCCTTCCTGCTCCCGCCCATGGTCCTACCCCTGCTCTCTGGCCCCCAACTCCCTTTCTGTAAGGTGTGAAGAGCTTTGCTCATTTAAAGTGTGATTGTCATTCCTATGGCCTCTCTCTACCTCCATCCCTGCCCTGTCACCCCAGCCCCCTTCTTGTGAATTGAGATCCCCCCTCCCCAACTAATGTCCTCTCTCTTACTCTGTCATTTGATCTAAGTCTTTATTAAACACTGTCCCCCCTCACCTTGTCCCATCTCCCTCGCAGCCGTGGGCAGGCCATCAGTCAGTCATCTTCCCAGCGCCTGAAAAGCCCTACCTTTGGGACTACAAAGCCTGGTGTACGGCCTGGAATTGTGGGGCTCCTCTGGCCAGCTTCAGGGGACAATCTTTACAGGGTACAAGGAGGAGAGAAGCAGTATAGCCTGGGGATGGTTAGCAGTGTGGGCTGGAATCCAGCTGGCTGAAGGTCAAGTCCAGCTCCATCCTCCTCTAGCTGTGTCAGCTTGGGCAAGCCACTTAACGCCTCTAAGACTCAGTTTCCCCTTCCACACATTGGGGATAATAATAGCTCTTCCGTCCCCCACAACATCATCAAAATCAAGTGAGAAAATGCAGGGCTCTGTATGGAGAGAAACATTCAACTAACGTCAACCACCATGAGGGTGATGATATGGGGCAGTGTGCATGTCGTAAGACCTCCTTCACATCATTTGTACTATAGAATTGCGCAGTTTAGTGCAGAGGTTAAGGGCACGGGCTGTGGAGCCAGACCTTCTGGTCATGGCCCAGCTCTGACGGTGACCTTGGGCAAGTCATCTGACAACTCTGTGCCTCAGTGTCCTCATCTATCTGTAAAGTGGAGATTACAATGGTGGACACATCACAGGGTCATGAGGATCAATACTTGTGAAGGATTTGAAACAGCTCCTGGCCCCGAGTGAACACTCAGCGGTTGCTGCTGTCATTATTAAGTGAGGGGGAAGCTGTGTGATATGATGGAAGGAGCACAGACATCAGCAAGCATTTTAACAATCTGAACCCGACCATCTCATCTGAAAGTGGTCGCAGCAGCAGTAGCTCATGTAATTACCTCCTAGGGTTGTTTGGGGGACTAAAAGAAGGACCAAGTCCAGGCCCTCTCCACAGATGTCACCATGGGCTCCACATCCCTTGTACAGCTGGCTGGCCAGACACATGTCTTGCCGGGCCCAGTCCCCCTCCCACCCCTGGGGGGGTGTGGCCCCCACCCCAGCTGAACGCCAGGCCCTTGCCTCACTTTCTGCTCTTCCATCCCCAGACGTTTAATGAGTTTGAGATCGAACAGCACCAGGAATGTGCCTACGACCACCTGGAAGTGTACGACGGGCCTGACAACCTGGCCCCCATCCTTGGCCGTTTCTGCGGCAGCAAGAAACCAGACCCTGTAGTGGCTTCAGGCAGCAGCCTGTTTCTCAGGTTTTATTCTGATGCCTCGGTGCAGAGGAAAGGCTTCCAGGCGGTGCACAGCACAGGTATGTGGGCCGGATGCCCAGCCTTTTTGACTGGAGATAGACAGGTGATAAAGGCCACGAAAGGACTGCCTGTTGTTCTGACTATGGGGGCTGGGGGAGGTGTGTAACAACATACCCCTTTTAAAATGAAACATGGGCAACAATAGGGGGAAGGGTTGTTTTCTTTTAATGTCCTTAACTGACAACATTTAAAGTGGGCAACCCTTTGTTGGTGCCGCATTTCTTTCCTCCATTTCTTCCTTCCTCCTATCCTCTCTTTTAAAAATTTATTTGTAATTTTACTGATCTGTGAAATCCAAAGCTCTGGGAACTGAGTGGTGGAAAGTAGCCCTTTCTAAGGACCAGTTCTGGAATATGAAAAATGTTTCTGTTTTTCATTATTTTTTCCTCCACTTAAAATGTAAATAGCTTTATTTGGTCCTTTGGAGGAAAATGTATATACACAAAACTGACATACCTGCTGTGTTAAATAAAAGAATGTCAGTAAGAAAGTCGTCAGTGCTTTGGCCACTAAAATGTTAACACCTGGGACTAGAACCCACCCTTTGATGCTGGCATTCGATGGTGGCCCTTTGGCAAAGTAGTGGCTTCCCCACGGCCCACTCAGTCTGAGATCATGATCAGGGGACCCTGTGAGGTTTTCTGATCCCTTTAACAGCCCCTTCACCCAGTTTTTTTTTTCAGAACTAGAAAATGGGAATCAGGTGAAACAAAATGACAACCAGCAAGCATCCTTAGGTGGTTTAGCTGTCCTTGCCTAGCAGAAAACTCTTCACTGTCTGCAGAACCCTCTCAGTTCCGTAAGGGACTCTAGCTTCCCAGAGAGAAGTTTAAAAGCCATTGACTAGTGACTACACTCTCTTATCCCTATAGTCTGTGTGTAGGTGCTTGAGGTGGGTCAGAGTCCCAGCAGAAAATGGGGGTACGCTCAGATACAGTCGTTATTTGAGGAGAATTTAATGAGGGACTCTTTACAAAGGTGTGGGCGGAGTGTGACGACACCACAAGAGACAGTGTAGCTAGCCACCAGAACTAGGAATTGCAGGGCTGTTACAACCCCCAGGCCGGGCTGAGGGAGCAGTTCCTGGAGCCTGGAGACAGAAGCGGGGCAAGCAGAGGGCTCCGGGGCTGGAGCTGTGACCTTCAGCTGAAGAACACAGTCTTGGCAACCAGGCCGGAAAGGAGCCTAGGACTAAATGCCCTGACCTCTCTCTCTTCCCTCCTCTGATCTGCTGATGCTCCCCATGGCTGACTCCAACTGGAAGGCAAGAGGGCGAGGGGGCCCATCCATGTCGACTAGAAGTCAGCCTTGTAGGGCCCGGAGCAAGTGGTGAAGAACAGAGAGGGGAACTGGCAGGATGGATAGAAGCCATCTGTGCCCATTTCATTGCTACCTGTACGTCAGGAATTTGACGTTTCCTAAAGACAGCTCAGACCTGGAGAAATTCTAAGCCAGAGCACACACGGAGCTAAGATTGGCAGCTGGACAGGACTGGGGCCAGCTAGGCTGAGAGTATCACAGGACAGTGCAGAAGCCCTGCCATGGCGAGCTCTGGGCCTCTCAAGATCATGGAGCACATTGAGGACAGACAGTGGAGGAATTTGCCTCCAAAATTTCTGATGCTTTCTAACCTCTGATCACTCTCATTTATCCATTTATATTTTGTGGTCTCTAGTGGCCTAGACACAAGACGTATGGGACCCAGGCCAATCAGAGTTACGGTCCTAGTAAAAACCCCAGAAGCCAAGACTACGGAATACGAAGTATGAGGCACAGCTCATCTGTGACACACACAGGGGCCGCAAGGTGGCTTGCAGTCAGCATTCTGAAAGGCATTAGCAAGTCAAGTCTGTTCTGAGATGTCTAGGTTTCCGTTTACCAGCAGTTCTGATGTGCTTTTGGTGCCCTCTGTTGGCAAAAACGAAAAATTACAGTAAGTCGGCCAGGCTGGTGTGAGCCCTTCTCAGATGCTTCCAGCACTTCCAGGGAATTGACTGGCAAAGATCTAAGCAGCCAGGTTTTTTTTTCAGTAGTGTGCTCCGGTGTTCCCGGAGGCCTTATGTGGCCCAACCTGGGAACATAGGACCTTCGCTGGTAAGGGCCAATTTGGACCCCCCCGTGAGCCCTGAAATTCAGAGGCATGGGCCTCTGTTTACTTCTCTGTAAAAATGACAAGACTTGATGACAAGACTTGCCCAGGCTCTCCCACAGGCCGCACGCAGGTTCTGTAGAGAAAGCTGGCTTGTATGAAGGGTGTGAAGACGGAAGTCCCAGACTGGGGAGTAGAGGGGCGGGGTGTTGCAGGTGGCTCATGGGTTCTCTGTGCCGAGAGAGCATTATGGTTCTCTCTCCACTCCAGAGTGTGGGGGCAGGCTGAAAGCTGACGTGCAGACCAAAGAGCTCTATTCCCACGCCCAGTTTGGGGACAACAACTACCCGAGTCAGGCCCGCTGTGACTGGGTGATTGTGGCAGAGGACGGCTACGGCGTGGAGTTGATCTTCCGGACCTTTGAAGTCGAGGAGGAGGCCGACTGTGGCTACGACTACATGGAGGCCTACGACGGCTATGACAGCACGGCCCCCAGGCTCGGCCGCTTCTGTGGCTCGGGGGTGAGTCCTAGGGACCCTGGGCCCAGGACAAAGCATGGTGATTTCGAGTAGGAGCGGTGGAGTCAGCGGTGGGTTTGGGTCCTAGTTACCCCTGTCAATTATTAGCACGAACCAGGAGGCCTGTTTTGCAAAGTAGGAAATTGGGGAGAATAATCAGCAAGGAGGCTGGGAGAGCATGAGTCCAGTTCAGGAAGGCCTCGGACTGAGGTCAGCTGTGGAAGAACTTTTCCCATTCAGGGCTTTCTTCCTATTTTTGCAGAGTTCCCCCCCTTGCCGCCCCCCCCCCAATTTTTATTTGGCCTGAAGGCTTTTTAAATTATACTTTTGCATATTCCATGTATTTACTGTTCTCTTCCCCAAACAAAACCAAATGCCTGTAAAAATTATGAATCAACATCTTACTATAAACACAATAGTTATGCTCAAAATCATTATCGCTGTTCTCATTATCACCTCTTTCCTGGGCTACCTCACCGAGACAGGGCAGGCCTGTTGTGTTCACTGTTCCCCCAGCACCAGACATAGGGCCTGGCATACAGTTGGTGCTCAGTGAAAGTGTGTGGGTCAGCAGTATAGTGTTCTGGTCCCACTCTGGCTGCACCACGGTGGGCACTGCCCACACCGGTCTCCTGCCCTCTCCTCCCAAGGGCTCATCACTCAAGCTTCTTTGCTATTGGCTTGACTTACAGCCAATCGTTTTGGAGTCACTAGTGCTCCTTGTGCTAATCAGAACCTCAAACTGGCATTTATATAAGTCTTTGAATAATTTCCCTTCATCTCCCCGTGCCCTCCCAATAAAGAAAAAATGAAAGTTGTGACAAGCAGTGCAGTACCTTTGATAGATAACATGTTTCATACTGTAGCTCCACATGCAGAGGGAAACCTTGGAGCATCCTGAGCAGTGAAATGCGTGGGAAGCCCCGTCTGGTTCCACTAGAATCTGGTAGATAGTAGCCTGGGAACCTGGCTCCCATTCATGAAACACCTGGCACAACCTTTCCGACAAATGTAGTGGCTCTGTTCCACGTCCTGTCCTTAGACAGGGCATAGGCTTAAACAATGTCTTTGTTTTAGGTCTCCTGGGAGACACATCACAATGGTGACCCTAGGGCTGAGTGATTCATGGTACACACTTTACCGTCCAAAAGACCTGAGCTTGGGTCCTGCCTAGCTGTGTGCACTTGAGTCTCAGTTTCCTCAAGCATAAAATGGAGATAGTGCCTGCCTTGTAAAGTTTTGTAAAGTTTACATGCAGTAAGATCTGAAAGAGTTTAGAGCAGTGCACTTGATAAATCTATGCACTTAATAATAAATAATAGATTCTATATGAGCGATGTGTCTGCGATTATCTGGAAAAGCAGGTACAGGGGAGCTCTCTGGAGCAGAATTTGCAATGCTTTCCTTCAGAAAGGAGCTTGTTTATCATCCCTTCAGAGTCTCTGGTACCAGGGTCACCTCATGGCAGCATCAGACATCCTATGTCTTTGTGTAAGGCTCTGTCTCATTCTCCTTATTTTAAACTCCAACCACAGCCAACTGGCTTAAAGCCCCCTGCTTGTCCTTCTCCTTCCCTCAGCCATTGGAAGAAATCTACTCGGCAGGAGATTCTCTGATGATTCGGTTCCACACGGACGACACCATCAACAAGAAGGGCTTTCAGGCCCGGTACACCAGCACCAAGTTCCAGGACGCCCTGCACATGAAGAAATAGTATCAACATTCTTGCAAGACAAGAACTGGGAAGGTTTTTTTTTGTTTGTTTGTTTTTTTAAATAAAAATAGCACCTTGTGAATCTGCCCTAAAACAGTGTACAGTATTTTTCTCAAAAAAACCCTCAAAATCTAATCTTGAAGGTATGTATCTGATGAAATTTGGCCAACGAGTTAGAAGATGTTCCTTGGATTCTGGCTGCAACATTATCAACTGTGGACTTTTAAAGAAGATTAAGGTTTGACGTCACTGCTCACTCAAGTTATGCCTGTTATGACCCATTCTCCTCCTCCCTTGCTCCTATGGGGCAAAAGACCAGACCTTGGGTTGG
>NW_017731392.1:4586723-4666165 GCF_001890085.2 Hipposideros armiger | reverse complement strand
CCCTTGGCTCCAGCAGGTGGTTTTTAAGTTTCCTTTGTAGACTGAACTGAAAAATAACCCCAAATGCCTAAAAGGTTTCTTTTTAAAAAAGAAAAACTGTTTCGAGTGTTATCTAGAAATAGATTGTAATGTTAATTTTGTGTAACTTTACATTTCATGAGGTGTTGTCAATTTCAAAGAGAAAGTGGAGAGGCGCCAACATATGTCTCTGTCTAGAAAGAATTGTTTCATTAAAGAATGTGGATCGATTGATGTGTCCTGGGTTCGTATTACCAGTTCCGATAAGATTGTTCCTCTTGATGAGGATTTTTGCCCAGTACCACAAGAACTTGGGGAAGAGAGAAAGGGGGGGGACCTTCTCTACGGCCCCCGGCTCTCTGGTGAGTACCCAGGACCTGGCTCCAGCACAGAGCTCCTTATTGTCCCAGGCAGGCGGTCATGAGCAAAGCTAAAGGTGGCTTCAAAGCTGCCCTCTTTCTTGGATCCGAACAGGCTGGAAATTTGGCAACATAAGTGTTGTGGAGATGTTTGCTCCGGCAGTTTTGCTAGATGTGGCAGACATCTTCTGTTTGTCCCTCTCTCCACTCTCCCCCACCTGGTTTTGTGCCTGAGGACCACATCTGACCTCTAACACTGAAGGTCATGGCTCTTATAAAGTGGCCCTCTCCTTCCACTCGTCCCTTCAGGCCTAGGGGTGGTAATGACATTCTGCTGGCCTAACTCTGGGGTACTGCATTATCCCCCAAAGGGACCTTTTCAGTGTTTTAATAAGCCCCCTTTAAACACGGCAAGTTGAGTGTATCGCTCATTTCCTGTGGGGACCCTGACTGATACAGGGTCATTTCTCACACAGGACAGAGACTCCCATCTCATGGAGGACAGCCTTTTTAGGTTGACCAGATGAAGAGACTATTGGGTATGTTTGGAGTTCTACGGGGTCATATCAAGGAAGGACAATAGGGAACTACGTTTTTAAAAACACTCGTCTTAATGCAACGCTAGCTAACACATGCAATTGTTTTGTGCTATAGAGTGTCAAGGTTTTATGACTTCCTGCCTTTTGCAGTCACTAATACCTAAAGGATGAGCCCCAGTGATAAGGATATGACTGCTTGATGTACAGGTCAGGATAAGGTAGCTTATACTGCAACAAAGACAACCCCTTGATGTCAGGGGCTTTACATAATAAGGCTTATTTCCTGTTCACATTACACGTTCACGTCTGGTATCTGGAAGCTCTGCTACATCATCCTCAGTCAGGCCGGGGCCGGGCTGATGGAGCAGCTGCTTTCTACAGCGTTGCTGATTCCTAGGAAGAGGAAGAGAGCACGACAAATCACACACTGGCTCTTACAATGCCCACAAGTGACTATCACTTCTATTCCCATGTCATTGGCCAAAGCTACTCATAGCGCTCTTCTTCAGGTGAAGAATGAGGTGAATTAGAAATATCTGGTGGACCCCACTGATGATTCTCACATGTGACTTTCATAGCTCAGGAAATGACCAGAATCCTGTTTAACATTTTACTTCATCACTACTTCCATACTGACATTTTAGATACAGATTTTTAAAAATCAGAAGAAGGCCACCTATCGTTTAGAATGAACCCGCTTTGTAAACTGACCAGTAGTTGCCTGGCAAGCCATCAGTGTGATGGGGCTTGTACAAATTTAAATGGTGGCAAAATACAAATGATCAGAGAATCTTAGAGTTGGTGTCCCTAACCTCTCACCCACTAAGGGTATACCTTCCGCGATTTCTAAGGTGATAATTCTCAGGCCTAATATTTCCGTAGGAGGAGAGCCCATCACTTCACCTATTCCCTCATTTTTGGTTGATGGTGCCAAGTTTCTTTTTGCAGAACCTCCTTTTCTCATGTGGGAGGGACCTGCACTGGGCAGACCATCAGCCAGGTGGCAGGTCCTCTTTGGGCACATGACCAAGGCTGGACCAATCAGACCCTCGTCCTGGAACTGGAGTCTTGATCACGGGGCAAAAGGACTGAGATATTTTGGAGCTCCTTTTCCCTGGTAGGATATCCTGAGAGGAGTGTCTAGGAGTCCCTGTGGCTGAAGCCTCAGGAGCAGCCTAGCTCTGCCTCCCCAGAGCCTGATTTCCAGGCCCTCTGTTCTTTCTGTGAGCTCCACTACACCCAACCAATAAATCCCCCTTCTTCTTAAATCAAATCAGAGTCCATTGTGATGCTTGTGACCGGGAAACTATGGCTGATGCAGACACTTAGGCCAGGGCACCACTGATGAGTGGTCTTACCAATTCTTCTAAAGGAATAATGTGTCCATCAGAGGGAGAGGAGAGCTGGTGACCAGTGGATGCATAGCAAATAAAAAGTGTCTAAAAGGACATCACTGGCCTTGCCCATCTGCAGACAGCCTAGCCAGAAGAGACTAGGTCCATGAACTGGAGTTCCTTGCTCTAGTTATTTGGTTCAGGTGTGATTCTATGCCACCAAACTCAATTGGAAGTATAATTCGTGCCAGTTGTGCTGATTTAAATAGTCCAGTCATTGTTAACTGTATCATCCCACTTTATAGCTTGGGACTGAGGCTGGAAGGAGTTACCTCACTTGCCTAAGACCACTCAGCTTCCAGAATGGCAGCTAAGGCTTTAAACACAGGTCTGCCTGAACTACGTCTCCATGACATACAGGTGCCAGTAGATGCAGTTTGGGCACCGCTGAGGAGTCGGGAACTGGAAGCCTCATGAGACAGAGACCACGATGGTCTTGTTTGGACAGTATCCCAGTGCCTGGGTCCCACATCCCAAACCTGTTCTCCAGTATTCCCTGACTAAACAAATGGTGCCTCTATTTCCTGTTCGTAAAGCCTCGAACCCAGGCGTCGGCTTCATTCTGCTCTCTCCCTCATCTTCTCTTACCTCCCCTGCCCCACGTTTTTTTTCCATCATCAAGTCTCACTGCCTCTGCTGCCTCCACACTAAGTCACAAACCCACTCCCTGCTCGTCACTCCCGCTGCCCCATCCCAGGGCAGCCACCATCATCACTCACTTGGACTCTGCTAAATAGTCTCCGGGTAAACACTCTTGTCCCCTGTAATCCACAGAGAAGCCAGGTGAGTTTTGTCAACCATCAGTTAGGTCAGGCTCCCATCTCACTTAAAATCCTTGAAAGGTTTCCCATTGCTCTGCAATGGAAATCTTACTGTGCCCTCCACGCTCGCATCTTAGGTCCCTAACTCACTCTATCCTTAACCCCTTCCGGGGTCACTCCCTGGTTTATGTTGCTTCTTCCAGTTCTGTGGGCGCACCACACCTGCTTCAGCTCCAGGGTTTTGAGTCTGCTGTTTCCTGTGCCTGGGACACTCTTTCCATCTTTCACACGCAGCTAAATGTCATCTCTTGGGGACATCTGAAGTCAACCGCCTCCTGGTGACTCTGCTAACTCTCCCCCCCACCCCTCCCGTCCCCGTTTGTCCCCCACAGTGGTTTCACTTGTTCTGATCATTGTCTGCCTGCCCTTGCTGGAACATAGACTCCCTAAAAGCTGAGTCTTCATTTGTCTTCATCACCAATGTTGAGGACTGTGCCCAGAACAGTGCTCAGCAGATAGAAGGTGTCAAAAAGATTTGTTGACTATAGGAAGGAATGTACTCATTTAAATGATCAGATTTATTGGTCTTAATCCTGTTGTTTCATTGGCATGGGACTCCAATTAGTTCACCGTTTTAAAGAAGCAAACTCCTAACAGAGAACTAGTAAGAAACAGAAAGCAGCACATGTCACCGGCCTCCTCCAGCTCTAGGAGGGTCTCCACTCAGTGTGAGAACAGAAAGGGGTGAGACCAAACTCACTGCCAGGCAGCTCATCCACCAGGGAGTGTGTTCACTGTGCCAGCTACAGCCCTGCCTCAAATACAGAGTGGGTTCCAACACCCATTCCGTAGGCATTCTCTGCAGAGATGCTGGGAGCGTATTGACTCCACCATTGCTGGGACAGTGGTCAGCGCTGATGCCTGGCAGCTGAGAATGAAGCAGCCAGCCTCAGCCTGTGTAACCCATTGTTTCTAAAGCGCTCCCAGCTGCAGGAGCCTCCCAGCTCTCAGGCCAGCTGTGGGTTCTTGGCTGAGTTGAACGTTTAATGAAAGAAGGGGCCTGAAAAGTAAGAAGGACCAAAAATAAAGGCAAAGGGTTTGATGACCCAGGCCATACACGGTGGCCATGGAGCAGGCCATCTTCCCTGAGGGATGGGCCGAGAACTTGGCTACTCCCCTGACCATAAATGGCTTGGCCAGGGCTCCCTTGGAGCCACCTCTTGCCCTATCACCCTTGCTCTCCCAACTGGATATTCCTACAAATGTGAGACACAAGCCAATAACACCAGTGAGAAAGGAGCTTGCCGAGGGCAGTGTTTGGAGAAGGTTCTTGGGAGACTATCGGAATGGTAAGTGAGAGCTAGCACCTTTTCTCAACCTAACTCATTCTCTCTATAAAAACAATTTTTAAAGCTCACATATTCTAATTCTAATAGAATTCTGTCCTTGGTACAATGAAGTCAAGGGGCTTGGTTTTAAATTATGTACCTATATGCAAAGCTCTAATCATTTTTTAAAAAATTCTCATCAAGTATTTGCTGATCTCACCTTTTATTTTAATATTAAGGTTTGTTTCTAACACCCACATACAACAAGAGTACAAACTAGATGTTTCAGCTAAATTCATTTCCCAGCTGAATCAGTGGGTCCAGTCAATGCTTTTATTCTTATTGTTCTGTGTGCTTTCTGCTACCTGATCAGAAACACAGATATTTGTAAGTTGCATCAGAAACTTTCCATCTTCATTTATTGATTGACTTGTGATATAAATTGGGTTGAGTCTCAATCAAATGAAGTTTGCTAAGTTAGGAGGGAAAACAGAAGAGGCTTCCATGATGCCTTTATGAAAGAGATTATGTAAAGGAGTGGAATTCAGGCTTTGGAGTTAGGCAGATCTCTGATCTAACCCAGCCTCTACCACTCACCAGCAGGTGACCTTCAGAAACCAGCGTGGTCTCAGTTCTCTCACCCACGATGTAGGGATGAGAGAACTCCCCTCGTGGGGAGGCTCTGAGTGCAATGTCTGACACACAGCACACCCTCAGCAACAGTGAGTAAGGATCCCATCTTTCCTTCCTTCTCCTCCCAAACAGCAAACTTATAACAAGTGACACTCAGCCACTGAGACCCTACAGTGCCTTTGGAACCATTATGTAGATATTAAATTGTGCTCAGACTACCAGTAAGAGTATTTGAGCAATGCGTATTGTACCAAATTCCAATACTTTGACTATTGCTGATCGATGCATGTGATTCCATCCAAGAACGTCCCAGTGTCTTCACTGTGCTCTCTCTGTGCTGGCCAGGTCAGGAAGAACATGACACCACACAAACACTCATATGCCTGGAGTGTTTTACCGTTTAGAGGGAGGTGCCACAAATGTTATTTCTTTGGGGCTTATCTTGTGAGATGGGCAGGGCAAGTAAACCATATTCCCATTTTGAGAATGGAAACCCCGAGCCTGGGAGAACAGATTTGTTGTGAGGCAATGGAGAGTGGGGAGTTCAAGTCACTTTTCCAAGGCCACACAGCTGGCAAGTGGCTGAATCTGGACCCAGATCCCCATGAGGTGACTCCAAACCCAGGGCTGCCTCACCCCACCCTGCTGCCTCTGTAAAGAACAAATTTACGTGATGTTTTTCTCTCCATGAGAGCACTGTAGTGTGTTTCTACACAACATGAATGTCTTTCTGAAGGTGGCCAAAATCGTCGTCATCCAAATGTTGATAAACAGCCCACGCAATGGCCTGCTTGTTGCTGCTCCTCCCTTCTGCCGTCCCTCCAAAGGAAGCTTTGTCTTGGGCCTGCTGACATCAGTGTCCACTCCTCGCTGATGAGCTAAGGCTCTGGGCAGCTGCATTCAGTGGCCAGCAAGTGTCCTTGCAGCCTCTGTGGGCTCGCTTGGTATTAGCATGAAGGGCAGTGTTCGGTCCCTTGAGCAAGAAGCCCCTGACCTATGGTGGCCCACTTGCTCTTATGTTGTCCTAGAAGAATGTCTCTCGTGGTCTTGGTGAAAAGCAGCATCAGAAAGACTGGCATCCATGAACCCTAAATGCAGTGAAAGAAGACGGGGACAGGGAGGAGGAAGAAGCCAGCAGAAGCCCTGGGCAGGGCCTGACCCAGATATATGGGCATTTGGGCAGGCTAACAATTTGGTGCCCCACTGAGCCCCGGTCTTTAAATATTGACTCCATATTTGGGGAAGAGGTGAGGCTGCATGTGTGCTGAGTGAGGGGAGGGGAGAGAAGGGTTAGCTTCTCTTCTGTCGTCCTGACCAGCTCAGCTCCAGTCCAGAACCTCTTCCTCAGACTCAGCAAAAATGGAAGCCTTGTCTTTCTCAGGTTCTCTCTCCTGGGAAGGGGGTTCAGAACATCTCCTTAGAGCAGGAGTTCTTGTTGGAGCGTGTCCCTTGGGGATTTTATTACCTAGCTCTAGCAGAAAGTACCAAGTACTTCTAAATTCACACCGTTCCATTCCTGAAAGAAGTTCTAGGAAAAAAAATTTATTCCAGCACATTGCTGAATTTCTAGTAATGTTTTTGCTGCCCTTTTCGATTGGGATTCCTGAGGCAATAGCCCTGCTGGCTGGCCCCTTAGTCTAGCTCTGGTTGAGGACCTGGGAGGGGCAAGGGGACAAATTGACTTGACACTGAGGGAAGAACCGATGGCCTCAGGCTCCTCTGTTCCTCTGCTCTTTTTGGGGGCCTAGACTGGGAGAGGACCCTGAGGCTGACTGAGCCTATGGGATCGGTGACTTGTCTTGGAATCTTCCAGAATCAGTGACATTTAGTGGAGGGGTCAGGTAGGCGCCTGGCTGACCATTCCCGGGAGCTTGAATGTTTTCTTCTCTTTTGCAGAGTTTTTCACTGAACTTCACACTGCCCGCCAACACGGTAAGTACAGCTGCCCTCATTCACCAGGCAGGTCGGCAAACACCGATGCAGAGCTTTCACCATCACATACGCCATGGGGAGCAATGGCATACACAGTTCTTCAAAGGCCCTTAGGAAGAGTTGCGGCTGCTGAGAGAAATTTTTTCAATTATAAAAATGCATGTTGAAAAGGAAAACAGCAAAAAGGAAAAAAATAAAAACAAAAACCCCCACCTAAACTCCCATCCGCAGAAAACATCACTCCTTCCAGTCCTTTAGCCTCTATGTAGATTTTGACTTTTGTTGTCTTTGCACATATAATTCCTTTACATATAATTTTACATGATAAGTGTTTTCCATCAGCCTTTATAACCATAACTGAGGATGGCCACATGATATTTCTTCAAGAGAATTATTTCCTTAATTGATTAATCACAATTAGGAATAATTTTGTGATCAACACAGGTATAGATAAATCTTTATCTTCACTTAAGATGATGTCCTTAGTATATAATCTGGAAGGGGAATGTGGAGGTCAACAAGAATGAACATTTTATGGCTTTTGATTATGACATTTAGCTGCAAGTCAAAAGAGAGATTTCTATAGATGATGGAGCACAGGTTGAATCAAGAATTGATCTTCCATCTTCTGTTCTCATGTTACTGCTGGGGTTGTTTTCTGACCAGTGGTGCTGCTGTGATTGGGCTTGGCATTGTCCTGGCCCAGTTTTTCAGTGGGGTTGGCTGTGTCAAATGTTTCTGATAAGTCGTATGATTATTCGGAGAGAATAAATGGAACCTACCTGGTAAGAGGACACCTCAGCCAGGGCTCATGTTTACTGTAACGAGGAGGCACGGTTCTGGAGAGCAGCAGGAAGGCAGAACCTCGTGACTCACTGCTGGCCTTCTGGGGCCCACTGCTGGCTGCCCTGGACATCTGTCCCCCANACCCTCCCTCCCGGCTGTGACGTCCCCGCCATCCCTAATGACATCAGGAGGCTAAGGCATCTGCTGTGAATTTCGGTAGAACATTTGCTGGCGAGGGTCCCCAGTTTGCCGAGAAGAACACATCCTGGCTCCTCCTGATACTCCCTCACTCGATGGCTTTGAGAAGACGCCCCCTGTGCTGGGGATTCCATGGGCTCAGAAGAGCCTTTCTTCCTCCCTTCAGCTGTGGAGGCACTTGCTGTAGTTGACCTTGACTCCTTGACAACCAACTCAAACTGCATTTGCAAAATGTGCAAAAACCTCCTGTGAGGGACTAGTTCCGGTCCCTCGTGGGGTGAACACTGTTGAAAACTGGTGAATTGTAAGTTATGTAAGAATCAACACCCTGTGGAACAAGTCTACCTGGGACTGACTTCCTGTCGCCGATTAGGTTAAAGAGTGCATCGGTGACTGTGCTCAGACAGACTGCTATCCAATCGCCACCTTGCAATCAGAATTCACCACCGGGCACTTGTTCTAGAGAAGTGTGGAGGATGTTGTTTACATAATTTTAGAACCTCCAGGTAAACGTTAAACAGTGAGGTAGTTTTGAATGGCATTTCATTAAGGCATCTATGGGCATTATGAGCTAAAAGCTGTGGTATGTAGCTTTAAAAGAGTATTTATGTTGGAATAATTTTAAATAATGTTTACATAACCCTAAGTCCTGTTTGGTTGGTATGGAACACAGGACAGAGCACGAGAGCATTTTCAGTGAGAGCCTAGATAGCTCCCGAGCATCAGAATTCCTTTGGGATGAATCAGCATTATTTTAAATAAAGTCTTTGCAAAAAGTTAAAGGTTATATTTTTTAAAGATCTGAATATGCCCCCCAGAGGACTATGCCTGATTAAAATGATTGCTTGGGAGTAAAAAAAAAAAAAAAGAAGAAGAAGAATACAAAGAAAGATGGAAAAAAATGCATGGAAATATTTTTNGCACGGTTCTGGAGAGCAGCAGGAAGGCAGAACCTCGTGACTCACTGCTGGCCTTCTGGGGCCCACTGCTGGCTGCCCTGGACATCTGTCCCCCACCCCCCCGGGCACCTGCTCCACCCTCTGGTGGGGCCCTGCCATCTGAACCTCCCTGACTTGCTCTGCTCCCTGCTTCAGCCTCTGCCTGTTGTCTGCAGACAAATTACCTGATCTCGCTCCTTAACTGTGAAAACCTTTTAATATGGTCACTGCTGGAACTTTCCCCTGGCTGCTCCAACTCAGAAGGTCTGTAGAGACCCCAGGTTCTGTCTTGTCCTCACTTGGGCTACCCTGTGACAAGACTCAGAGAAGCAAGACGCCATTGCTTGGAGCGGTAGAGGTGAGTGAGTGAGCAAGAAGTCCTTATGATGCTAGCTGTCACCTTTTAGAGATCTTCCATGGTTAACAGCCCATTCCTCTGAGAACTGTCTCCTACTCCCTTGGACCCTATGTTGGATGCCCAGCCATCCAGTGTGCCTGGGACTGTTTGGTTTTAGCATTGAACGTGCTGCAACCTAGGCAGCCCCTTTGGAAAACCAGGAAGGTTGGTCACCCTACCTGGTTATGTTTCTATCACATAACCCTTCCCTTTTGGTGCATCTGAAATGCCAGCACACTGGGGCATTGGGGAGAGGTGGATACCTGGCTAATCAGAAACTGTCAAGTACAAAAACTGGGTTGGGTGCTGCACTTGGTCATGGAAGGCAATGTATCACTGTGGTTAGAGCTTGGATCCTGGAGCCACCCACTCGGTGCCTGCCACTTAGGGCTATGTGACCTCCACAAGTTATTTCACTTCTCTGCGCCTCAGTCTTCTCATCTGTAAAATGGGGATCATTATAGTCCTGCTTCACTGGCTGTTGTGACGAATAAATGAGTGGTAACAGCAAAAGTACTTGAACAGCCTGGCACATAGTAAGTACTCCCTAAGCATTAGCTCATACGATTAGCAGGTGCTCATGAGGGCAGGAAAATTCATCTGGAGAGAAAAAGAAGGAAGCAAATAGAGAAGAGCACAAGTGAAAGGCCACGTGCCCTGGAGAGATGGAGAGATCCCAGGAGGAATGGCTTTGGTCCCGACAAGTTCCTAGTCCCTAGCTCCGGTCCCTGGAGAAGCCAGATTCCTGCTGCTTTGGGGCTCTATGAAGCACCCCTGAATCCTTATAGTTAACTCTTTTCTGGGGGGTTAAATCCAGCCCAAGTAAATTTGTGTAACCTGAAGATAGAACATCTTACCTGATATTGGACTCTTATCACAACCCAGAGAAACTGAACACTTTAGGCAAATGCAGCATTAAGGTAATATGGGGGTGGGGGGTGAGGTTGTATTTAGATAAAACTGTAACCATTTAAGTACCAAATATCAATGCCTCCTTTATTACAATCCTCCTTTGGTGGGAGCTCTCTGCGAACGAGGTCTAGGCTTGGAATTCGAACACTCAAGTTCAAGTTAGATTTATGGTTATCTGAGGAACTTTGGACAAAATCCCATAATTTCTGAGATCTAGTTCTTTTTTTGGTTTGTTTGTTTTAAATAGAGACAATAATTGTCAAAATCCTAAGCCCCAGGAACTCCAAGATACTACTGAGGTTGGTGAGAATATTAAATAAATAACAGGCCTGACCAGAGCTTTGCCACGTTTAAAGGAACGACAAAAGCTCATACTTCTGGTACTCACCACAGCTCTGGGATAGGTTCTAACATCCCTGTTTTATAGATGAAGAAATGGGGCCCCTTAGCCTATGCGTGGAGACATCTTCATTCCACTCCAGGCAGTGAGCCCAGGACCTGCACTTAACCCCACACTACACCGCTTTAGCATAATTTTCACAGGTTAGTTGCTAACGTATAAGAAATGTACAGTAAATCTCTTAGCTGAGGTTTATTGATCCAGGTAAGACTGTCACCTGAAATAGCTCATAAATGGTGAGATCCAGTACCCCTCCTTGAGTGGAGATGTGAAGTGGAAACATGCCCTGTATTCATTCAAAGTGGAACCACCTCAGTAACATGGAGAGTTCACAACTTCAGATCCGCCCAAAGCCATTTGCTTCACTGCATGTCTGAATACAATAGGGCATCCATAAAGACCCTCGCTTCCACCAGTCTTTATGTTTTTTCCCTCAAGCAATGGGGACAGGTAGGCCCAAAGTGTGCTGGGAAGGATGTGGCGGCTAGGGACAAGGGCAAGTCCTTCTGAGGTGTAAAATAATGTTATGGCAAATCCACAGGGGGAATAACACAGGCCTCAACTGAATTTCTCAAC
The DNA here is from genome assembly GCF_001890085.2 of Hipposideros armiger. NCBI lineage: Eukaryota > Metazoa > Chordata > Mammalia > Chiroptera > Hipposideridae > Hipposideros > Hipposideros armiger. Next base: position 4,654,994 of record NW_017731392.1, on the reverse strand, counting down.
TCAATTAAATTTGTAGCCAAATTTAATTCCGTCTTACCTGGGAAGCAATCAAGTAAGGTTCTGTTTGGCAGCTGTTGTCATTTGTTGTTGTTAATAGAATGTTGAGCAAAGGGGCAAACTTTAGGCATATAGCTTCGCCTTTGATAGACTGTCTGGTATAATACGCATTCTATGGATTTTGCTTTCTTAAGATGTATGTACTTTTTCCACACAGACATCCTCCCCAGTTGTTACAGGTGGGAAAGAAGTGGTAAGTATGTCAGTTAAATTTTGGAGCCTTGGTTTTGGTCATTTATAAAATGGGGATAATAATGTTGTATCCATCTTGTGCATTTATTTTGAGGAATAGATAAAGAGTTTGATGTGTGAACTGTCACTAAGCACAGAATCTGGCTCAAGTATTATTCTTGTGACCATCTCAGCTCAAAAGTGGGGGAGAGTTTGCAAACTCACAGATGGATTTCACAAAGCGTTGAGCTAAAGAAGCTGGATGCAAGCATACGGCAGGTCCTCAAACAACGTCGTTTTGTTCAACATCATTTTGTTATAGCGTTGATGAGATACTGTGGGGACTTAACTCTTGTTTATATTAATTAGTCCATGGTAAAATTGGTTTCACTCTACATTGTTTCGCTGCAGTTCCAAGAAGCAATTGGCGCCGTTAAGTAAGGACTTACTGTGCATTCTTGCTATGTGCATTTAGATGACGTTGAAAAACAGACAAAACAAATGTATGGTGATAGATTTCAGGAGAGTGGTTACACATGGGGTGACTAGAAGGGAACATGAGGGGGCTTCTTGGGTGTGGTAATGTTCTGTTTCTTCATTCGGGTGCTGGTTACATGGATGGGTTCATCATGTGAAAAGTCATCAAGCTACATATTTATGATTTATATACTTTTCTGTGTATGTGTTATATATGAGAATTGCACATTTAAGGGGATTTTGCAGATTATCTTTGATATTTCCAGATAATCTGCAAATCTGAAAACTTATGTGGATATAAGCATGGCTATGTCCACTCAGATCAAAGGGAAATGGGAATTTGAAAATTAATCAATGCATTGAGTGCAAATAAGTAAAAAAAGAGAAAAAGAAAAATGGCGTGGAATGTAATAAAACCTTTTACAATACTTTTGGCTGATACATTGAAATGTATCTCAGCTTTTGCAGTATTGATGAGACATTTGTGTTTCTGTTCCTAAGAATGGACTGTTCCTATCCTTTGTGCATTTTTTCAACTGGATTATCGCCCTTTTTCCAATTGACTTAAACTATGTAAATTAAGTCCTATGAAAATGAGACATTTGTCATGTACATTGCAAACATTTTCACAGTATTTCATTATCCTTTTGTTTTGGTATAAAGGGTTCCTGAACATTTTTGTTTTGTTTTATTTTGAAGCAATTGAACGTTTCCTTTATTCTGGTGGAGGCTGACTCTGCTTTTCTCTGTGCCAGGACTGTGGGCCCTCTCTGGGGTTAGCAGCAGGCATCCCGTCCCTGGTGGCCACAGCCCTGCTGGTGGCTTTACTCTTCACTCTGATTCACCGAAGAAGAAGCAGCGCTGAGTCCCCTGAGGTGATTTGTAGGTTCTTTGGGTCTGGATGTGTTGGCAGGAATTGGCATTTTCGTGAAATGCTTTTTGGGCAAAGAGTGTCAGGATCTGTGTCTCTTTTCTGAGGACAAATGGTGGACATTTCTGCACCTCGATTTCTATCTCAGACTCATGACGTTACACTCCAGGTGGGGCTGATTTGTCATTACAACCTCAGCTCCCTTGAGGAAATCCGTGGCAACAAGGATGGTATTTGGAGTGGCAAAAAGTGAAGAGGGATGTCTGTTGCAATGGCAAACGCATGTCTATACAGTGGATGTGTTTTCTAAAGTCAAGAAACAAAAAGGCACAAGCTTCATAAAGAGAATGGAGATAAGCTTAGGAAAGATAGGAGACAAACAAGTACTGAGGTGTCCAGTAAGCATATGTCCAGCTTTATTTGTCTTTGCCCTTTTCCACAATCTGAACACCCATCAATCACAAGGGAATCTACCAACCCCACCCCTTCCAAATGCCAGATGGCTCTGGGGACCATGTCAGAATGCAAAGGCCACCCAGACCGATACCAGTGAGGTTCCATGGTTGTGATATAACTGTGTTGTGTGGACTCTGGGTTCTAATTCCATCCTCTGGTTATGAACATTCCTGGTGTTCTCACACTGGTACGCATTCACAGAGAGATAGAAAACCGAGGCTCTAACCCTGGCTCTGCCAATCTGTGATTTATGTGATCCTGGACGAGTGACCACCTTTTCTGTGCCTCGGTTAGTTCAACTTAAAAGAAGTCATGAAAATTACCCTCCTTGTTTTAAGAGGCAGGCAAAGTTGCAAGGATGAAATGAGGCCATGGGTATAAAGATGTGTTGACAAGCTGTAAACTTTGAACACGTTAAGGAGTATTGTGGTTGCTGGTGGTGTTATTTAAAAGTTAAGTACTATTTTCTCCACCTTCAGTGCACTTTAAAATCATCTAGGAGGCTACAAAAATACCAGTCATCAAAATCAATTAAATTAGTACCACTGGATAATAGAGCTGTGGCATTATTCTTTAAAACAAAAAACCACAAAATTTTATTATGGATAATTTTAAACATATATTAAAGTAGAGAGAATAGTATAATGAACTTAATTATCAACTCATGACCAATTGTATTTCATCTCTACTCCCACCCACTTCCCCACACTGTCCACCCTGGATTATTTTTGAAGTAACTCACAGTGGTATTTCTTGTTTATGTTTTGGGAGGGGAGAGTTATTATCTGTTTGCTTATTGTGGTTTCTTTTTAAAGTTCTCTGGCGATTGTAATGTGCACCCAGGTTTAAGAACCATTGATTTTAATCATGGTCACGGGCAAATGCTGTAACCTTTCATTTTATTTATTTATTTGTTTGTTTGTTTGTTTATACCAACTTAGGAAAGTGAGAGGCCATGTGAAATTACAGAAATTGATGACAATCCCAAGATAGCTGAGGTAAGAACTCTTGGTTATAATCACTATATATCACCATACAGTAAACAAACATAGTAAAACAAGGGTTTTAAAGACTTTTGTATGTACAGGAGAAGTGCAATATGAGCACCTGTGGAAAAGAGATGACCAAGTCAAACTCAAGGACAAAGGGGGTTCTCGGTATTTTTATTGGCTGGACAGGAATTCCAGGTTGATGTAATATCAGAAAATCAATTTAATATAACTTATTTCACTGACAAATGAAAAGAGAAAAACCATGTGACCATCTGAATAGCAAAAGAGAGTTAAAAAAATGAAACAGCCTTTTGTGATGTGAACTCTTAGCAAACTAAAACAGAATAGGAACTTCCCTAAATTGAAAGGCAGTATGTTTTTTTAAAAATTAATATCAAACATCATATCTAAGGGTAAAATGATAATGAATTCTATTTAAGATAAAAAATAAAACAAGGATGCTCTCAATTACCACTTCTATTCAATATTGTACTTTAGGTCCTAGTCAATGCAGTAGGATAAGAAAAAGAAGTAGAAAGTATAAAACTGAAAGAGAAGAAGCAAAACTGTCATTTTTTTCAGATGATATGATTATCACAGATAAATTATTTGAATTAACAAGATTCTAACAAGTTTACTGTATACAAAAATCAGTATACAAGAGTAATTTGGCATTTCTAAAAATGAATAACAATCAATTAGAAAAAGTAACTTTTAAAAATACTGTTTTGTAGTGGCAATAAAAATATATAGAATGCTGAGGAATAAATCTAACAAAAACATATAATTCCTTTATGGAGAAAAATAAAACTTTAGTAAAAGATATTAAATAAGACCTAAATAACGGTAGTTATATATACCATGCTCCTAGATTGGAAGACTCAATAGCATAACGATGCCCAACAATCTCAAATTGATCTGCATAATAAATGTAAATCCAATACAAACCTCAACAGATTTTTTTTTTCATGGAACTTAATAAGATGCTCCTAAAATCTGTATGGGAGAAGGGAGAAAAACGATTTGAAAAATAACAATGAGCAGATGATATAGAAAACAAATAGCAAGATGGCAGATTTAAACCCAACCATATCAATAATCCCATTAAATGTAAATGACATTAATACCTCAATGAAAAGGCAGAGATATTTAGATTAGATATAAAAACAAGATCCAACTATATATTGCCTACTAAAACTCACTTTCAAAATAAAGACACTAATAGGTTAAAAGGAAATGGATAGAAAAACAGATAGCATGCTAACATTAAGCAAAAGAACGTTGAATGGCCTAAAATCCCTTCCAAGGCAACAAGGTCAGGCAATTGTAGACCTCTCCTCATTTGTTTTCTGTCTCTCAAGGCTCACTGTCCCTCCTTGACTGATGGCCAGTGTCTTGAAAACTATTGTTTTAGATGTTTTGTCTGATTTTTGGTTGTTTCAGGGGGATAATAAATCTGGCTGCTGTTACTCCAATCGGCCAGAAGCGGAAGACTTTGCTGTAATTTTTGTTTTAAACCTGTTTGTTTCCTCAAGAATCCTAGGAGGGTACCCACCCATGGGAAGACTATGATGGGAGAAGAAGAAACTCACATATACGTGAAGACGGTCGCAGGAAGCGAGGAGCCCATGCACAACCCTCACCATCCTCCTGAGGAAATGGAGAGGAGGCGAGGACTGTGGTGGCTTATGCCCAGACTCAGCCTGGAATGATGCAGCTCAGTCAAGGAGCAGAGCTGGAGGCGGAACAGAGCTGAAAAACCAGAGTTTTGTGCTTGGCATGAGGAGAGATGCCAAGCTGCTTCTTACCGAATCCAAATTTCATTGTCAGGTCTGGAAAACTATTGGGATGATTTGTGCTTTTAGGGGACAGAGCCAATAAGGTTCATTCCAAGTCTCAGATCTTGTGGTTTAATAAGCAGTGAAGCACCAACTGAGGTCACTGTGCGCCCAGAAGGAGCCTTTGGGTCCTGTTCCTGACCCCAATGAGAATTTGCTTTTCTTTGTGATTTTGGGAAAGGGGCTTGATTTCTGAGGGTCTTTCCTTCTTATCTTTTTTTTGTTGTTGTTGTTGCAACAGAGGACAGTTTATTAGTGCAGAAAGTAACAGCTCTCAAAATGAGAGGGGGTCCCGACTGGGGTGCCCTGCCTTCTCATGTTTTTTCATATCCCATTTCTCAAAAAGCCATCAGACCTGGCTCCCTTGGGAGGGTTGGCCAAGGCCAGCATGGTACAAGTTGGCATAGAAATGAAGCTAAGGGGGGATGTGTGAGGGGAAGCAGTTCCTTATTTCTGAATATCTCAGGGTAGAAATCACGTGGCGCCACACATGCCCTGACCACAGGGGCAGCACGTGGCTGGGTCATTCATTCATCACTCCCACTTTTGTTTGTGATCAGACAGTATTTAAGGAGGGCAGCTCTGCAATGGTGTGTGTGTGTGTGTGTGTGTGTGTGTGTGTGTGTGTGAGTGTTGAGAGTAAAGAAAGTGAAGGGAAGGCAGAGGTTGCTTCAAATGATTATTAGAAATGAGAGCTATGGAAATGGGGAAAAAGGCCCAAGTCTTTGGACTATCATGGCGGGAAATCTCATTATCAGGAAGAGAGATCCAGAGGATTCTGCATACATGAACGCCAGACCAAAGGGATGGGCTGAGGAGCAGTGTGCCTGTCACCTGTGGGAAGCCCATGGGCAGTGTCAGCCTGCTTGCGCCAGGCCATCACCATCGCTTCTTTGAGGAGGCTTCTAGGAATCCTAGTTCCCCACCCAGGGCCATCATTGAGGAGTAGGCCAGGTCTCCTGGTGGGAGAAGTTGGGTCCAGGGCATCTCAGAGAGTCTATTTACCAGTTCCATCCACCACCTTGACATGCTGTGGAAATATTGCTTTCTCAGATTATTCAGAAACACCCCCCTCTTTTCTTTAAATAACCAAGAATGGGCTCTATAAACCCATTCACTGTCATATGCCAAACCATGCTTTTCAAAGTCTCTTGTGAAATTTAGTTTTGTGCCAAGTCCCCTGGGTCTAGTTACCTTGACAAAGCAGGGTTGGCCATTTTTAAGCAGATGTGCCCAGTGATCCAGGTTCTTGTACTTCTCTAACATGTTGAGAAAGACCTTGAATTTGCTGAGAACATGACTGTGGCCTTGGCCTCGATGCCTATAGGTACCAGCCCTTGGGCAGATTGTTGACCACTGGGAGGTTCAGCTCTGCACCTACACAATGGAGATAGCAGTTCTCATCCTCCTACCCCCAGGGCAGTGGTGAGGCTGGACTGAAATATGCATGTGAATAAGGCTTGGAGTCTATAAATTGATGTGTGACTTGTATTTTAGATGATTTATTTTAATTCCACTTACAGTCCATTGATTAGAATCTTTCTTTAAAATTGTTTCTACTAAACTAGTAAGGTTCAGTATTTCTGTTGTTTTTCTTGCTACAATGCACAAAAACTTATTTTGGAATAAAGTGAAAAGTAAAATGATTATTCTTATGAATCTGCAACATGTCTGCGGTTTTCCTTTGTTAACATGAAAGCACATGACATTGGCCCTGGGGTTGGAATCAAGGTCATCCCAGGGATATTCCTGGTGCTGGCACTGTCCCTGCTAGGCTGATGATGGAGATGTTCAGTCTTTCATGGAGGGCAGCCCGTGTTGTGAGGAAAATGCTGAGACAGGAAGTCAGAAGCTCCGGTTCCCTAACCCAGGATCGCTTCTAGCTTAAAGGTGACCTAGGGCCGGTCGTACACTGTGTTTTGGTCTTGTTTCTTCATGCATCACCTGGTGTTCGCATTGGCTTGTCTCTAAGATTATATCTACTCAATTCAAACATTCTACCTTTATTTTCCCAAATCCTGCAAAATAAGTACCCCCTTCTGCCTCCCTGCTTCACCACTCCCATAACACAGCTTTCTGTATCCTCTGAGGTCTTCCTGAGCTCTTGGCTTTGCAAGTGGGGAGAGATACTTAGTTCTCCTGTATTTTGCCAATAAACAACAGTTTAATGTAGCTTTCCTTCTGGCATTTATCACTGCAACATTGCAATGCTAATTAAAGACAAAAAAATATCAATGATGGCTAACTTTTGAAATATTGCCTATTCATACTCTCTTTGCACTCCCACTATTCTGATGAGATGTATTGATTCATGCATAAGTTAATTTAACAAATGTGCATGGTTTCCCTCATATGTCAGATGACTACCAGGTCCTATGATAATATTGGAGATGTAATGAAAAAGCTAAAGGCAACTGGTTTTCTGGAAAAGGCCCTCCACCCAAATGAATGTGGAGTCTCCTATCTGACCAAGGAAATATTATCAGGAAAGCTTTCATCTAGGTGCTTTCCCTCTAGGCTCAGAGACATAAAATAGGCTCTCTCTTGGGTGTAGCTATTACTATACCCATTTTATAGATGAGAAAATGGAGGCTCTACAGAGGTTTTATTGGTCCTGGAAACTGTAAAGCAAATTGCTTTGAGGAATTATTTAAGTTTGCAGAAAATGAAGAGTTAAGAATAATGAGTTTAACTGGTAATTGAGGGGAGGGGTTCTGTACTGTTCTGGGGTTCTTTGATATATATGCTGGAGGGAAGAGTTCAAAATACTTACCATAATGTGCATTGATTGGTAAAAAGTATATTCGAAACAAATAAAAGTGACCTCCACTGTGGCTCCCATCTGTCGCTAGGAGATAAAGGCAGCGAGTACCTGAAGGTCCCCATAAAGTAGCTCTCGGCTTCCATTGGACCAGACCGTGGCCTCCTGTCACCCTCGGCCTGGTGCCCAGAGAGTTTCAGTTGGCGTTGCTAGTCCAGGCAGCCTCAGGTCTGGGAGTCCAAGAGCCAGGACATTGGCCTTAATCTTCACCACCTGTTGTTTATCTTCAGGGACTTGGTACTTACTGCTGGTACTTTACAAGTAAAGTACTGACAATGTTCTTGAATGCCCCTTCTCCCAAGGTAATTATGAACTTGTTCCTTGATCCTTCCCAATTCCAAAATGAAGCCAAATCAAGCACTTTACAGCATAACCTCACTGAATCCTCCAGTAGACGCAAAGGGAGGACCCATTATCATTTTGATTTCACATAAGTGGAAATCGAGGCTCAGCGAGGTTAGGTAACTTGTCCAAGGCCACACAGCTAGTAATTAGGAGAACCCAGTCCATGTGCATATCCTCTGCTGAATCAGCAAACCTCTGGCATTAACTGTGTGGTGTTGGGCAGGCCGGTGCCTCTCTGCAGACCTTGCTTTGTCTGCTGTAGAATGAGGAGGATGGACTACAAGGTCTCCAAGGCCCTGCTCAATATTTTTGGGCTTCTTACTTGCTATGCCTTGATCATGTTTTATTTGCCGTCAAAAGTTCTTCTCTTCGCCACCAGAGGGCGCTCTGCTCCCAAAGTAGGAGGCACTAGGGACGGCTGAGTTGCATTAACTTGTCATCAACCTATTAATTGATGAAATTCCAGCCTAGCCCTAGAGCAAAGAATAGTGTGATCCAGATCCTCCCAGTCTTTCACATTTTACAGCTCCCTCCTCCTCTGTGTAGGTTTCCTGGCCTCTCCGTTCACAGGGCTCTAAGTCTGTATTGTTCATCTTCCCCTCCAGGTCGCGGCCCACCTACTATTAGGCTGACCAGACATTTATCTCTGGCACTGTCATTTTGTTGTTTATTTTTCTTCCCTTGTTTTCCAGTCCTCTCTTGGAGAGAGGCTAATATAATAGGAGGTCTGGATTTCGGACATCAAGCTCTGACCACCTGCTCCAAGATTCCTGCCTCGGAATCTCTGATCTTACGACACCTGTTTCTCCCCTTGAGATAAATCTTAAACTCTTTATTTTTCCATTTTGTTACATTTTTATTTAAGGGTATTTTATTATATTGGGTTGTCGGAAAAGTCATGACATATTTTTTCTATGGTTTTTGTTGCAAAAATGCATCGTGACTTTTCCAACAACCCAATATTTGAGTGAAAAAAAGAGAAGACTCCACCATTTTGTGTCCTCCTATTTTTATTGGAAATACACAGTGTTTCAGCTACATTATGGGCAAAGTGGGCTTTGATGAGCTTCCGGGAAAGGAGCCACCAATTACAACACAATTTCTATGGCAGCATGCATTGTGAACGCTAAGCAACTGTTGTACAAATGGCCTATTAGAGCATAACCCATTACCAGGTGGGAACTTTATCATGTTTCCAAAACTATTTATTTCTAGAAGCAATCTGCATTTCAGTAAGACTGAAAGAATCCCCAAGTTTCTAAGGCATCTTTCACTATATTATGAAACCTATTTTATTTAACCTGAAAAAACAACAACAAAAAACAGAAAACAATGCCGGTGACTTTTTCTAGGCATTCCTTTCCCATGGGTCAATGTAATCCAATCCCAGATGTGCAAAAATTTCTTCTTCACTTTCTGCTTTGAGAAATATCCTCTGAAAGCATAACAAGAAATATGTGCATTCAGATATTTATGTTAAGCGTCTCAGTGCTGACATAGTGAAAGTTTTACTTGTAAACCTATCTTGTCAGGATGAATTATTGCCAAAACAGGATTCCTTCTTCTGAGCCTAAAAGCTCTTCTTAACTGACTTCTGTAATTTTTATATTTTCCCACCCAAAAATATGGCACTTAATAAATTAAGGTCAAATTATGACAGCCTTACATAGTCAGCTAAAGGCGCTTAGTATTTTTCCTATGGATCTGTAGTTCTTTTTTTTTTTTTAAAGATTTTTTTTATTGGGGAATTGGGGGATGGGAACAGACAAGTTGCTGTCCTTCTGTTCTTCAGTCTAGTTGTGGAAGACGCTGCTTCACTGACCCATGCTGGTATTATCATTGCGCTCTTCCCGGGCGAGGCAGATCAGTCACCAGCTTCTGGACAGCCACTCACGCTGGCTGCTGGCTACACACGGTAGCCCATGGTAACCCACTGCAGCAGGGGCTGCAGCCTACGCCTTCACAGGCGACTCATGGCAGCCCAGCTCCAGGTTGAGCTGTTGTTCAGCATCTTAGCTATAGAGGGCAGTGTCACTGGCCCTCATATGTGGGTCCTAACTGGGGCCTTCTGGTGCTCCAAGCCAGCTCTTAATCAATGCGCCACTCGGCCGGCCCTGGGTCTGTAGTTCTTAACCACCCTTATTCATTAGAACCACTTGAGGATGTTTTATTTAAAAAACACTGAAGCTTGAGCTATACTCCAAGTTAATGAAATTGGAATCTCAAGAGAGTTCTTCTCATCGATCTATTTCAAAGCTCTGGGTAATTCTAACGTGCAATCGGAATTAAATACTGCTGCTCTAGGTGATGGGGCGTGGCAATTATAGGATACTTGTAGGTGGTGGGTTTTCCTCCTGGCCTTTCCACACCTGCCCTCACCTGCATGATCTCTCTAAGACCAAGCACCACTTTTCCCCCACCCCTTCTTGTCTATAGCACAGTGTTGGGCACATAGGAGACACTTGCTTATGATGAATCATTTATTCTATGTCAATCTGTAAATATTCCTAAATAGTGTTATGTGAATCTACCTCCACTCACACGCTCAACACCTGAGACATTCCTGCTGGCATCCACCGCCCTCTCTTCTGACAGCAGCACCTTGATTTTTCTTTGGGAAACCCACCTTCCCTACTCAATCCATGAGGGTCAGGTAGTGTTGGTCTCACCTCCAGGGAGGGGCACACAATCCAAGCCTGGCCAATCAGAGCCACAGTAATGGGTGCAGGGATGGGCACATGGCCTGGCCAACGAGCAACAGCTAGGGCTCTTGCTAGAACGACTAGGAAAGAGGCTCTTCTCTGTTGGGGTAGCTAAGCTGGGAGACTGGGACTCATGGGAAAACCCTGCCTAAGAATGAAACCAACGCTGAGGGGAACCTGCCTGGGCACCTGGATACAGCCACACCTGAAGTCATTGTTACCCTGGATGCTGCAGTATGTAAACCAAATTCCCCTTTTTGGCCTATGCCATTTTGGATTGGGTTTCTGACACTTGTAACGGAGACAGCTCTAACTAAATACACCTTATTTAGACTATAAGCTCCTGGAGGGAAAAGACTATTACTTTTAGTTATTGTATGCCTTCTTTCCCCTCAGAGCTTAGTTTACTGTCCTTGACCACTGTTAGAACAGTAGACTTTGGTACTTGTGAATTTAACAGTTGAATATTTAACTCTTCCAAATTCATACAGTAATTTATCATTTTGCTGGTGCATGAATTTGAATCATCACCACTGCAAGGCTAGCGTGCCAAGTGAGTCACATGGCTGGTGAGTGAGCCTAGCTGACCACTCAGCTACATCTCAGGACAGCTCTGTTGCTCTCCTTCTTGCCATAGACTCTCATTAATGACATACTGTTCACTCAAAACGCTACCACCCACTGCATTTGAAGGGTGCTGGAGTGGTATTTGTGATTTGGGGGGGATCTTCGGTTTTTTTGTGGGTTACTCATTGCAAACACCAAAGATCTACCAAACTCAATTAATGTTCACTGCTGGACTGGTTCTGGGGGCCCTATGAGCTCATCATCTTTGAGCCCAATGCCCCTGAGGTGCATTCTGGACCAGGTGGGGGCTGTGCTCCCATCAGAATCTTTCCAGTTTCCCTCAGCTGTGATCTGTGGGAACAGGGCACTCAGCCAAAGGAAATTGAACCTGGACACTAAAGGAAAAGTGCTCAGGGAGCCAGCCTTGGGAATGAGGGTCAAAGTAGCCCATCTCAGGGAGACAGCTATACCTTGGTCTTGTCATATAAAGCGTGGTTATCCAGTATCATCTTCCGCTCGTGCGTGGCATAGCGCCGGAGGTCTCTCTCAAACTGCTGGAAAAGAGATAATTAAAATAAGTTATTATCAAGTCCAGAATGTCTTCAGTATTATGCGTTTAGAGATATCTAAATCCCTATAATGAAATACCTATCTTTAGTGGAATAAACTCCACTAAATGTTCTCAAAGCAATTTTCTCCCTTAGGGCAAAACTCTACGATGCCAGAGCTCCATGCTCACCTGCGCACACTAGAATGCAAGCTCTGAAATCAGGAACCTGATTTGTTTTGTTCATAACTATATTCCTCTTCAAATATGCCTGGCACATATAAGATGTGTGGCAAATGTTTGTTGAATGAATAAATAAATATTGTGAGGGTTGTGTCAGAGTAAGTGCTGGATAAATAATAGTTTGGAATATCACTATTGTAAAAGAGGATGAGGAGTCAGGAGACCCAAATTCCAGCCAGATTTTGTCCCTATCTGGCTGTGCATCTCTCGGCAAGTCACCCAGCCTCTCTGAACCTTGATTGGTCAAACAGGAGGATGGAAGAGGGGAATGCGTAAAGTCACCTCTGGCTCTAACATCCTCTCATATGAGGGTCCATTAAACTGATGGTCTGAGCCACCTGCCCCAGAATAGCATCTCCTATGATCAGGGGAGGACTGTGAGGCTGCAGGGAGCAAAAGCTGAAACCTAAGCTAGAGGACAGGAAGTACTTGGAAAAGGAGGACAATAAATGAAGTTGTCGTTGAGGTTAATTTTCCTGAGAGAAGCATAGATCTAGAAATACGGTCCTTTCCATGGGGCAGTGGGGAGAAAGCATGGGATAATTGCGCCCTCTAGTGGCGAGGAACAATTTCCTATTATAGGAAAGCTCGCTGAGGCTGGGAACTGCCCTTCTAGACCATCATCAGAGTGTGTGAGAAGACAGACTTTCCAACCAGAAGTCCTTTGTAATACAGCGGAGAGGAAGCCAGGGTTGTGGAAGAATTGAGGGGAAACAGATTCTGGGTGCTGTAGTTTCTGATCTGTGAAAGTAGAGGAGCGCTGCTTAGCACAAGACCTGCCCTGCCCTGGGCCACTTTCCTCCTGTTCCCCGGCACTCAGAATAATGGCTGCTCACACTGTGTGTTGGGGAGTCTGCAGAGAGAGGGGATAATGAGGGCAGTGAGGGGCTCCCCAGTTCTGTGTGGTGAGAGGTATATTCCTGGACTCCTCTGATAAAACCTCAGGAGCATTTTCCCCCTAGGCTGTTAGGAATTATAATGATGTCATTCATTTGCAGGGTAATAAGATTTACTCAACAAATATTTATTGAGCATCTACTATGTTCCAGGTATGTTCTGGGTGCTTGGAATATAACCCTGAACAAAACAATGATGTCTGCCCTGGTGGGGCTTGGATTTTAGCAGGGGACACAGATAGGACACAGCAACAGAATAAATACATTATAAGATATGTTAAAACAGGTAAGTGCTGTGCACAGGGCAGGCCTCATTGAAAAGGTGGGGTTTGAGCAAAGACTTGAGGGGGTGAAGGAGTTAGCCAAGTGGATTCTGGGGCAAGAGCACTCCAGGCAGAGGAAACCACTAGAGTAGAGGCCTTAGGAAGAGAGCAGTAGGAGAGGAGCTCAGAGAAGTAAAAGGGTGCGGAGATCATGCAAGGCCTCGTGAGCCACTGTAAGACCTACAGCATTTACTCTCCATTAAATGAAGAGCCCCTGCAAGGGTTCGAGCAGGACAGTGACCTGATCTGACTCACACTGGAAGGATCACTTGGCTGGGGGGCAGGGCAGAAGCAGGGAGACCAGTTAGGAAGGCTGTGGCAATACTCCGGTCAATGATATCCTCGCTAACATTTATGGGGAGTTCACTCTGTGCCTGGCACTGGATAGAGCTCTTGCTTTATATTAATTTTATGATATGCTCTGTTACTGCTAATACTTAACTGCTTCTAAAAGAGCTTAATATCACCCCTTGAAGAACACTTTTAGGTACATAAGTGAACTCAAAATTGTGCTAAGATGAAAGCACTGTCTCATATAATCCTCATTATAAACCTGTGAAGTTGGTACTGTTATTAGCCCCATGTTTCAGATGATGAAGGGAGGCCCAGAGAGCCTGAGTAATTTACCAGAGGCCACACAGCCAGTGAGAGCTAGTACTCAGACTTTCGAATCCCAAAGCTTAGCCTCTTTACCCTGGTCAGGTCTGCCTTCTGCTTTAAAACCTCCAGTTTCTTACAGCAACCCTGTGAGATAGGCATGGCAAGGATGTTGTCTTATGTTTCAGATGAAGAAAGCTGAACATCAAGCAGGGGTGATGGTACTACAGTCTGGCTGTACCATTGGTCACAACAAACTTTAGAGGGTTGCTGCATACAGTTGTGCAAGTTGTGCACTGTGACAACTCTAGGGGGTGCCAACCACATTTGTAGTCTTTGCAGACATGCATGTTTATTACGACAATTTTCTGGAAAATAACAGAAAGATATTTTAAGGAAGAGATGCTTTTTAAAGTTGGTGAAGGGATGCCATTTGGACTAGCAAAGGGCCTAGGTTAGCCTACGCACCTGGCCGGTCATTTATGAGTTTCCAGAGGAGAGGCCATGCCTTCTCCCAACACCTGACACAGAACATGGACAATACTCTTGAAGGAATCTTGGCAAATCAAGTCATGCTGACAAATTAAGCAGATCTATTTTGAAGAAACGTGATTCAGAGGAAAATAGAAGTTCCCTTTGGTTTTTAACTGTTAATTACCCAGCCCAGAAGTTGCACCATTCCTGAATGGCTCTGGAAAATCTCAGCTTAATGTGTCCCTGTGGGTGTATCTTGCCCAGGAAATCTTTAGGCAACAAAGATCCTAAGGAAGCTTAGTCAGCTTAGTAGATCAGACAACTTGGTAAATGAATGACCACAAGCTGAGGTGAGATCCATGGATGACTTGACTTAGTCTTGAGAACACGTCCCAGGCCCTGAAATCTTTGGGCAAAAAGGTAAAATGGAATTTCTCATCTACAGAAGTTTAGACTAGACCTAATCCTGGTCACCCACCCACATGTATCCACCTGGGGACAAAACACACCACATTCAGTGGTCACATCAGTGGGGGCATAAAGATAATAACACAGGTAGCTACCATTTGCTGAGCCCTCTACCACATTTAAACACACACAGCATCTCACTTAACCCAGGTGGTAACATTAGGATGTTGGCACCACTGTTATCCACAATACAAGTGGAGCAATTGGAGCTTGAAGAGGTTAAATAATTTGTTTAGAGTCACTGAGCTAAAAAGTGGCAGAGTTTAGTGTTCTGTCAATGCCCACAGAACCAATAGCAGTAAGTTCAGAGAACTCAGAGACAAAAATGTGTTGAAAATATGCTTATGTTAAAAATAAAATGGACAAAGGGCAACCATTTCTGCCAGTGATTCCTAACTAACATGACCTTGTATAGCCTTGGACTTCTTTTTGGAACTCTCCCATTTCTCAACAGACTCTGCATTCCCAAAGAGTTATCGCTTCATAAGCTTTTCCAATTTTTATGAATTAAAGATGCCAGCTGATATTTTTGACTAGGATAAGAAATTCTGGTGCTAAGAACCCTGTGCTGAAATAATTCCGGACCCAAAACAAAGACGCCTGACATTTAATTCAAGGTTGAGGACAATTATTTTGTGCTATGTCATTCATCCGTATAAAACCCTCCAAGGACTCATTGGGAGGCGGGAAGCTTAGTTTGGAGGTTGAAACGCGTGCTAATGAGATTAAAATCAAGGGCACCATTCCTGTGACTGTAACACTACTGGAGCTGAGCGCTGCCGCCTGGCCAGCCCTGACCATGTATGTGCCTGGCGTGTGCTGAGGGCTAGGCAGCTTCATCTCTCTGAGTCCCTGAAGCCCAGGGAGGTAGCTGAGGTCATCACCCTCATTTTTCTGATGGGAAAGCTTAGTCTTAAAGGGAACTGGTCCCAGACCCCCCAGCTGGTAAGCGGCAATGCAGGGACTTGTAACTGGTCTGGGACGGCGAAACCTGTGCTCTTAGCCACGGTGCTGCCTTCTCCACTTCAGTGGTTCTCACACTTCAGCTGCATCCAATCACCTGGAGGGCTTTTTAAAATACAAGCTGCAGGGCTTCACCCACAGAGCTTCTGATTCAGTAAGTCTGGGTGGAGTGGAGAATTTACAATCCAACCTGTTCCCAGGTAAGGCTAATGCTGCTGGTTAGTGGACCACACTTTAAGAATAACTGTCTTGGGCCGCCCGAGTGGCTCATTGATTAGGAGTTGGTTTGGGATGCCAGCTCTGAGCAGCAGGGCCCTGGTTCGGATCCCACATGAGGGCCAGTGACACTGCGCCCTTACAGCTAAGATGGTGAACAACAGCTCAACCTGGAGCTGGGCTGCGGTGAGTCACCGGTGATGGCATAGGCTGCAGCCCCTGCTGCAGTGGGCTGCCATAAGCTACCGTGAGTGGCCAGCAGCCAGCATGAGCTGCCAAGTGCTGCTGTGAGCAGCCATCCAGAGGTCAGCGACTGATCTGCCTCATCTGGGAAGAGCTCAATGATCACAATACCAACATGGGCCAGAGAAGCAACGTCCTCCACAAATAGACTGAAGAACAAAAGAACAGCAACTTGTCTGTTCCTCTTCCCCAATTCCCCAATGCTGCTCTCCTTCCCCAATTCCCCAATAAAATCTTTTAAAAAAAGAATAACTGTTCTCCATTAATCTGTCAAACTTGACCATGTGCAGGTGGATTTAGAGGTTTCTGGGCACTGACCCCTCCCCTGTCACCCCTCCTTCATGGCTATTGTCACCCCTCTAAGCTGCTGTCCCACTAATCCAGGTAGCACTTACCCGGGAGCCAGTCCAGCCCAGCAGAGCGTAGGCACGGCACTCATAGGGGCACATGACCAGGTCTACACGGATGGCCTTCCAGGTCTTTCCTTCTTGCTGGCCGGACTTGCCACTGTCTACTCGCTGATGGTGCAATTTTAAAATCAGAAAGCATTTTTGGAAATGATCTAAAGCATCCACCTTCCTGCTAGGCAACTTGAACTTATCAAATGTCGATTCCACAAGGTCATAGTATAAAAGCAATCCCTGAAAACAAAGAGAAAGACATCAGGAAGAGTCCCCACTGGATAGGGTCCTTGATTTTATACGAGGAGCTGCAGGAGAATCTACCTCCAAGCTCTGATCGCAGACCAGTGCTCAGTGACTAACCTCACCTCTTTAAATTGCCTAGTTAGAAAGTTAACAGGTGATTCCAAGATGTGTCCAGTAAGTTACCATCCTCCAATTTACCTGTTTGGTGGGAATTCTTTGTGGCACAGGGCAGATGTGGGGTAGGGAAAAGCAGAAACATGCAATTAACTGTTAAATCTGAGTAACAACTAAAAGAGAAAATAGTCCAAAAATAATTCAATCATAGCTATTAAGGCGTGAGATTCGTTATCATGTATTCTTTTTTTTTTTAAAGAAATTTTACTGGGGAACAGTGTGTCCTTCCAGGACCCATCAGCTCCAAGTCAAGTAGCTGTTTCAATCTAGATGTGGAGGGCATTTTTCCAGGACCCATCAGCAGCTCCAAGTCAAGCAGCTGTCCCCAATCCTTAGTTGTGGAGGGTGCAGCTCCCCAGCCCATAGCAGGAATCGAACCGGCAACCCTGGTTTCATGAGCCCACACTCCAACCACCTGAGCTAACCATCCACTTGAATGTTATCATGTATTCTTTAGGTCAGATGTTCTCAGAGGCATTTTGGAAAGTTTGTTAACAGCGCAGTTTGCAGGCTTTTGTCTCCAGAGCCATGTGGTGCGGGGAGGGAGGGTGAGAATGTGCATTTCTAACAAGTTCCTGGGTGATGCTGATGCTACTACCCTATGGACCATACTTTGGACATCACTGGTTCAGTTTATTATTATTAGAAATGTTTTACATTTCTTTTGCAACCCCCAAAGAGACATTGTTCCAATTCAACCTAATGCTTTGAGGAGCGGACACTTCCTTTTGCTGATCTCAAAGAAAGAACCCTTCACCCTTCGGTGCCTCCCCCAGGGAAGGTGTTAGGAAGAACAGACACCATTTGAAGTGGGGGGAGGAGAGAAGCATGAAGTCAGGAAGAGCCTCTGGGGGAGGTGACAGATATTGCCATCGATACATCTAATAACCAGCTCAGGAAAACACAATTCCACTTTTTAATGAAACTTACCAAAATTAGTACAGTATAGCTGCCTTTCATGTAAGTTTGAATTATGTACACTTGAAAAGTGAGCTATTAAAATATTAATAAGTCTCACTTTGGAAACCCCCCAACACACACATACACACACACACACACACACAAATCCACAAAGCTGGCTTTCTAACAATGTTTGCACTCTCTCCACATGGTGGTGACACTCTGGCTGGAATAGACAATGGGCCATCCTTGCTCGGGGTTTGATTTGAGTTTTGCAGGGTATTTGGGGTGCGTCCCTTGAATGGCTCCTGTCTGCACATTCAGGCAGTTCTGTCTGCAAAGGGCGTGGTTGTCAGACACACACTCAACCCCTGTTGTCGCCTCTGCTCGCTGGCCTGGGCTGCTTGCAGGGCATCTCTATTTCCTTCCTTGATGTCCCCCATTCTCTTTACATAACTTTTCAAGAGTTTGAAAACTCTTGAAGGTGTGGTCTCCAGCTTCCTCATCAACACCCAGGAGTGGACTGGATTTCACATCAGCACGGTCCTTTTTTATCTACTGGAAACTGAGGGACTCCTGACAAGGAGGGAGGCATTTTCCTGCTCCTTGCTTCCTCCCTCCCCAGGGGACAAGCTCTCAGGGTGGGTGACATGGGGCAGGAGACATGTGTTCTGCTCTCAGCTTCCCCTCTCACAAAGAAGGAGGCTCCTTTGCCTGGCATTTAGCCTCAGGCTCTCCCCAAACCGAGCAGGGAGGGTGGTAAGGCGGGAGCTCGAGGCCGATTTCATAGTCAGGATCCATCCACCCTTTGGTTTCAATTTCCCCCAAACCCTTCTCGGAAGAGTCTGCATCCCCCATCCAAAGTCAAGTCCATTTTTCAATGCGAAAATCGTCTTTACTCTCTGATGATTGTCGATACTGTCAATATCTCAGCAGTTCCATGAACTGGGGATGTGGCCACAGGGAACAGTCAGGGGCTCTGTACCAAGGTCCCACTCATCAGGTATCAACCCAAACCACACATTGTTAGCCTCCCCCTGTTTGGATAGAACTGCTGGTGGCCAGTGAGATTCAAGCTAATGGAGTCTTTGGGATGGAGACCTCGCCCAGAGATAACTTCCAAGCTCTTTCTCCTCTTTCTCCCACCCCTGACCAAGAGGTCTCCTACTAGGATCACATTGAAATTCGTGTGCTAGGCGGCCCACACAGATCCCTATTGGCTGTTCACTCTGCTCCACAGGTATTTTAAAACATTGGATGTGTATATGGGCGTGTTGTGTGAGTAGGTGCACATGTGTGCCTGTGTGGTCTGCAATCGATAATCTGGAAAGGGCAGTTTTTGGTAAGAAGGGCACGGGTGAGGAGTGAGTTCAAGGTGGAAGTCAAAGATGAAGAACTCGTACGCTGGTTGGTTTCACAACAGAGGTGTTGGGGGGCAGGCCTGGGGCTGCAGGGGTGCAAGCAGAGCTGGGACACCAACTATGCCATGGCGTCTCCTCCCTGAGGTCCTGTTTGTCAACGAGAGAGGACAAGAGCCTGCACCTACACTCTCCTGGGTCCCCTCACCTGGCAGAGGGCCTGGCTCTCCAGCAGAATTCAGGAAATAATTGTGCATGAGAGATCATGATAACAGCTACCATTTATCAGGCATGTATCAAGCACTGTGTTAAATGCTTCATCGATATAATTCTGTTAGTTAATCCTCCCCGTTAACAGAATATGAGAGGTGTATTATCCCTGTTCTACAGGTGAGGAAAGAGAAGCTTGGAAAGATTAAGCATCCCAGGTCATACAGCCAGTAAATGGCAGGGTTGTGTTTTTAAAATCTCACATCTGAAACCCACATGTTTCATGTCCACCTCCATTGGTGCCTGCCTATTTCTTTGCTCGGGGACCAGCAGTATGCCTCGAAACTGAGGTAAGGCCATCAGGGATGCCCCACCCCATCCCTGTCTTGGGCTGGGACAGTCTCAGAGGATGGAGCCTATAAACCAAGGTCAAACCAAGGTCTTGCAGGAGCCCCGAGGTGGGGAGCAAGGCAGTGCCTTCTCCGCCCAAGCCTCAGCCAGCAGGGTCCCTGAGTTGTGCTGTCTACCCAGAAGAATCTTTTCATCTTTCCTGCTTGAGCAGAGCAGTGGGGCTCACCCAGGTGTAGCTGGGGCTTCCTCATCCTGCCTTCCCCTGGCTTGGCCTATTACATTCACTCTCAGGGCCCCCGGCCGCCCTGGGTTCCTTCTCCTGAAAGGGACAGAGAGGGCTTGGGATGGCCTCACAGGTGAATTTGGATTTAGTTCCAAAGTTGAATCTTCACTTTTGGTGCTCCTTGTTCCAGGGTTGTGTGTTTCTAACTCTTATTTTCACTTTATCTGAGGGCTTCTCTCTCTGGCATATCAAGGAGCGTGGTCCACCCCCAGCAGAAGCTGCAGCACTCAGGGAGGATGTGCCAGAAAACCCCAGCCCCAGGCTCCTCCAGGTCCCTGGGTGGGGCCCTCTGGTCTCTTTGGGCAGTGGAGCTCTCACTAGGGTCCAGCAGGAGTCAGGACCCTGCAGATGGCTCTGGCTTGTAGGGTCCTTAGCATCCTACTGTGGGCAATAGGCGGTTTTTGGAAAGTCTGATCTCCTCCGTGGGTGGGGGCTCCTGAGCCATGACCTCTGCTGGGCCCAAGTTACCCGCCTTAGTTTCCTTCTTCCCATCTCAGCACAAGGTCAAGGTCGTCATTGACCAGCACAGAGTTCAGTGTGCCAGCACCACCTCTTAGACTGATTTCATCGCAGTCTTAGCCGTCCTGCCTGACCCTTGCACTTCTTCCGCCTCCTCTCACACCTCCTAGGGCTTCACAGCACATGCTTTTCATTTTGTGTAGAGGTTTAATGCCTCTGCATGTCCAACGCAGAGACAAAACCAACTCGGCCCCTTCAGTAATAGGCCAAGTGTGTTTAAACAAGATACATATCTGTAACATGGACTCTAGGACCCAAAGTGGGTACATCTCATTGTATATCAGGTGACATTGTGATAGCTGTTGCAAATAATTGAGGATCGATTTAGGCGATCATTATATAATTATGAGGTAAATAGTGCAAAATTCAATAGTATTAATATAATGTTTGAGTGTCCAAACATCCACTTTTGATTTTTCTTCTTACCTTCCTTTCCCATAAGTTTATCACTTTAGGTAAAAGTTGTTGTTCATCTTCCTCTGTTGATCCTGGACTGGTAATTAAAAAATCTACATCATGCCCAATCTTCTTACCCCTGATTAAAAAAAAAAAGTACAAAATGGAAATAAATTGGATTTTTAATTTTTAGCTCATCACTTTTAAAAATCACCTTTGTTTATATGCCTTATCTTTAAGGTTTGCAACACAAAATGCTCATGACATGTTTTTAAACAAAATATCCTCGGTTGCACAACTCTATGCCTCGCAAAACAAATACATGACACAGAAAAAATAAAAAATCATACACAATATGTATATGATCATGTGGGTAGAAAAAGACAAAGATTATTTCTTTGATACTCTCACACATGCACCCGCCCCGTCTCCACACACAGACAAGTACGACAACAAGCAAACCAAGAACTATATTCACATAACATAAGATAGGGCTCTTGGAATTATGACATAGATTACAGGCATTTTCTTAGATTTGATCTTCTTTTCCCACTTTCTTCCTCACCTCAAACCCAGCTTGCCAAAGCAGCCAACAGCCACCATGTAAGATGGCCACAGGGAGAATTAGGGGAGAGTGTGGGAGGGATGGAATCTCTTCCTGAAATGGAAGCTTCAATATCCAACAATGGCACACCTCTCTGTGAAGAGTTCATTCATTCATTCTTTAACTCAACCAATATTTCTTGAGTGCCTACTTTGTGCCAGGCACCACGCACTAGCCCTCAGGTAGCACAAGGCTCTCAAAACTTGGGGAAAGCACACATACAAACAAACTACTTGTCAGCTGTTCAGAAAGCACTGAGGAGGGGTGCCTAGCCCAGCATGGGGAGGAGGGCGTCAAGGAAGGCTTTCTGGAGGAGGTGGCATCTGAACTGAGTCTTAAAGGACAAGGAGAAGTCAGCCAGGTAACTATCTGAGGAAAGCCAGTACAAACAGAAGGGTCCAACTGAGCAAAGTCATAGAGGCAAGACACAGCTTCGTGTGTGCAGAATGACAGCTGTTTAGGATTGCTGGAGTGAAACATGAGGTGCAGAGAGAGGCTGGCGCCAGGCCACCAAAGGTGCTTTGTGGCATGTTTAAAACTGAACTCTGAACATGGGGAGCCACTGAAGGTGTTAGAGCAGGGGAGACAAGAGCAGCCTGCTGATTTACCTCCGGAATCCTCCTGTCATGGTGATGGAGGCATCAGACAGAAATGCCCAGACCGCCTCTTTAACCAGCACACCAACCGCTTCTGCTTCTGCCCTGGTCACACAGCTGACAAGGTCTTCATAATAGAGGAACCCTGAGAGGCATGGGACACGTGAGTGGAGACAGTGACATGTCTTGTGTGAAATAACCAACCCTCAGCGGGGTGGGATTCTGCCCGCACAGAGCTAACATGGCTGCGAGCATCAACACCAAACTGTTCCACAGAGACCAGTTATTTCTGCTCTTCTGGGGGTGAACGTTTCATGGTAACAATGGCTCTTTGCTTTCTGACTGAAAGTCATACAATTTCCTGACTAGGAAAGAGACAATATTTCATATCCCTGCAGAAACCAAGCTGTTCAAACCTGACTTCCTGCTGCAGTACCAGCCCTCTTGATCAATAAGCTGTGTCCTATTATTTAAAGACGACAACGCATAAAGAGGGATGGGAAGATTCAGGATTGGAAGGTGATAGTTGAATTAAAAAAATTAAAGTCAAGAATAGGAAGAGGGTAGATTTGGGTTCTAGAGATCTGTTGTATGCCATTGTGCCTATTGTTAATGGTACTCTATTGTGCACTTAAAATTTGTTAATTAATGTGATGGGGATCATAGGCCTAAATGCAAAAGTTTAAAAGAATCAGGCTTTTGAAGGAATACAGGAAAATATCCTAATGATTTTGAGGGTAAGCAAATATCTTTAAAAACAGAGTAGAAAAAAACACTATAACAAAAACATTGATAATTTGGATTTCATTTCATATAAGAACTTGGTTCATCACAGGACATTATTAAGCAAGTGAAGAAGCAATCTACAGACTGGGGGAAGATATTTGAATTTCATCTATCTGTCTGAGGATTTACATCCAGAACATCAACTAACGCCTACAAATCAGTAAGCAAAAGACAAAACAACCCACTTTTAAAAAGAGAAAAGACTTGAACAGGCACCTCTTGGAAGAAGAATTAGCCAAGATGCACTTGAAAAGGTCATCGGGGAAATGCAAACTAAAACTACAATAAGATAACACTATTCATACACCAGCGTGGACAAAACAGAAAAGACTGTGAATAGCAAGTGTGGGTGAGGATGTGGAAGGAACAACGGAAAATCTCATACAGTGCTAATGGGAGTGGGAAGTGGTTCAACCACTTTGGAAAACTGTATCTACTAGTATGGAGCACATACCGTGTTTCCCAGAAAATAAGACCAGGTCTCATATTAATTTTTACTCCAACAATCTGCATTTATTCATTTATTCATGTACAAAAATCTACATTTATTCAAACAGTCATGTCTGGCTGATTATCTTTACTGGGGCTTGTGTTTGGGGTAGGGCTTAAATTACAAGCATCCTGAAAAATCATGCTAGGGCTTATTTTCCGGTTAGGTCTTATTTTGGGGGAAACACGGTGGTATCTACGAGAGCTAAATAAATAGCTATTTATCGTCTGACTCAGCAATTTCACTCCTAGGTATATGCACGGGGGAGGTGAGGACATATATCCACAGGTACAACAATGTTCCTAACCCCTTTTCTTTTTTCATAATAACTGAAAACTGATAATAACTCAAATGTCCATCAACAGGAAGCAGATAAATAAGTTATGGTACCAATGGGGAAGATATTTCTAAGAAGGTAGATCTCATGTTAAGTGTTCTTACTACAGTAAAAACTCAATTGAATAAATTTAAATACATAATTCATTAATGTGAAAAAAAAAGCAGTGCTCCATTAAGCTTTATATTGATACCAGATTTTTCATCATGACTGACATTCAAAGTACAACTCCCTTGGTAACCATACAACTCCTGTGCTTATTCAGGATGTACATAACCCAAGAGTCACAATTAACAATTTTTTTAATAAAATGTGCAGATAGCAGGTATGAACATGGAGAGACTATAATAATTTGCTGACACCCATGAAAGCAATTTAACAGGCATTCTTGCTTCCCTTTTGGTATGGTTGGGGAGGTTATTACCAGAAATTTATTACATGGCATAATGTTATATGTGTGCTACTATATTTCAGACATTGACTGTTCAAGGCCAATGTGGCATGCGAATCCTCAGGGAAATAAACCAAGTGAAATTAAACTAAAACTGAATCAGGTTTTTCATCTGACCCATGGATCATACTTTCAATGTGTTCAATTAACTTACCCTTTGCAGTAATCTAAACTATTCCCATTGACAATGCCATTCATTGCCGTGCTGCTAAAGGAATACATATAGCCAGAGGTTTCAAGCTATAAGTATGATAAGAAGGCATTCCTAGAATTCTGCATAAAACAAGAGTCTTCAACAGTCTGATGGCAATCACTAATTGATTAAGTGAGCTGCTTCATTCAGTGGGCTCAAAGAGCTGGATAGGGAGAGAAAACTCCAGTTTACAAAGCTGGGGGATTGGAAGTTACTTAGCTCTTGCGAGCATTTGGTGTCATTTGATAAGGGTTTTCATCTAAGCCAAACACTCATTGCCTCCCCCAAATTTCTCTCTATGTTTTGAGAGTCTTTACTATCATTCCAAGTCACTATACTTATATTTAGTATTTATGCAATTTTTTAAAATGGCATCTCTAGAGCTGGTATACTTTCAGGAGCCCAGCATATAAATACTGTTTTTTTTCTTAGATTCTTTTATTTCCTATGTGGCATCTTATAAAGCATTTTAGCAGCCTCTCCGAGATTAGCAACTTGACGAAAGATGAGTAGGGGTCTTCTATAGCAGCATTAATGTGAACCACCAAGATTTGATTTGTTTCCTCTCCCGTTGCTTGTTTCTTTTCATCACTTAAGCAGAAGATAGTGGGGTTTTTTTGTTTTTTTCCTGGTTTCTTCTTGTAGAAGATTCTTTTACTTTAATATCATTAAAAATGTTGATGACTTCGTCATTCTTTGCAACTCAGAAGCCATAGTGCTCAGGACCGTGGCCGTGACTCCCTTTCAAACTCCAATTTTATTGTATTTCTATTGCATGTTAAAAGTAAATGTTTAAAACACGCACAATTTTTTTGACCCTGTATTAACATTTCTTCATTAAAAAAAAATTTATGAGGACCCTCCATAAATGGAAGTGACCAAGCCACATTCACCCTCCAGTATGCCCCTCAGGCTTTCAGATGCCTGTGTCAACACTGTCTTCTCTTCTCAGGTGAATGAGTCTGGTTGGGTAGAGCAACCCTGTATCTAGATTTTCACCATTTTGCTTCTATGTCCTGATGTTTTACAGTTTCTAAAGTAGACCCATACTTGCGCTGGGCAACAACTCTAGTTTGTTCAAATAGTCTTTACTCTCCCGTCCTCCATATCACCTTTTTGTCCTTGACTCCTCACCCATGCCTCTTACCTAGCTGGGACCCCAATATCTAGAAGGGTCAGCTCAGTCAGAACCAGATCAACAGTGCAATTTGGTTTGATAAGTGGATAAAGGGATGACAACAGCCACCACAAAGAGTGCGTTTGCTCTGTGCCAAGCACAGTGCTACAGGCTTTGCCTGTGTTACCATTATCTGATTTATTTCCTACTTAAGTCCCAGTGTTACCTCCCTTTTATAGATGAGGTAACTTAGGCCCACAGATTTCAACGAACTTGCTTAAGGCCACACAGCTGCTGAGTGCCAGAGCCAGGATTTGGATCCAGGTCTGTCTGATGCAAAAACCGTGTGCTTTTAACTATAGCATGAAAAGAGGCCAAACAAGTGATCCAGCTCATGGAGATTAGAGTTGAAATTCAACTGACTTTGGGCTCTACTGCGACCTGCCCAGCCCACAGTAACAATGGGAGATTTTTAGGAGAAACGATTTACCTGCTTTCTGCATTCGTGTGAATTTCAGGGTTTTGTCTGACCTTATTTTACTCAGGGTTCTGAAACCCATCCTGAACCATTTCTCAGATGTTTTCAATCCCACTCCAAATACAGAAGTAAAGAGCTGAAACAGAGAGAAAAGCATGCCTTCAGTTTCTAAAATTAATCATTACGATAATGAAATGATACTTTCAAAGTCAAGGGATTAAGAAAAAGTGTAAGTAAAAGTAAATCTCTGACCCAGTTTCTCCTGAACATGACAAGCGTGTGGGTGATGGTGGTTTTTTAGAGACATTTTTGTTGCAGAAGGGTCCTTTCCTGATAAATGAAACAGACATGAGGAGGCAGGTTCTGGCATCTTCAGAGGGCTTCAGTGTAATCTGATTGTGGGATGGCCTGTGCTGTCAATGTGTGACAATAGCTAGCCCCATCAAGCACTCCCCTTTGCCAAGGGTCCCTCTCACACACACTAATGCTCTGCATATTCATCCTTGACATTTAAAGAGGGATGTGCATGTAGGTTGTAAAAACTCTCCACCATCACACGGCTAGTAAGTGGCAGAGCCCAGACTCACAGCCAGCCTGTCTACACTCCAAGCTCAGGCGCCTGCCCACACCACCTTTTAGGCTTGTGCATCATTCCTGAACTGAAGGGGTTGGCAGAAGTCCCTGCCTCCTGCAACTCCAAGGTAGGGAACATTGGGAGGTAGTGAACCCTGCTTCAACATAGACAAGGATGCAGCAAGGATCTTTCCAACAAGGATCTTTCTTGCTCTTTAGGAGCAGGCTGTTTTGTCCCATGGTTCTAGTGTCTCGATGGTGTGTGTACCCATGAGTGACAGATGCCTGGAAGGTAAGGTAATTTGTATCTTAGCATAGCATGGCAATAAGGTTGAGCACCGATACTTATTTAGGCACCTGCTTCCTAGACCACTGCTATGGACTAAATTGTCTCCTCCCACAAAAAATAAATATGCTGAAGCCCTAACCCTCAGTGTGATGGTATTTAGAGATGGAGCCTTTTGGAGGTAATTAAGTTTATATGAGATCATGAGGGTGGGGCCTTAAAGATGGGATTAGTGTAAAATCACTTACTTTGAAGGACTGATATCGTTCATCATTTAACACTGCTTCAACTTCAGAACTTTGTCCATCTTCAATAATTTCCTGCATGGAAAGTTGAAAAATATTTTAAGTTAGTGCTATTGGACAACCACAGTCCAAGTCTCTCAAATTCACAGACCTAGTAGCTTCATTTTTCATAAAATGCACACCAATTGTGTGGAGGATGTTTTCCTAGTTGATCTGGAGAAAATAAGACAGTTCTCTATAATCTCGAAAACCCCAGGTCATTATATTTCCAAGTATCGCTTTACAATCCTCAGTAACAAAGGTACAGAATGATTCGGGTCTAAATCTACAGAACACCAAAACGAAAATAGTTACTAACCAAAGTGTGCCTAAATATTTGTGATCATTTGCTTTTTTTAGAAAAGATTTTTATTAAAATATAGCTAACATACAATATTATATTACTTTCAGGTGTACATCATACATCATAATATTCAACAGGACCCACCTAGCAGTGTCGAGTTATTACCACATTATTGATTATATTCTCTGTGCTAAAGAAGTGATCACCATAAGTCCAGCAAACATCTGACACTCTACCACGTTATCACAATATTATTGATCTTTCCCCCCCTTTTAACATTTTTCAGTTAGAGTTGACATTCAATATTATTTTATATTAGTTTAAAGTATACAGCATAGTAGTTAGTCAATTATATAATTTATATAATTTGGACCCATCAAAAAGCTAATCTAAGTTCAAGCTCTTATAATATCTAGCTCCGAGCTACCCACGCCTCTCTAGATAGACGAACTAGTTAGGATCATTTTTCTTGAATAATTTACTTTGCTCTTCACTATACCGAAACATAGTCCTGGGTGACCAACTTACCTCGCTGGGGAATCCTTCAACATTATTAAGTAAATAAACACCTGTCCCTGGCTCTCTTTCTGAAGCACACAAAGATGCAGAATCAACTCCATTCCCTGTTACACCCACTACCATTCTGGAGGGTGACATTCCCTGATGGAACTGGGGTTCTTCACAGAGCCTTGGTTTGAAGTCAGACCATCTTTTGCTGTTGAGCTTTCAGATCACTTGAATCTCTCACAGTAATTAACAATAATATAGGAGAATTTTTTTCCACTTAGCTGGCCCCACATACCTCCACATATGATAATATTGGGGTATGGATTCTATCTGTCTATTATCTATCTATCTATCTATCTATCTATCTATCATCTACCTAATCTATCAAGAGAAAGTACAGCAAGTCATGAATACATCTACATAATTGACAGGAAAACCTGTTCTCTCTCTCTCTTCCCCTCCCTCCCTGCCTGCCTACCTACCTCCCTACCTACCTAGTAGGAGGTGTGACTAATCACATTTCATTCTTACCTCTATAATACTCCTCACTTTGTCCCCCAGGCAAGGAATTCCTTCTGTGTCCTTCATACTGATGATTGTGAATGGCAGAGATTTAAGTACAGAAGCTGCTCTCATAAATGTCAGACAGGGGCCTTCATTTTCTCTAAACTCATAATTTTCAGCCAGTACCTCGAAGGCATCCTGAAGGAAAAAACCAGATGAGGAAAACACAGTCTGTTTCCTAGCCCCTGAGCCGGTGGTCCCTCGCAAACATCTCTTGCTCTCCTTTAAGTATTGGAACACTACCTGACCTTTTCCTTGAAAGTCAGGATTGGGTCTGCAGTACCTTCATACCCCTCACTTGTTGGATGAGTGGAGTTGAATTGAAAAGACAGACGATGGAGTGCTTTGTAAGGAAACTGAGTTCACTGCCATTAGATAGATATTCAGGAATGATTGAACCAAAACATGATCTCATGTTCACAGCATCCTATTAGTCATTACTCAGCATAATCCTTCTCACTTTGCTTGCTGAGTGTCCCACTAGCCTGTGGCCAGGATTCTGCCTTGATCACTGGGTATCCCACATCTCTTAGCTAGTACATAAAACACAGTGAGCACTTAACAAAAACTTGTTGAAATGGGCGTAATCATAGATGGCGCAGACCCAAGGCTGGGGTTATTTAAGGTAGGGCACGTTTGCACTTCTAGCAGAGGAGGAAGTGGTTGCAGCTGTGTGGCATCGTGCCCATGGTGCCCAGTAGCTGCCAATTTCTTGGTCTTCCTCCCACATGTGGGGCTGGAATGGGAAGTTTTGTATTTGATATATTACTGCATGTTTTATCCACCTGAGGACTGACTCTAGGCTGGAGGACAAGGAGCTGTGGGCTTGTCAGAGTCATTTGAAACACAATTGCCAAACTTCAGGGCTGGGTGGGGCTTTAGAGATGATCTAGCTAAGTTTTAATTGAATGGATGAGGAAACTGAGGCTCAGGGGGAGGAACTAACTTGCCCAAGATAGGTCATATCAGAGAGGCAAGAATCTAGGTTTGTTGTCTCTTAATCTTTTGGTTTCCCAACGAAAGCTGTTTATTGCTTTTTCTGTGTAATTTGTGCTTACTATTTTTGGACTAATTATAATTTTTGGTTTTTCAGAATAGTTACCTTTGACAAGTGTTGTGCCCAATGACAAATCTCAATAAATAGTAATCTGTCATCTTTAAGAATATAATTCAATTATATTTGTCCATTTCCATAACAGAAATAGACCTATTCTTGACAGAAAGAAGAATCCGAGATCAGGCTTGGGTGGGTGGGTGAGCGTGGGGAAAACTTTCCTAGATTTTCAGAAAATTTTATAGTTTAATTTGTAGATCCACGGAAATAGGCTGCAAGAGTTTCATTTGCTCTGGGTGTTGTAAAGTCCCATTACCGTGAATATGTGGTTACAGTTGTTTAAAGTGGTTCTTCTCTGACATGCGTATGGAGAGATCTTTTTTACAGCAAGTGCTGGAGTCTCCCGGGGCTCTGGGTTGGAGCTAGCTGAATAGTCTCTTCTCACCTAAACAAATGCAGAGGCATCATTTTTAGTAACAACCAATAGTAATAATAACAGATATGTACAAAGAAAAAATTGGAGGCAGTCGGATGGCAATTGTTTCTGGGGAGAGGATAAAATTATAGGAGAGTCAAATTTTAAGTTATCCGAATCTCTAATATTTGAATTTGGTATAAATAACGTGTATTACTTTTGCAATTAGGAAAGAAAAAAAAAACACGAGAAAGGACCATCAATTAAATACCGTTTTCCTTTCCCATGAACTTATATAGTTATGGTCTGAACCTTCTTCCTGAGGGTTCTAGCACTATTGGTAAAGAATTTTGAATTAAGAGCTTAACTTTCTTAATTGTTTTTCTTTATGAATGGCCATAGTAAGAAAAAAAAATAGGAACCCTCTACTTTTCTGGCTACCAGAACATCAAAGCTTCAATATTTTGAAATATTTGTGTATAGACTTGTTCATAAATGTAGCTACCATTTATTGAATGTTTCCTATAGGTCAGGCTTTGTGTTAAATGCTTTACATGTATGTTATTCTAATCTTCAGAACCATTTTATGAGGTAGGCACTATTGTTACCTCATACTATAGAGGAGGAAACTGAAGTTCAGCGAAGCTAAGTGACTCGCCCAAGTTCACACTGGCAGTAAGCAGAGAACCTAGGGTTTGACCCAGGCCTGTTGATCCTATAGCCCATGTTCCTAATCATCAAGCAAAGGACAATGAAAATCACAACTGTGACACTTACAACAAGCTGGTGTTTCCCTGTCATCTCCACCGGTTTTCCTGCTCCGATACACTCTATCAGCCAGGAGACATCGAGGACTTCTAGCTGTGAGCTGGCTTTTATATTCTGTACCTGAAGCCACTCCAGGACATCGGAACCAGAAGTGTTTTCTGCCACAATGTGGGTGACGGAATCACTGCAGAATGTAAGACTAAGTTACCAGCTGAAGGGGCTTTTCAAAATCAGAAGCTGTCCTCTTTCCTTGTGGTGTTCAGAGTATCCCATCTGATGGAGAAAGATGCACACTAGACCTGACCATTGGCATGGAGAATTCCACGCACGGGAATTCTCTCCATTTTAATTACTGTAGCAACAGTGGTATATGTTACATGTCAGACATAAGAAAAATTAAGAAAACATCAGCAAGATTGTGGTGTCAGTGGAAAAACCAAGGTCCAGAGAAGATGGAAGATAACACTGTTCTTAAAGTAGCACATCTATATAGATGTAGATATGCCTATAACCTTCCACTAAATTGATCACACAACCCATTAATAGGTGGTGACCAGCTTTGGAGAAATACTGCTTTACATGTTTTTCAAAGCACAACTCTGTGATGTAAGACAAGCAAGGGATCTTTTCCTTAAAAACTACTGAGCACATGCTATGTCTCAGCACCAGGAACTTTACACACATCATCTCATTTAATACTCACATAGCTCCTCACATAAGTGTTATGTCATTCACACTTCAAAAACGAGGAAACTGAAGAACAGAGAAGTGAAATGACACCCTGAAGGTCACACGGGATAGTAAAGGATATTTATCCTTTTATTATTATTATTATTATTATTGTCTTTTCTGGGTCAAGTATGTTATTTCTAGTTTTTAACAAGTTTTCACAGTCAGCATCATATTATTGGAACCAATAATTTTTATGGCCTTTTCTGTTCAAATAGTCTGTGAACCTGGGAGATAGCAAGATACATATCTAGGCATCCAAGAAAAAAGTTCTTTTTTCTACTTCTCTTCCCTGGCTTCCTCTTTCTCCTCCTTTTTTTTTTTATTGACTCTTGGGTTTGTTGGGTATTTTTTTGGTTCACTATTAAATTCACAGCCCTGGGTTCCTTGTGGTGGTGGTAGTGGTGGTGGTGGTGGTGATAGGGGCTGGGTACTAAAGAAGAAAAGGGAAGTTCCTGGACATTAGTATTTTACATGAAACAGATGGTTGATGATGTGTTATGACAGACATGAGGCATGGACAAGAGCTGCATGTGGTGTGAGAGAAGGAAAAGAACTTAGGGTGACCTAGGAGAGGTGAGATGGCCTTGTGGAAAAGTGCCATTTGTGTCTAGTCTTGATGTATGTAGAGGAATAAAGTACCTGGAAGGTAGAATGTTGGACCCTCTTGGAAGGAAATGTTCAGAGGCCAGAAGGAAAGGTAGGAAGGAGGATGGCCTGGATTGGAGTGAAGAGTTTATGATGATAAGTAGAAGGCATGGCTGAGTCAGTAGGGGAAACCACATTATAAAAGATCTTAGAAGCCTGGTTGAGGAGGTTAGATCTTATTTTCTGGGATTGTGGAGCCAATGAAGGCTTTTGTGAGCAGGACATTGATAACAGTTACTGTGTTATTTTTAAAGACTAGTCTGGTACATGCAATGATTTGGAAGGGAGAGTGATGGGTGGGGAGGGTTGGGGAGCTACTTAGGAGAATGAAACAATGGACCAAATATGGGATGATTGTAACCCAGTCTGGTGCCTATAACACTAGGAAGAAAGGCAAAGGAGACAAATGATGGACCTTTGGCATTAGTTCACTTATAAAAGGAGGTGGAGAATAGAGTCAAACATTACTCCAGCATATGGATCACGAGAAAGTGCTAGCACTTTTGGTAGAAATAGAGATTTAGGAAGTTGCATCTCTCTGGGGGAAAAGGTGGGGAGTGGAATTGAAGTTTTTTTAGGCATGTTGCATTTGAAGGATGGTAGGAGGTCCAAAGGAAAATATTCAGTTGACAGTCGGGCTCTGAGGCGACGCTGGGAGAGAGATGAGAGCTGAGGATCAGAGCTGAGGCTGTCTGGGTGGCAGGGTGTGCCACGGGCTCCAGCAGAAACGAGTCGTGGGAAAAGAACATTTTATAAGAGTTGAAGGAAGATGACTCACTGCTTCCCTATTCTAGGTCCACATAATTCCCAAAATTATTTATAATAAACTTCTTGAAAGGTTGTTTGTGTGAAGAATTTAAGAAGGCAACAAAAGGATTAATAAGACTACATATTCCATTCGTATTTCTGTCCTTTGGAGGGAAATTTTATTATTTATTATAATATAATATTATATTATATTATAATTTATTATTATTATTATTATTATTATTAGTGTCATGTCTAAACCTCAGAAGGAGAAGGAGTCACTGCCTCTAGTGTATTGCTGACAATTTCTGACTGCTGTGTTGTGACAGCTCTTTACCTGTTTGCTGGTACAGTGGCTTTTCTCTCTGCTCTGAGTCCTCCAGTATTGAAAATATTAATAATGTTGGAATATTACTATGTGCTAGACACTATGGTAGGCACATTTCATACTATTTCATCTATTATCAATAAAACTATGAGATACCTATTATCACCCCCATCTAAACATGAGAAAAGAGAATCTTGGAGATGTAAAACTTCACTCAGCTAATAACTGGGAGCGCGAGGGTTTGATTCTCGTTCTGTTTGAATCCAAAGCCTGTATGCTAAACTAAACGGAGCTACCCTCTGGGACTCTGTGCTTATCCCATGGCTGCAGAGAGAGCTGCTCCTTTTTGCAGAAGGAACAACATCTGGATGGATATCATAATTATTAAAAAAAAAAAAACCTGATTCCCCCCAAAGGGCTGAAAAAGAGATACATAACACTTCCTATATAATACTATTATTCACACTATCCCTGCTGCTGCCACACAGAATTTATGTTTTGGTGTTTTCTATCCAATATCATGTGAGCTACAGTAAGACTGCAAGACGTGGAGAACTGTCCCAGAAAGTCTGAAAGAACAGTTGCTATAGCTACAAACCAAGACGGGGAAGCCATAGGGAAGCTGGCAGACTCTCTGAGCTCTGGGCTTTGTCTAAACCTCGGAGGGAGGCGGGTGTGCTGAGGAGGAGCCCTGGGGGTCATCTTCCAAATTCAGGGTCCTCACCATCCACCCTGACCACCCCTGCTCCACTGCCACCATCTCTTTACCTAGGATATCTCTGGACATGGCCCCACCTCTAACAGAGACATCCAGAAGCCTGGGGAAGTCGGGGAGAGATGCCGAAAAACAATCAACAGACAGTGTAACATACAGGCATATATAAAAGAAAAAGACTAGAGAGAAATACTCCAGACTATTAGAAAAAAACAATAGCTACACACACACACACACACACACACACACACACACACACACTCACACACACACACACAGTTGTCCTTCGGTACCCACGGGGGATTGATTCCAGGCCCCCCCCATACCAAAATCCTCAGATACTAAGCCCTTTATATAAAATCCAGTCGTTGCATATAGCCTACGCACATCCTCCCCTATACTTTAAATTATAGTTAGATCACTTACAATACCTAATACAATGCAAACGCTGTGTAAATAGTTGTTATACTATATTGTTTAGCCATCAGCTTTCTGGAATTTAAAAAATATTATCAACCCCAGGTGGGCTGAATCCGTGGATGTGAAACCCACCAATATGGAGGGCCAACTGTACATTTTTACTTAATCCTCACAAGAGTCTTAGGTTACATGAAGGCTTGTAGAGGTTACATGAAGCCAGGATTCAAACCCAGGTGTGCATGACTCAAGCAATCTCTTAACGTTCTGCTAGACTGTGGTTAGACCCCTGAGTGAGGTTTTGTTTGTTTCAGTATTTTTTTGTAATTTCTGTCATGAGCCATCTCTATCATCACTTTTATACTTAGGAGAAAAAATACACATGAATGTCATTTTCAAGGGCAAACAAACCTGGGACTGGGGCTGAGGTTCCAGTGCCTTGCCACTGGAGGCCTGGACTTCCTTCTTATAATAAAAGGTGATAGATAGCATCAGGCAGCTGCCCCCAACCTCTTTCAAACACCCCAAGGCGCTGCTGAGATGGCTGTTCCTGAAATACCAGTGGATTCAATTCCTTAAGAGCACCTGGTTTCTTAGCCATGACTAATTAATGTCTTGGACTAGGTTTGGCAGTTCTGAACTAGAATTTGGCCCTCAGCTTCCATTGGGGAAAAAGAAGCAGGGTCCTTTCCTTCAACTTGTGCTGAAGCAAAATGTGCTCCTTTTGCTCACTGGCGTCCCTGAGGGCAGGGACTGTGTTATAATCTGCCAGGTTACTATCTGGGTTATAACCATGCCTGGTGCCCAGCACATGGTCAGATTCACAGTAATGGCCAATAACTAGACCATTGGTAGAACGAATAAATGAATTGATTAATCAGTGCCACTAAAGGAATGTGTCTTACACTCTACTGTCTACCCAAGTCATCCAGGAAGCTGGGATAAAATTCAGGTGCCTGAGCCCTGTTACCAGAGGTTCAGATTCAGTACATCTACCCTAAGGCCCAGGAATACACATTTTGACAAGCTCCCTTGGTGATTCTGACGTAGTCAGTCAGTCCTAGTTATCTATTAGGGTGTAACAAACTACCCCAAAATGTAATGGTTTAAAAAAGGCAGTGATTTTATTATATCTGCAGTTTTGTGGGTCAGGAATTCAGGCTGTGAGGCTGGTGATCCTTCTCTTCGTGTGGTCCCGATGGAGGAGCCGACTCTCCAGGTGGCTCTGCATGGCTGGCACCTTGGTGAAGATGGCTGGGAGGCTGGGCTCACCGCTCTACCAACCTGCACACCTTTCCATGGCCTCTCACACAGGGAGCTCAAAACTCCTTACATGAGGCTCTGGGGTCCAGGAAACAGCAGAAGCCTCAGAGCCTTTCATGACCCAGCCTCAGAGTCACATAGCTTCACTCTGGGTTGAAGCAGTCAAGAGCCCTCGCAGATGCAATAAAAGGGAAAATTTCTCCTGCTTCCCCAGGGGAGCACCCCTATTTTAAAACCCACCCACAACCCCAGAACTCCACTTTGAGAAAACTCTGCCATAAAAAACGTTCTTTCTTTAATTGCCCCACACGGGACGTTGGGCTCAATTCCAGCAATGTTTCCCAACATCGTGCTCATTTCTCTGCAGAAACGTGAGATAATTTTAGCAAGTACACAACTGGGCATTTAAAAAGCATATATGTTTATTTATATCTACATTTTAAAATTATGCATATCAGACATGGTTCTTATGGGTTTCATGGTTTTCATATTATTCCTTAGGACAAAGCTACATTATTTTTAACAATTCTGTTTAGGAACAATTAAAGGAAACATTAAGTATCTGATAACCCATGAGGTAAAAGATATTATAAGAACCATGGATGTAGCTCTCAGATGTCCAGAAGGCCCTGAATTATGGAATTATTAGAACTCACAAATCTCAATTCTGACTTTTTTTCCTCTGCTACCTGTATCCTGGCTCTTATTGTCTTTCTTTTCCTAGTTGGTCCTGTTTCTCTGGATAATTAGAAAACTCTCCATGAAGAAAGAGCCAGACGTCCTTTTTGCCTGGAGATGGACTGACCCCCAATCTGACGCCCCCAGCCATCATGGATGGCCACCTGCTTTTATCTTTATTTTGTTTTCTTTCCCTGGAGAGGTCATTTCTGATTCTTCCCATCTGATGTAGGACTTATTTTGTAAATAATGACTTTAAATAGTAATTTACAATTAAGCTGAGCTGTTTACAGTTTAAAAACCCTCCTCCTAATTTCCCTTAGAAACCGATCTCTTTCAGAATCCCTGAAACAGAAAAATTGAAGCAGTTTTATTTGGTTTTATCTCACGCTCTTACTAGCACCAGTAAAGACGGGTTTCTATTTCCAGCCCTGATAAACTTAAGACTAAGGGTCTTGCCTTGATTTCTTTGGCCATCTTAAATGGTGTAATGAACAGTTTCATTCATTTGAATCCCACACATTTTGAAATATAAAGTAATTTGGACCAGAGCAGCACTAAAGTTTACATTACATGCTCCTGAATTTATAAAAATAAAGTCATTATTATTTTGCTGATTACAAAAGCAATCCTGGTGCATTGTAGAAAAACATTTTAATTACAAAAATTAATCTTGGTAATCCCAAGTTCCCCTGGCTGGTTTCATATTCACCAGATAAATCATTCTTTTGAGAAAATATTTTCTGAAGCTGGCTATTTCTAAGAAAATTGTTAGAGGTCTGAGAATGAGGTCTACAAGATGATGGCCTTTGTCCTCATTGAGTCAGGGAGGGAGAACTGGATGAGATGAGGAGCAAAGCCAAGTGGGAACACTGGGAACCAACCCAGGCCATGGACCACACCTGTGCTCCAAGGAGGAAGTTCTCTCCTCTGGAAGGGCTCCCAGGGGTCTTAGATTTTAGACAAAGAGAGGTGTGTGAGGAGAGGGAGAGGTTCAAGGTCAGGGGAAAAAAGTGAGAAAAACATGTAAAGAAAAACCAGTGAAGATGTGTTTGTACATTGGACCTGGAAGGGACCTAGAAATGTATTAGTTCATATTTTCTAGAGCAGGTACCATCTTTTTCATCTGGTGTTCAATTTGTTTTGCAAACAGTGGCTTTTAATATTTTGATTTCAGATACCACAAGTCTGAAGTGATAGAACATCGTCAAAGATAAACAAAACTGGGGCCGGCCGGGTGGCGCGATGGTTAAGAACTGGCTTGGGACGCCAGAGGGCCCCGGTTCGGATCCCACATATGAGGGCCAGTGACACTGCCCTCCACAGCTGAGATGCTGAACAACAGCTTAACCTGGAGCTGGGCTGCCGTGAGTCACCGGTGATGGCGTAGGCTGCAGCCCCTGCTGCAGTGGGTTGCCGTGGGCTGCCGTGTGTGGCCAGCAGCCAGCGTGAGCGGCCAGCAGCCGCGGTGAGCGGCCATCCAGAAGCCGGTGACTGATCTGCCTCACCCGGGAAGAGCGCAATGATGGTGCCAACTTGGGCCAGTGAAGCAACGTCCTCCACAACTAGACTGAAGAACAAAACGACAGCATCTTGTCTGTTCCCCTTCCCCTAATTCCCCAGCACTGTTCCCATCCCCCAATTGCCCAATAAAAATCTTAAAAAAAAAAAAGATAAACAAAGCTGGACACTAGTTAAAGAAGTAAGGCTATAATTTATTTAGTAATGACTATTGCAATAGAGAAGGGGTTCCAGCATGATGGAAGCTCAACTTCAAGGAGACCTTTTAAAGGCTGGGCATGCTAAGGGAAAGGCACTGAGGGGCACATGACCAGGTCACCGAGATTTGCTGATTGGCACGCATTCAGAGGAGAAACAAATTTCTTGAATCTTTACGACAGGAGGCAGTGGTGCAAGCTAGATACCCACTAAAGTTAGGCCTTTACCTTCCCACAGAGAATGGGATGGACAGTTCTCTCCTTGAATATTTGCCTTCCAAAGAGCTGAGTCTCTGGTCTTTGAGAAGACAGTTCTGGG
Source organism: Hipposideros armiger (assembly GCF_001890085.2). Lineage (NCBI taxonomy): Eukaryota > Metazoa > Chordata > Mammalia > Chiroptera > Hipposideridae > Hipposideros > Hipposideros armiger. The sequence goes on along the minus strand of NW_017731392.1, from coordinate 4,616,520 downwards.
TGGTTGGAAAACTTACATCTCAAAGGGGGCAGAAGGAATTTAGAAGGGATTTCTAAAGGTTTCTAAAGTAATGGTTCTAAGAGGGGGTTCAGGGACCCATCTGCCTACTGCTAGATTTTGGCAAGAACAAACAGTAAATTCTCCTGGCAGCCTTGAGCTTTCTCAGGCAGGCATTTTACGTTGTGTGTGTGTGGGGGGGGGGACGGGGCAGGGGATGTGAGTTGGGGGGAGGGGAAGCATCCTAGGGACATGGCCTTAAGCTGCTAGAAGCCATACTAGGCTTTGGTCAAGGATAGAGTTTTTATCAACATTCAGGTGAAAAAACATGGATTTTACTATCATGAGATTCCTTGAACATTGGAGACAATAGTTTTGGGATAATGAGTGAGGTAGAAGCCACATTTCAAATATTACATAGTGAACAGATGGAAAGGACAGACAGACAGGTTAGATAGATATAACTAAGCCAACATAATACAAGAAGGCTGAAATTAAAGGGTTGTGTAGGAAAATGCTAATTAAAAAAAAAAAGCCCTGTACATACTTGGAAAATACATTATGGTCTCTTTTAATTTTAGGTGACAACAAAGGTACAATTCCTGACTCCCCTGGCCAATTGCAAACTTCCTGCTTTCAGGTCTCATGTCTTCTATTTTGTATCTCCAGAAACAGACAAATACTGTGCAGGGAGAGTACTAACAGAGCCCTTTATTTATGATGCCACGATGGTATATCTTGTTTTCATCAAAGACAATGAATGCCTTCTAAAGGTACCCTGTAGACAAATGATGGAGGTCTAGGCAGGACGAAAGTGTCATCTGGTGAGTTTCCACTGCTTGAACAGTGGAACTCAGCAAGTGTTAAACTGCTGGGTGACATAACCCTGGAGAGCCATCCTTCCTAGCCACAGCTCTTTCTTCTTCAACATCAATGATTTAGGTCATAGTAGGCTTAGCTAATGAGTTCAGAGAGGAAGGTTGATGACAGATAAAGTTTTTAAATAGTTCAAAGTCCTGGAAGCAAGGGTGACATAAGAACGTGACAAGCACTAAATTCTGATCCTCCTGTTGCTTGTCTTAAATAACTCGAAGATGATGAAGTTGCTCAAAAATTTAGGATGTTAGCCATGGAACAAACTACAGTATCCTTTTTGTGAATGTGCAAAAATGCCTCAAATTACATGACTTGATCCCCCCTGATTTATATTTTAAGAACCAGCTTCTATGGTACATTGAAAAGCACATCTTTTGCAATGTAACATAAATATTAATGAAGCCAAATCCACATGTAAGCATACAGTGCACGTATGCTGGAGAATGAAATAGTTCCAGAAAGTTTAATGCATTCAGGTAAGCCATTTCTAAGCTGTGTGTTCAGGCCCAGGTAAAATAAGAATCATATTTTTCCTCAAATTTAATCTGTCTGGCAGCCAAAGAACATGCTAAGAACTATGGAGCCTGCTGCTTATTTTTAGAGCATATATATATATATTTTTTTTTTTCATAGCTCCCCTTTCTCTGAATCTTATATACTAGAAAGGCGAGGTATAGCTAGCCTTCACTATAGAGAAGCTTCCTTTCTTTTGAAAATCAGCTTTCTTTATTTTCATTTTTAAAATGTATGCTTATGAGGGTAAACAGGGTCAAATATGGTGATGAAAGGAGAACTGACTCTGGGTGGTGAACACACAATGTGTGATATATAGATGATGTATTACAGAATTGTATACTTGAAACCTATGTAACTTAACTAACAATTGTCACCCCCAATAAATTTTAATTTAAAAAAGAGGAAGTAAATCTTAAAAATAAATAAATAAATAAAATATATGCTTATTGTTAAAAAATTGGAAAACACAGAAAATAAAAGCAGCTAAAATCTTTCCCTACTACACCCTTCCTTCCAAACCCCCCCGCAAAAAAAAAATAACCACTTACATTTTGATGGGTTTCCTTCCTGTCTTTGTTCTATTTGTTTATATCATTTGACCTAGTTCATATTGTGGAGAGAGAACCCTCTCCTTAGGGTTCTGCTGTAAAGGTCAATGGATCCAGCTAATTAACAAGAAACCAATCATGCTTTACACTTATATAACTTTTTAATTTATCAGAGTACATTGACAGCCATCATTGCATTCGGTGATCACATCAGGTAGCCTAGACCATTCATCTGGACACTAAGGTCAGAGAGAAGAAAGGGGCTGGGAAGGGTCAGAGCCAGAATTGGAGGTCTCTCGATTTCTCACCTAGAGATTTCCCCCTACAATGATCTCTATTGTCCTTTCCAATTAAAGTGTATGTAGCTATGCACGGAAATTCCGTTTTGAGAGCTAGGACTTCTACTTCCTGTGGTTTATTTTTGTGCCATAAAACACATTGGTAGTTAATGTATCTTCTGAGCTGCCAGCCTGGGAACTTTGCCACCATCACACGCACAGCAGCAGTTTGCTCACCATGCACCAGTTTCCTCTGTCGCCTGAGCAGCTGGGCTTGGTTCCTGGCAGCAGGCCTCTCGGGCCCGGAGCTGCTTCTTAGGATCTCTTGCCAAAAGAAGAAACTTGCCTCCCATCGTCACCCCAAGTGCCTGCCTCAGCCACCGTGTACGTATCTGTAGCTGTGCCTGTAACTAAACGAGTCGGCCCTTGGTGGAAGCATGGGCGGTGCAACAGAGAGCTTTCTATGTAAGTGGTACCTTGACCATCTGGCTCTCGCCTTCCTGCCTGGCCCTTGCCAAATTTCTGTACCACAAAAAGCAGTTCTGTATTTCCTAAGGCTTTTAATTTCTGTTTTTCCAATTTCTTTTTCTTTAATTTCTGGTTTTTGGTCTCTTTGTCTATGTCATCTCCCCCACCTCCTCCCTCCAATTTCAACATTTTATGTAAGTAAGTCTGTAAAATTATGCAAACTTAACAATTAAATTAGATGAAATCTCAGATTTCATGGAAAGAATGATAAGCCCAAAATGACATTTTGGACTTAATATACCAAATGAAATGGCGGTTAATTAAAAAGGAAAAAAGAGGCAGAAAGAAGGCAAAGGAGACCATATAAAAAGAAATCAGATGGGAGAGAGACCATGAGAGACCCAGGAACTTCTGAATGGGGCATTTTAATAAAAAAATAAAATGTTTCTGTGACATTGCCTTTTCATATGAATTATGGGTCTTGTGAAAATTATCATATCAGATTATCAACTTTTGACATATGTCTCTGGCAATTTGAAGCTGACATTTCTTCATCAGGAAAATTTTGTCAGATCTATTTTTAAATATCAAAGACTTTTTTAAATAAAAATTTATTTTCACATAAAATTCTTACAGTTTTTCTTGGGAAAAAAAAAAGTGGTCTGTTTATTCCTTGGACCATCAAAGCAAGCCAATTACATTAATCATTATTCTTTATTCATTGCAAGCCCCCTGAAGTTCTGTTTGGAATTATTTATGTCAAGGTTCTAATAGCATTTGTTTCTGGATTTTGTTTTGTTTTCTCTTCCATCTATTTGAGACCAGCAAAGAGTTTATATAACAGTGAGGAAAACAACAAGGCTAGTTGCTAAGATATAAGTGAGTTTGTGAGTGAACCAGTCTAGGCAGCCCAAATGGTTGCTTCAGTTGCCTTTAAGCTTGGATTCTCTTGAGTGATCTTACCACTCTCAGCATGGTATCTACCACCCTTGGATAGAGCTGTCCCAGAATCTTTAACTAGCATCCTTCTCTCTGCAAACCCCACTCAGACTGCTCTTTGGAAAAGCAAGATCAAGGCTACATTGGTGTGCCTATGGTGAAAGCCTGCTATAGTCACTCATCCTAGCCCGGTCACAGACACTGGTCACCTCAGCACAGCCAGGTGCTTAGCTTAAGAGCCAAGCAAACGAACCATTCTTTCTGCATCAAAGTAGCTGAAATTCTGTTGATTGAACTCAGTGCTGTTTTGTTCAAAAATGAAATTGAATGGTTTCAGCATTGAATTTTCCAACTTGGTTTCTGTTCATCATCCCTAGACACCTCATCTCATATCAGTGAATAATAATAAAAAGCAAAAATAAAAAATAAAAAAATTACCTTATCTTTTGGTGCCAACTAGTTTCTTTATAATTGTATTCAGTCCCTACTCATCTTATATCCCATAACTACTTGGCTCAAATTTGTTCCTTGATTTTAAACCTGTTCCGCCGGTGGGAAAATCACCTCTTCCTTACATGGAAGAAAACACGGGTTCCTTGGGTTTCAAAGAAGCTGTTCATAAAATTGATTCACAAACCACATCAGTGGTGTCCTACCTGAGCTCATTCTCAACCCTGAATCCTTTCCTTCGGGCCAGCTCCATGAGGAAGGCTCTGCGGGTTGTTCCCATTTTCTTCTCCAAAATAAAGAGGACTAAATCTTGGAACTTGATGTCATGAGGAGGGGAAGCCATTGAGGCACCCATCTGCCTGGGTTTCTTCTTCCGAGGGCCCATATGGGCCATTTGCATGGGATCCATGGAAAAAGGCTGCTGCTGCTGCTGCTGCTTCTGGCTGTGCCATCAAGTGGTGTCTCCAGAAGTGAGGGAGAGTCTGCCCCTCCTTCATGAAGAGCTCTGATGTCATCTCACCAACAGATTCTGAAGCCAGGGCAAGGTTTCCTGGGCCCTGCCCTGGAGACAGCTTCCTACTGAAGAGTGATGGGGAATTTTTACTGCTGTTCAGCTCATTTGTCCAATATGGAGATCAAAATGGAAACAGTAAATTAACTTTTGCTTTCCTATGAATAAACTCATCATACCCTCAGAATAACCTTATGAGGAAGGTATTTATTTATTTATTTATTTATTTATTTATTTATTTATTTATTTATTTTTATGTTTGTTGAGGCCCCTCTTTTCTTTATTTTTGATCCCTTTTTAACCTCCTAACTCACTTACATTCTCTTCCTCTCATAGACAACCATTACAATACATTGGCTTTCTGTAATTTGCATGGGTGTTATCTGTTGTATGTAGTTGTTTTGATTTCATTTACATGACATTGTTATGTTTCTCATTCTGTTGATCACTTTTTTTCACTTAAAACTATGTTTTCAGATCCACCCACGTTGTTCTGCATTCTAATCTATTGCCTCTGATTGTTCCATAGTATTTCATGGGGGGCATTTTAGCTGTGTCAGTGCATTTTACAAGTGAGGAAACCAAGCCTCAGGCAATTTACTCAAGCTCAAAAAATAAAGGGCAGAACCAGGTCTTGAATTCAGGTCTTCGGACTCCAAATGCTATTTATCTCAGCCTTTTCAGTGCACTAAGGTTGTCTGGAGAGTAATCTATCATAGAACTCTAAAACTGATCTTTAGGGATGGAATGCGATGATCTTTAGATGAGAATTACTGCCATAAAGAGGCATTTTCGTAACTTTATGGGCCAATTGAAATTAGTGTCTTTCATCAATGCACTTGAAAGATCCCATTTCCTGAGCATCTATTATGTGGTCAAGGCAAGCACTGACAAACCTTAGCTGAGTGAATCCTCACACCACTGTCTTGTAGGTACTAGCATCCCCATTTGGCTAAACAGCCTGCTCAATGTCACAGAGCTAGTCAGTGGTCTCAGGTAGTAAATGATTATGCTAAGACTTGAACTCAGATTGGTCTGATTTTAAAACCTGGGCTCTTAACGACCAAGAAGCTTTCCTCTATGTGTTTCTTCCCCAGTAACAAACCTAAGCTCTGCTCATCCGCTCTGCCACATTATTTGAGACTTTTGCTACCTCCAAAAGTATATGAGCTCTTCTCACCACACCAGGGGAAGACTGATGTGACAGCTGCTTTCAAGCATTTGCAAAGCTGTGTTGCTCGAGAGAGCAAGGTAAAATATCTTCAGGTGGAACTGGCAGGGAAATAGGTCTTAGCCCTCTGCCAGTAAGAACTTTTTACCAACTAGAGCTGTCTAAAAATATAGACAGGCCACATTGTACAGTGAGATATTACAGGGATGAAAAGTGTCCAAATAGAGTCCGGACCACTGTTGATTGAAATGTCACAGAAGAGATTCAAATATCTAGTAAGGGCTTTTAATGCAGCTTTGTGATTCCAGTATGATATGGTTGCTTGCTAAAGATCAAAATCTGGGGATGAGAGTCCCTTCTGACCCTCGCTGTGAGGCATTTGGTTACTGAAATGCTGCAAGTTTCATGTGAGAACAGTCTTAACTACAAAGTGGCCCGCAGCATGGAGCAATCAAAATATGCTGGCAAGAACCTGAGGTTGTTGTGTTCATCCCTGGGTATGGCCAGAGGGGGGAAAAAATCAGTGTGTCACCTAAACAGTACAGAGGACGGAGAAGTAGTACAGAGATATGACTAAGAGCCAGGCTCTGACATCCGGCTGCCGGTACGAATCTCACCTCCATTGTTTGGAAGCTGTGACCTTGAGCAAGTGAATTCACTTCTCTGAGGCTCAGACTTCCCATCTGTAACATGAGGACTAACTGAGATTCCCCCCGGAACCTGATGGGCAGCGTGAGAGGAACAGAGGAAGCACTTTAAATAAACATCAGTTGGTAGTAATTTGGTGTTCTGTTTTTAAAGAAGTTCCAGTCTGGTCTGAAAGCAGATCTATGTGTATTATGAAACTATTAAATCATCAAAATATTATACTAACCAATGTCTTATTTAACTTGCTTTCAATCGCCGATGTTGAAAAGATTACCAACAAAAATTTAAAGTGTGATGATGCCTGTCTGGTTATTAGACGATTGTCTCTCAGTTTCACACCTACCTTTCTCTGCTCTGTTAGATTGGGGCTGGGACTGTGTCAACTCCATTTCTCATTTGTCGGGGGGCTCCATGTTAGGCTCTGCCAGATGGGGGCACTAGAGGGAGACGGCGAGGCTGGAGAGAAGAGGACTTGATCTTTTCGGTTTGCTTGCTGATACTGTCAGGGCCTTCTTGGTAATAGCTCTTTACTCTGGCGGCAACAGCTGGTTCCGTTCTCTAGCTTTCCAGTCTTACCTTTTTTCCCTTTCTTTTTTGCACAGCTTAGCATAGTTTCGTCACACCCTTCAGAGGAACCAACACCAGCCAGAAACATCTTCTTCTCAGAGGTCTGAGTCCCAGCTCTGCAGGGATTTTCCTATGAACTCCTACAGTGCCAGCAGCAACAGGCAGCACCCCCTCCTCAGTGATCTGTGCTCCAGGGCCATGGGGACCCCCTGCCTCACAGTTGCAGGAGTCAACAATCCCAACTCTGTCTCTTTGTTCCCCCAACCCGAGAGGTGGGACATGCTTTCTGCAGTTACTCTCAGAGTCCTCATTTTACTTTTCAGCCTTCTGTTGCCTTGTAAACCAGTCCCCTATGTTACATCTTCTTTGTGGAAATACCTAGTGTGCTTTCCTTCACCCTAACTGGATCCTGACAATACAGTGTCCAATGGAAGTGAGTTATAGGAAATGGGGCTCACCTGCACTACTCTTTCTAAACGGAAATTTGACAACAGTGTAAAAAAATCTTTAAGGTGTCCAAATCTCTTGACATCGCATTTCCATAATTTTTTTTTAGGAGAGACACATAAAGATCACTGCGCTAAGAGGTTCATCACAACATTATTTGTGCAGAGAAGACTTAAAACAACATGAATGTCCAGTAAAGGGGGGTGGGGGGATGATAAAGTAAATGGAACCCAATTCAGCCACTAAAATCATGTCATAGGAGAATACTAAAAGCATGGGTGAATGTTCACAATCAAATAATTATAAAATCAGTTTACAAGATAGTAATTACTGTACAACACCAGTTTTGATAGAAAAGACTAAAAAACATATGGCAAGGCTAATATTATAATAGTGGATATCACTGGTTGTTGGGTTTATGCATGATTTTGATTTTTGTCTTTGTGCTTTTTTGTATTTTACAAATTTTCTATAATAAACATGAATTATGTTTGTAACCACAGAAACAAATTACTTAAAATAATATATTACCTTGAGTTGACACCGTGTGGCCTTAGTGAAGAGCTCTGAATCAAAGGCAGTGAGGTTGCTCTGAGCAAGCTAAATAGCACTTGAAGATGCTTCCTTGTAATTACAGCATGGGGCTGAGAGGCACTTTCTCATGTTACATAAAAGTCATATCTTACTGCCAGGCAAGACTCCACTGACGTAGGATCCCTATGCTGAGGAATGGGAAGACCTGTGAAGGGGGTTTCAAGCCCCTCAGCCTCACCTTAAAACTGCTTAAAACAAGTCTGAGTACACTGAAATCTCGTTTCAGCAATTAAATAAAATCACGTTCATGAAGGTGCCTTGGAAACCATGAAACACTACACAAAGGTCAATTGTTATTATTCTCGTTGGTGTTGCTGCTAATGACAGGAATTAATTAATTTTATCCTATTAAACCATCATTTTCTGGAGCTATTTACACCAGATGTTGAGCACTCCCTTGGTCCAGTATATAGGCTAATAACCTCCGAATCTCAGTGGCTTAACACAACAAAAGTTTATTTTTCTCTTATGCTACTTGCCAGTAGAGGATTCTGTTCCACTCAAGGCTCAGGCTGATGGAGGCTGATGGATGGTACATTTTTATACCTGCACCATCTGGACTATGAGGCTGTCTTGGTCACTGTGGCAGGAAAAACGGCACAAGGGGTCTTGCATCACCAATTAAATGCTTTGTCTCAGAAATGATACACATTACTTCTGGGCATAGCCATTGGCTAGAAGTAGTCACACGGTCCCACCTGACTGCATCAGGACTTGGAAATGCAGGGGAGCCCATGGAACCTGAGGGGAGTATTCCTGTTCCTGCCATGCCCAGGATGAAGCTAAGTGCTGGCTGATGATTGGTTCCAGGGAAAGCCAGTCTCACAAAGGGTCCCAGGCAAAACAAAAAGTTCTATAGTGAATTAAGTTTACGGAAGCCAAACTTTATACTATTTGTGTTTGAACACGAAAGAAACCTGTTTAATTTTGCGTAGCCCAATGTATTCCCAACCTGCTTGTATTTTTGTTTGTTTGTTTTTTAGAACACTTATAGCACCTTGTTGAATATATTAAATGTTGATAGTTACATATGCACTAAGCCTGGGGGCATGGAATTAGACAGACCTGGTAACTGCCTGTCACTCACCAGGTGTGTGATCTTGGGCAAGTCACTTACACCTGTGGGATTCTTAGTTTCCAGTTTGTAAAATAGTGATTATGGTCAACTTCATTGCATTGGAAGCGATGAATAATATAACATGAACATACCTGCCTGGCTCACTGTGGGTGTTTGGTCCCTAGTCCACCCTCCCCTTCGCCCTGCTACTCCCATGTGCTGGAAGACAAGACCAGTGCTCTTGGCTTGTCAGTGATGACAGCTCTGAAGACACTGAGAGCACACCTGGTCACTGGCTTCTACCTCCATGCTCCTGTGCTGTTGCTGTTCTTCATAGTTTAATATTGATTTGTTTTCCCACTTGGGGTAATACATGGTACCCACATGATAGCTCTTAGAGATCTTTATTGAGAGCGAGTGTAAAGGCAGAAAAGAAGGGAGAGGGGTACAAGTTGTCCATGGTTCGGGGGAGAAGCAAGCCTCTTCCCACCAACAAACATTATTCTTATCCCTAGGAGTCCTGCTGTTCTATGTTCATGGAAAGAAGTCCACTTGAGGGAGAAAACTTCTGCTTCCGGCAGTTTTATTTTTTTATATGAAATATCTTGTATCATCTACTTATTTCAAGCTGTGGATCTGGGAACTTTGCCATCGTTGAATGTGCGGGCAGGGTTTTGTTTTCGTTTGCTTTTTCTTTTTCTTTTTTTTTTTTTTTTACCGTGCACCAGCTTCCTCTGCTGCCTGAACAGCTGTGTTTGGTTCTTGGCAACAAGTGTCTTCTAGAGCTTAGAACTGCCTCCTCGGGAAAACTGGGAGATTTTCATGAATGACTAAAATCTTGGAAAATTTGCTTCTTGCCACTGAGAAGCAATCTGTAGCTACATATCCTGGAAACACAAGGAAATTCTATATTTTAGTAATAAGTTGGGGTTTCACCTTTGTCCACAAGGTGAGAAATGATGGCAAGAACAAGGGGGTTGTGACCTCTAGTCTTTATCCTAAAATATTTATTAAAAACACCAGCTGTGCACAAAATGGTAGGTAAAAGCATGAGTATCAGGCATGGAGGAGAGAAAGGACAGAGTGTTGCCACGAGGAAGAGTTTGAACAGGAGAGTTGGGATTTTATTTGCAAAGAACTGGGAGCTTTTGAAGGTGTTTGAGCAAAGGCAGGATGTGATAAAAACGGTGCCTTAGGAAAATTAATCAGGCAATAATGCATGAAATTAGGAGACAAATTTATGGGGGAAATTTTACACTATAGTAGTATTTGTAAGTCTAGGGCTTTGAGATGGTCTTAAGTCAGAGTGAAATGCATAGCAAACAGAGCCTGATGAAAATAATATGCTTCAAATTCCCCAATTGCTCCTAGTCTCTTAGGAATGGGTCCTTTTGTCCCTCCTGCTGTGAACATTCACTACCAAGGTCACTGGTGTTCCCCCAGAGTGGATCCCTGATCACCGACATTAGTAGATGCTGCAGTGAGCTGCCTAGAGCCTCCCTTCAGGTGGAGGTGCTGATTTCCTCTGCTGCTGGGAGTGTTGTGAACTGATGGCTCACTGTCCAAGGGCTTAAGGTCAGGCCCCTTTCTGGGGACAGCCTGCATCCAGTAACTGGTGGCGGTGGGAGGTTATGAAGGCCAGGTTGCCTTGTATCAAGAGGGGACAACTCTGAAGGGCCCCTCTAGCTACAGAGCATCCTGTGGGATTAGCCGAGGCCTGTCCTGTGGATCAACTGTTCCCGCCATCGAGTCCACTTCCTTCACTCTGCCACAGATGTTGGTCCCAAGGGCATCCCCAGTTGACTTCCAGTACACAAAGCCCCATTTCAGGCCAGCTTGCCAGGGACTTTCCCTTAGAACATACCTTTGATACTTATCCTATTTTGATTGTCTTCTGCCCCTCACTACCTTTCTTCATGTAGACAAGCACAGCTAGTTTTCCCACCAAGGTCATAACCTTCTTGAAGGCAAGGAGACCACCCTTGACCTCTTTGTGTACCCTAGAGGGCCTACAATGGGTCCTGGTACATAAGTGACAGCCCCTTGTTACAGGCTTAAGAACACCATGTCTGCTTCCATCTAGAGAGGCCAAGGAGAATTCTATGCATGACACACCCCTGGTGCATAGAAAAGGAGAGCTCAGGCCCACAAGTGTTTGTGCCAAACATTTCTCTAAAGCTGGTTTTGCTGGGGATGCAGCCAAAACCCTCTCTTATTCCCTGCCAGGAAGTGAAAGTCTTTTATCACCACCTGGGAGGAAAACAGGGTTCAACCGCCCCAGGCCCAGTAGAAACAATCACACATTGGTAAATATGCTGTGAGACTCAGTTCCTGATGCAGTGACTTAGAGAAATTTATTTTGAATGTGTGTTTCTCAAAGAGAATAATTTAGGAAGAGGGGAGTAAGGACTCACGTTCGACACAGTAATCTTTTTTTCATAAAGGTGTGTGAGCAATTGTTTACTTTTAAAAAATAACAGAAAATTTCATATTTAACGTTTTAAAGTTCTAGAGACAATAGTTTAGCTTATAACGACTTGCTAAATGGTTTGATTATATTTAACCAAATGTTTTAACGTGTATAAGCTATATGCTACTGTGGTGCAAAAGAGCCTGGCTCCTTTCAAAAGGTTTCTGAGGTAGCAGATTACTGAGTCTCAGAGAAAATAAACCTACGTACTAGTAGTAAGTCTGAGCTCTATTAGAAAAAGTAGAAGAGAGTCCACCGGAAAGAACTTCTGCTAAAGGGAGAAGTTTGCTTCAGAGAGCAAAACCAGCTAGGGAGGGGAACATGGGGAAGGAAAAGAGAGAGTTCCAGGAAAATCCAAGAGGAGGCTGGTGACTCTGAGAGAAAATTCAGTCAATTCTAGATAAAGTCTCCTGGGGCATGGTGGGGGTCTTAGTTCAGGCTGCTATAACAAAAATACAATAGGCTGGGTGGCTTGAACAACAGACATTTATTTCGCACAGTTCTGGAGGCTGGAAAGTCTAAGATCAAGGTGCCAGCCAATTTGGTTCCTGCTCCCTCTTAATTGGTTTGCAGATAGCCACCTTCTTGCCGTATCCTCAAATGGCAGAGAGAGACAGAGATTATTTCTCTCATCTCTCTTCTTATAAGGACCTGAATCTCCAGTCTCATGACCTAATGACCTCCCAAAGGCCTCATCTCCAAATATCATCGCACTGGGGGTTAGGGCTTCAACATGTGAATTTTGAGGGACACAAACATTCAGTCCATGATAATGGGTAAATAACAAAAGCAAAAGCAAAATCACTGTTTGTTTGTTTTATGCATACATTGTTACATAAACATTTGTTTTCTACTTAGAAACTTGGTGGCTACACAATAGCACTACCTGAGCTTTCCAAATATCAGGGACCAGACTCCATCCCAGATAACGGAATCTAAATCTCAGAGGGTGGGGGTGAGGCTGGGCATCTGTGTTTTTGTTGTTGTTGTTGTTTGTTTGGTTTTTTTACCAGCTCCCCAGTTATCCTCCTGTGCTGCCAAAGCTAAGAAATCCCTGGTTTAGTATAACATATGTTTTGCAGATGGCTGCCGTTGCTAACTCTACTTTGTCTTTCTTTATATAAAGCTAAAAGGTTATGGAGACAGACTCCTTCCCTACTCCCTTTTGATATTTGGATTTGATAAATGAACTCACTACTTTTAGACAGAGTGCTTTCCTCAATATTCAGGACAACTCAGACTCGCTCCACCAAACTTTTGCCAGGTGACACCAACCAGGGCATTGGGAGGAGGCATCACCCCCCTTTAACCACCAGATCACCCTGTGAGACATTGCTCCCAGTGCCACGAGAATACAGGGCCACATGCTTCTCGCATTTACCCAGGTGCTATCTTGGGGGGCGTTATATTTCCTGGAATCATCCAAGAAGTCACTGAGTTACCAAATGGGACAGTTTAAATTATTGGATTGGACCAAAATGGCTAGATGAGACTAAACTTTAATTTTTTTCCCCACATTCCAGTAGGAAGAAAGAAAATCAGCTCTTCTATAGACAAAATAACAAAGCTCACATTTTCTCTGTATACCAGAGGTAAGTGGTTTTGCACCCCTACACATGAGCTTATAAATCCATTTTTATGTACTAAATTATATATACCTATCCACACACTGTCGACCAAGGCAGTGTAAACAAGAACTTAGAAGTACAAGTTAGCAGTGGGCAGCAGCCCTAGTAAGTTCTGGGATTCTGGTGGCTATAAAGGAATACCAGCTTCTTTTTTTTTTTTTTTTAAGATTTTTTTATTGGGGAATTGGGGGGATGGGAACAGTGCTGGGGAATTGGGGGAAGGGGAACAGACAAGTTGCTGTCATTTTTGTTCTTCAGTCTAGTTGTGGAGGACGTTGCTTTACTGGCCCAACTTGGCACCATCATTGCGCTCTTCCCTGGCGAGGCAGATCAGTCGCCGGCTTCTGGACGGCCGCTCACTGTGGCTGCTGGCCGCTCACGCTGGCTGCTGACTACACAGGGTAGCCCATGGCAATCCACTGCCACAGGGACTGCAGCCCACGCCGTCGCCGGCGACTCATGGCAGCCCAGCTCCAGGTTGAGCTTCAGCATCTTAGCTGCTGAGGGCAGTGTCACTGGCCCTCATATGTGGGATCTGAACTGGGGCCCTCTGGTGTCCCAAGCCAGTTCTTAACCATCGCGCCACTCGGCCGGCCCGGAATACCAGCTTCTTAGAGGCAAATCCTGACATACGCGCGTGGGGAAATGCTGTAAAACGAACCCCATCAGTGGTGCCGGTGACAAGCCAATTTGCCTGACCATTGTAGTCCTTTAGTAAGCTGGCCAGGTGTAGTCGTGTTTCATTTCCAATGATTCTGTTGCCTCATGCAAGCAGACTTTCTCGCTGTCACCACATGGTGTCAGTATTTTCTCTCTTCAAAGTTCTCTGGGTTGTAAAGCAAAGTTCCTGTTGGAGCAAGTCTGGAGCCTCTGATTGTGAATAAATTATTTTATTTAATTATATTTTAATATTCTTCCTCTTAGCTATTACTCTTTCATTTTCTGCTTTGTATTTTTTCCCTCCTTGTGAAAAAAAAAGGGGGGAGCAGCACCCTCCTCTTCATCTGCAAAGGTTAACATAGGATCACACCATTCATTCATTTGACCAACAAATTTTGAGGATCGGCATTGTGTAACCCAGGTCCCTCCTTCCGCGGAGCTTTTGGCATTTCAGATGTCAGCATAAGCAGGGCAGAGGCAGCCACCGGAGGCAGCAGTTCTGTAGGAAAAGATGCTGGTTCTGGCTTTGAGTCCGGCTTTGCCATTTAGCAGCTGTGTGGCCTTGGGCAAGAAACTTAACCTCTCTGAGTCAGTCTCGTCATGTATAATAAACACTTCGCTTTCAGTTTATCATGAAAATTGAATGTTATTTGCACTTGTGGCTACTTATTGAGAGTCTGTTTAACGTGTAGGTAGGGTCTACATGTGGTCCTCTAGCTCTGGTGCTGTGCAATAGTGTGCCGTTTGGACACTATAGTCTAGGTTCCATCGTTAACACTTGATGACAAGGTAATTGGCTTAAGTCCTCCACCTGTGTATTTAAATTTTTTTAGATATTTCCCATCTGCAAATTGCACTCCATTGAGGGTGTACTAATTTACTCTCAGATCATACACCGGAGAGGTGGGAATAGAACCATTTCCTCACACTCTTAACACACAGTACGTTATAACATGTGGGATCTTTACCAATCTGATGTTGGAAAAAGGTATCTCAGTGGAGTTTTCATTTCCTTTAGTAAGAGTGCATTTATGCATCTTTTCAATCTATTTAAGGGCTGTGTCTATTTCTATAAACCATCCATTTATATCTTTTGCCTATTTTTCTATTGTTTTTCTTATTGATTTGTGGAATTTGTTTACATATTACAAAATTAGCCCTTTTCCTGTATATTGGTTGCAACACGACCCATTTTTTCTTCTGACTTTTGATTTGCTAAATGGTGGTGTTTTTTTAAACATAGATTTTATTTTTTTAATGTAGTCAATATATCTTTTGTGACTTCTGTGTTTTGTGTCATATTTAGAAAGCCCTTTCCCACTCTGAGATTCTAAAACAGGAAAAAAAAGTTTTTCCACATTCTCTTGTAAGCTTTTTTAATGGTTTTATTTTCATGTTTACATGTTTAATCGGCTTGGGATTTATTTTTGTGTACAAAGTAAGGTATTGGATCCAAGTTTCTTCCCCCTACCCCCGCAACACACACTCTCCAAGTAGCTTCCTAGTTGTCTTAGATCCTTTTATTAAATGGCCCATATTTTCTCCACTGATTTGAAACCGACTTCAGTTTTGAAAGAAGGTCAGTGACTTCTAAATTTGGCAGCAGGAGGCTGTCCAAGCTGCAGAACTTCAGGCTCTTAGCTGTTTCTGAATTGTGTCTGTTGTCATTTGGAAAAAGAAGAAATACATGTGCATTGGTCTGAAAATTGAGTTCAACAAGTAGCTGTGTGGGAGAGTGGAAAGAACATGGGCTCCCAAGTTAGAAAACCTGACCTCATTTCTCCTGTTGAGTAATCGTGAGCAGGTCACTTAACTGCTCTGTGCCTCAGTTTTCTCCTCTGTAAAATGGACCTACTGATAACATCTATGTCATACTGTGTTGTAAAGTTCAAGTGCATTAATACATGTGAAAGAGCTTTATAAACTATAACGGTCTATAGGCATATTAGTCATTTGAATTTTTACAAGTTGGTATAGCATTGCCAGTTAACTTAGGCAACACAATTCTAGATTTTTAAATATATCCACTTTCTTGAAATCCTTCCAATTTCTTTGGAGGTGTTTAGCTTCTTTCTCTTTGCTGGTGGGTATTCTGGGTTTGGTGACTTTTGTTTATTTGTCTACTATCTGGCAGCAGCTGGGTGGGGGAGGCGATAGTAAAAAGAGAAGTGAAGACTAGGAATCTAGAATCATCCATCAGTTTTGAGGCAGAGGGAGGTGAATCAGCAGAAGGGGAGTAATTTTGTTGGAGGGGCAGAAAACAGGAAAAACCAGAAGGGAGAGTGGGTGGACTTATTTGCAGTCTTGCAAAATATAATTATTTCCTAGAAAATGTTAAAATTTCCTGTTTTACAATTTACAGCAAGTTTTGTGGGCCATGCAATGGTTGAATCAGAGTCTCTCCTCTTTTAGTAGGCCCATTTTTCTTACCTCTGAAGCATATATATGTGTATATATATATATATATGCATTTCTCATGCACATGGGAGACTAGATTGGGGATTGGATTGGGAAACTGAGGCAAAAGTGCAAATCTCATGATGGTGGCTTCTGTTTGCCTTTGGGAAATGCAGTAGAATCTGCAACAATCCTAATGCAACTGGAGTCCAGGCAATCACCCTTCCCCATCTCACAGACAAATGCCCCATCCCCCCATTTGAAGCCAGCAGAAATCTGAACAGAGGAAGTTGCCACTGACACCCTGTCAAGTTTGCAAGAATGGACATGGGACGATGACTCCGTTATCACAAGGGGAAGGCAGAGTGCCCAGGAGGACAAGAAGGGCAGGCATTGGATGGAGCCTTGGTGGGGTGGGGTCCATGAGACCAGTAGAAGAAGGACTAGGAGAATGTTCATAAAACCATCATTTAGGTTGCAGCTAAGGGACACTTAATGAAGAAAATATGACTGTGATTTAATTTGTTGGAACCAGAGAACTCTGTTGGTAATCCTCTTGGCTACAAATCTGGCTTTGTCAGCCATTCTGTCAATCTGTTACATGCTGGCTAAGTTGATCATGGTTTCCAACACATAGAGCTCTTCCATATACATTATTACACATTCTCCCAGCCCCGGGGGAAAGGTGAATTCAAAATTCCTTCTATGTTTAGCATATTCTGAATTAGTAAATTCATGTCACCCAGAACACCCCATTTATCAGTTGGTCCAGGTGTTATTATGAATTACAGTATTTTCTCATCAGTTACTGTAAATAAGTGAAGTCTCAGGAAGTGTATTGGAAACCACCACAGGATGTTTGCACTTTTTGTGAGGTCATATTATTAAATTTTCAGTGTGAATTTCTGGTTAATTTATACCAGCCTAGAGAATTGTGCATGTGTCTATACGTGTATGCTCTCACCAGCAGGGCCAGCTCCATGGGATGTGTGGCCTGTGCAGTCACATTAAGCCCCACACTTGGTTTAATGATCTGCTTTCACCATCCTGAAATTCTTAATAATTTTTGAATAAGAGTCTTCACGTTTTCACTTCACATTGGGACCCAAAAACCATGTAGTCAGTCCTGCATACTGTGAAATATTTAGTGGGCTTTGTTCAAAAGGGCAAAAAAGTTTTTTGTTTTGTTTTTTTATAAATGTTTGATAGTTATCAGTATTTTATTTTTTGAAAATGCCTACCTTTCAGGTACATAGAAAATTACACACTAATGCTTATAGGGAAAAAAAAGTATATATTTTATGCTAATCTACAAAGGGTCTAAATTTTTAATAAATAGCAATAAATTAATAGTTTTGAAAGAAAAAAAACTGTAGTTGAATTAATTTCTTTGGTATAAGACCATTAACTATAACCACCCTAGTCATCCTCTACAGTTAGAGGAAGTGAGAGAGAAATAATGAAACTAAATAGAGAAGATCAGTCAAGGATGTAGAAAAAAAGAGCGGATTCGAGGGTGGGAGAGCAAAATTAATCAAGTATTGAGTCCATTTTTCTTGTTCTGATGCAAAGAAAACAATTCCCACGGTCACCCTTTCTGATGTGTGCATTATCTGATGATATTAACTTATTAGGGAAACAGATTGTGTGTTCCCTTCTCTGTGTGGTTTTTAAATTTTTCTGTGTCTGGGCTTGCTTTGTAACAGACAGAAACATCTTACCAATCTCTTTGGGTGACTGGGCTCAAAGTAACATCAAGCTGTTCAGGGGGCTTTGATCTCCTATTTCTCCCTCTACTTGGAGGCATTTTACTGTTTTACCTAACCTGTAATAGTAAAGTTAAAAACATAAGTTAACCTCTTTTCTTACATATAAATATATGTGGAAATGTATTTTTCCCCTAAATATTTAGCATTGCTATTTCCTTTCTTTTTTTTTGGTCCCAGCCATTTCTTTCACCAGGTTTTCTGTTAAACAGGTATGTGTTAACCAAAGAAGTGATTCTGTTGCTTTAAGAGGGAAAAAATGTTACACTTGGTCAGTCTGAAAGTGTAACACCTGGCACCCAAATTTAGAAATTTTAAACACACACACACACACACACACACACACACACACACACACACACACACACACGCCTTTAGCACTGAGGTGTGCAAAACATTACAGGAAGCTCATTGCTTAAAAGCAGTTGAGTTCAATCATTTACTTGTAAGTTGGTTGTTTGGAACTTAAAAGTACTTTTTCCCATAGAAGCAAAGCTATAAATGGTGCTTTGGTCCCCAGGCTCAAAAGACTGTTGCAGAAACGTCTGCTCTGGCAATGAAAATAGAAAATGATTCTGTGGCAATCCACTAATGGAGCCAAGAGAAAAACTAACAAACTAAAAACATGGTGCTTTGAATGCCTATGCTTGAAAAGGAATGGATTTCATCTGAGGAAGTGGTAGAGGCAGCTGGAGATTTCTGAGGTGTCATGGGTCATTTCATGTGACCCATGTGGCCCAGGCTCATTAAAAGCCTAGGTGTTCGTCGTCCCCCATGCAAAAGGGCAAACCACACTGTACTTTGATGTGACACCCATGTATGAGTTCTACTTTTGGCTCAGAATGAAAAGGAAAGAAAGAGAGGAAAGGAATTTTCCAGAGGTGTCTAGAGTTTTGGGAAAAAGAGAGGAGGGATAAGTGAAGCTGGGTGACCTTGTGGTACCACAGTTCACATTGCTCCCTTGGAATAGGAAGTCCCCTTTTGTGCTCCTCTGGCCACACAGGGAACTTCCTATTTGTAGGGAAAGCCTCCAGCTCACAAGTCCTTCTCTCTGGGGAGCTGTCCTCATTTTCCAAAATCCCCCACTTGCTCTCAGTGCAGCTTAAATCTCTCTCTATGGACGCACACTTCACATCATTTTGTAATTATTTTTTTATATGTCTCCTCCACTTGACAAGGACACAGCACAGAAAGAAATAATTTAAATTAAATAAAAAATATATCTCACTGGGAGTGGCCGGATAGCTCAGTTGGTTAGAGTGCAAGCTCTGAACAACAGGGTTACCGGATCGATTCTCATGTGGACCAGTGAGCTGCGCCCTCTACAGCTAAGATTGTGAACAATGGCTCAACCTGGAGCTGGGCTGCTGTGAGTGACCAGTGGCCAGTGTGAGCTGCTGTGAGCTGCCGTGGGCTGCCGTGAGCGGCCGGAAGCCAGCCAGCGACCGACTGCCTCAGCCGGGGTAGAACACAATGATCATAATACCAACATGGGCCAGTGAGCTGCATCCTCCACAACTAGACTGAGAACAACAGCTTGACTCAGAAGTTGGGTGGGCGGAGAGAGGGGGGGACGGGAAAGGGGGGAAGGAAAAAAATACATATATATACACACACATATATATATATATAAATATATCAGGAAGCTACACAACACAGGAATGCATGTTTCATTTGTCTAAGCTGGAAGCAAGCGGTGAGCTGTAAAAACAGGACTGGGGGAAGACAGCGGGGACATCATCCCAGCAAAGGGGAAGATTGGAGACTGTGGGGAAGAGGTCTCAGATCAGAGCCTCCCCATCTCCCTGCTTACCAGGGGCTTCACGGGTCTGGAACCACTTGCCTCTTGTCCAAGATGAATGGAAGCAGGAAACTTGAGGTGGATTAGGGGAGACTGAGACTAAGTATAAGCTACTGCTTTACAAGCTATGGTGGTTATATTTTGAGGTTTCTCCAGTAGCCATTCTCCCTTCTTCCAGTGACAGCCCTGATTTACATGTGAGGATCACCCGGAATACATGGCCTTGGGTGGGCCTCTAACCCAGCTCCAGGATGGGGGACAGGGCATCACTTTCCCCTTGGCCTTGGTGTTTAGTGCAGAGATGGAGATGTAACCCAAATATCTAATCATGATGGATCTCACTACTTTCGAGGGTGCTGTCCACATCCTGATGTACTTGAACCTGAGACTAGAGCAGCCAGAGTGGTGGTATGTTGGTGAATGTTTCATAATTGGCTTTAAAAAAAAAATAAAAGCCCGGTTTATAGTATTTTCCATTTTCCTATGATGTAAATATTTCCACCATCGTTGATTTCAGGCTCCGGCATACCATCACTCAACATGGAGTTGGGAAGAGAGATGCGGTAGCACACCATTATAGAGATAGATATAATAGATGTAAATAATCTCAAAAGCATAGACAATAGCAAACGTACTAAAATAACTAGGAAGAGATGAGTTTTGAGTATTTATTACCTTTGTTTTAAATGTAGTTTGTTTAATTGTAGGCTTAAATCATTTTTTTCCCTCAAATAATGGTTATGTTAACAACAGGCACACAAAATTCCTAAAAATTTAACAATTGTCTCTCAGGAGCTGGTATGAACTAGGTCCAGCCACCCACTGAGCCAGAGCCATCTGGCCACCTTGAAAGAAGGAATTAGGCAAGAGGCCCAGAGAGTGTGAAAACAGTCCTAACTTGTGTTTGCACCCTGAACTCTGCAGGCTGTTCAGCCCAGGAAAGGTGGATAACCAACAGTTTCCTTTCTTACTTAATCCAGTCTCAGTTGGGTTTTGTGTTATGAGCAACTGGCCCTCCAAAAGATATATATGTCTATGCCCTAGCCTTTAGAACCTTTTTTAAAAGGGTCTTTGCAGATGGGATTAAGAATCTTGAGATGAGATCATCCTGAATTAATTGGGTGGGGCCTAAATCCAATGACAAGTCTTCTTATAAGACACCCACAGAGGAGAGACTGGAAGAGAAGCGAGGCGGCCATGCGAAGACAGAGGCAGAGACCAGAGTTATGCAACCTCCAGCCAAGGAATGCCTAGAGCCATGAGGGGCTGACGGAGGCAAAGAAGATTCTGTAGGGGATCAGACGGGCACTTGTCTTATTAGGGAGACCATTTCATGGACGGTGTAGATGCCTGACCACTGCACTGTACACCTGAAGCTGAAGCTGAATAATATTGTATGTCAACTATAATTTAATATACATATATAGTCACGGGATGTGGAGTACAGCATAGGGAACAGAGTCAGTGGAATTGTAACAGCTATATATGATGTCCGAGGGGTAGTAGATTGGGAGAGGGGGGTTATCACTTTGTGAGGTGGGTAAATGTCTAACTATTACATTGCTTTGTACACTTGAAACTAATAATAATAAAAAAGAAGAAGAAGAAGAACACTTCCCTAGAGACTTGGGATGGAGCATGGCCCTGCTGACACCTGGTCTTTTGGACTTTGGCCTCTAGAACTGAGAGAATAAGTTTCTGTTGTTTTAAGCCACCAAATTTGTGATGATTTGTCATGGCAGCCATAGGAAACTAATACAAAGCACTAATATTTTACATGTACAACAAGTATCTTTTACATTTTTACCCTAATTTTAAAAGCTAAGAAAATATCCTTTATAGAATTTAGAAAACTTTTTGAAGTGGACATGATAATCACCCAGAGATAATCACTCTTAATATGTCCAGTCTGTTTTCTTGTATGTGTGTAATTATCAAACCTGAATCATACTATATGGACAGTTTCGGGTTCTTATATTTTTGCCAATATATTATTAAGATTTTCTCTCATATCATTATAGATTATTTGAAAATATTATTTTTAGTGGCTGGAGAGAATTCTATTTTGTGGATATATAATTTACAAAATTATACCACTCTTAGATGTTTACATAATTTCTAATTCCACACAATTATAAATAATTCCACACATAGGAAAAATTTCTAAAATTTTACATTTTTCTTTTGAGCATATTAATGTTTTAAGACTCCTGGTATACATTACGAAATTGCTTTCTAGGACATTTTTATCAATTTGCAGTCCTCTCAGAAACAAGAGTATCCATTTAACAACGCCTTTGATATACTTGAATATGGTCACTTTTTAAAAGTTGAACCAATTTGATAGGTTAAAAAATGGTATCCTTACGTGCTTTAATATGTTTCTTTGCTTTAGTGAGATTGTGAGCTTCTGTGTCAGCCATTTGTACCTCTTCTTTTGTGAATTAATCTGTTCTTTGTTCACTTTTCCATTAGGGGATTAGCCATTTGCTTATTGATTTGGAAGATCTCTTTATGTAATAATGTTATAGAATATTTATAGAGATGATTTCCATGGAGTGCCTTTCTATAAATATTTGTTATGTTTTACATAAAGGTCCTCTCACTTACAAAAGGGTAGGATATTGAAATCACGTAGGACAGGTAGTCATGCCCTGGGATGATGACAGTGATTCATTCCACTCTTGCGTTCCAACCCCAGGGCTGCCCTGCATTCTTGGATGTTCCCATCTGTCAGTCCTTCATTTGCCATTTCCTAAAAAGGAATTTGAATTCTCCCATTCAGATAACCTGAGGTTGAAGATGTGAGGACTTCTTTAAGCTATTTCACTTTAGGGGCCCAAATCAATTTAGTTAAGTAATTGATATAAAAAGTATGTACATTTTTTTTTCCATAAGCAACCTACCTCATTGTATTGATTGAACATGTCTTGACTGCAGACATTGTTGTCTTTGCAACAAAGAACACTGTACACGGGTCAGGAGTAAGGAGATCTTAGTTCTCTTCAGCTACTGCTTTCTTCTGGCTTGGGGTCTTTCTCTAAAATGAACATTTGCAGGTCAGTTCACTGTTTGTGCCTTCAATTCCTCACATTAGGATTGTAGATAAAATACAAGACACAGTGCAATATTTGGGACATGCTTTTACTAAGAAAGTATCCATTCTTTATCTAAAATTTAACAGAGCATCCTGTATTTTTCTTTGCTAAGTCTGGTAACTCTCTCCCTAAGGCCTACTACAGACCTGACAAAATATGATTGAATGGAGGGCCATGAAATGTAGTCCAGTCTCAAGCGCCTTGCAGTCTGGGTAATCCGGGTCCCACTCTGAAGTTGGATACCATTGTCCAGAGGAAACTGCTCTAGGGATGGCAGTAAAGGAAATGTTAGTGAAGCCTGGGGAGGCCAGGGATCTGTTTGTAGATAGGTAAGACATGCGAGTGAGACAATATGAAAGAGACTAGGATTGACAACCACTGATCTTTTTATTGTTGTCATAGTTTTGCCTTTTCCAGAATGTTATATAGTTGGAATCATACAGTATGTATGTAGCCTTTTCAAATTGACTTCTTTCGCTTAGTAATATGCATTTAAGCTTCCTCCATGTCTTTTCATGGTTTGATAGCTCATTTCTTTTTAGTGCTGAATACAATTGCATTGTCTGGAGCTACCACAGTTTGTTTATTCATGGACCTACCAAAGAACATCTTAGTTGCTTCCAAGTTTTGGCAATTATGACTAAATCTGCTGCTATAAGCATCTGTGCACAGGTTATACTATGGACGTAAGTTTTCAACTCCTTTAGGTAAAACCAAGGAGCATTATTTCTTGATCATAATGTAAAAGTATGTTTGGTTTTATAAGAAACCACCAAACTGTCTTCCCTAGGGGCTGTACCATTTTCCATACCCACCGGTAATGAACAAGAGTTTTTATTGCTCCACTTCCTTGCCAGCATTTGGTGTTGTCAGTGTTCCTACATCTGGATTTTGGTCATTTTAATAGATGTGTACTGGTATCTCATTGTTTCAATTTGCATTTCCCTAATGACATATGATATGGAGTGTCTTTTCATATGCTTATTTGACATCTGTATAGCTTCTTTAGTGAGGTGTCTGCTAAGGTCTTTGGCCTTTTTAAAAATCTGGTGTTTGTTTCCTTATTTTTTTTAAAATTAAAAAAAATACTTTAATTTGCCAATCAAAGAAAGTATAAGAAGGAAAATGCATCCCCATCTGCTGTTCACAGCTGACTGGCTGCAAGAGACAACCATGTGGCCCAGCTCTGCGCAGTCAGTGAATAGGTAGAATAGATTTTAAAATACAGCTTATGCTGGCTCCTTGCTGCCCAGTAGCAGAGAAGGTTTGGATTTACGTATAGTTTTGGATGATTACCTTATCCTCCTCCAGAGCACTCCAATTGGGAATTTAGTAATTTTTCAGGTTCCTCCCCATCAGGCTTGAAATCCAAAAGCAGTGGGTTATCCAAGACCTTTGAAGAACTACCTGTTTCCTTATTTTTGAGTTTCAAGAGTCTTTTTTATATTGTGGATAACAGTCATATATTAGACGTGACTTTTGAAATATTTTCTTGCAGTATGTGGCTTGTCCTCTCATTCACTTGACTTTTCCTTTTGCAGAGCAGAAGTTTTTAATTTTGATGGAGTGGCGCTTTTCAATTATTTCTTTCATAGATCATGCCTTTGGTGTTGTATTTAAAAAGTCATTGCATACCCAAGATCATCTAGGCTTTCTCCTATGTTATCTTCTAGGGGTTTTATAGTTTTACATTTTACATTTATGTCTGTGATTCATTTTGAGTTAATTTTTGTAAAGGGTGTGTGTGGACATCCAATTGTTTCAGCACCATTTGTTGAAAAGACTATCTTGCCCATTGTATTGTCTATGTTCCTTTGTCAAAGATCAGTTAACTCTATTTATGTGGATCTATTTCTGGGCTCTCTGTTCTGTTCTATCTGTTTGTCTATTATTTCACTAGTGCCACACTGTATTGATACTGCAGCTGTATAGTAAGTCTTCAAGTTGTGTAGTGTTAGTCTTTCAACTTTGGTCTTCTTCAATATTATGTTGGCTATTCTGGGTCTTTTAACTCTCCATGTAAATTCAGAATCAGTATGTAGATATTCACAAAATAACTTGCTGGGATTTTGATGGAGATTGCATTGAAGATATAGATCAGGTTGGGAAGAACTGACATTTTGACAACATTGAGTTTTCCTACCCATGAACATGGAATATCTCTCCATTTATTTAGTTCTTCTTTGATTTCATTCATCAGAGTTTTGTAGTTTCCTCATATAGATCTTGTACATATTTTGTTAGATTTATACCTAAGTGTTTCATTTTGGGGGATGCTAATGTAAATGGTACTGTATTTTTCATTTCAAATTACACTTGTTCAGTGTGTATATATAAGAAAGTGACTGACATTTGTATATTAATCTTGTATCCTGCAAACTTGCTATAATCACTTATTAATTCCAGGAGTTTGTTTGTTGTTGTTAATCTTTCAGAATTTATAAATAGATGATCATATCATTTATGAACAAAGAGAGTTTTATTTCTTTCTTCCTAATCTGCATACCTTATGCTTCCTTTTCTTGCCTTACTGCACTAGCACAGGCTTTTAGTTTGATGTTGAAAAAAAAAATGGTGAAAGGAGACGTCTGTCTTGTATCTGATCTTAGTGGGAAAGCTTCAAGTTTCCCACCATTATGATGTTAGCTATAGGTTTTTAAAGATATTCTTTATCAAGTTGAGGAAATTCCCTTTTATTCCTAGTTTACTAAAATACCCTTTTATTCCTAGTATTTATCATGAATGGGTGTTGGATATTGTCAAATGCTTTCTCTGCATCTATTGATATGATTGTGTGATTTTTCTCTTTTATCCTATTGATGTGATGGATTACATTAATTTTGTATTTCTTCTTGTATGTTTTGGCAAATTGTGTCTTTCAAGGAATTGGTCCATTTCATCTAGATTATCAAATTTGTGGGCACAGTTATTCATAGTATTTCTTTATTAACCTTTTAATGTTCATAGACTCTATAGTGATGTATCCTCTTTTATTTCTGATATTAGTAATTTGTTTCATCTTTCTTTTTTTCTTAGTTAGCCTGGCTAGAGGCTAATTGATTTTATTGATCTTTTCAAAGAGCCAGCTTTTGGTTTCATTGATTTTCTGTTTTCAATTTCACTGAATTCTGCTAATTCTTATTATTTCTTTTCCTATGTTTACTTCAGATTTAATTTGCTCTTCCTTTTCTGGTTTCTTAAGGTGGAAACTTAGATCACTGATTTTAAACCTTCCTTCTTTTCTAATATATGTATTCAATGCTATAAAATTCTCTCTCAGCACTGCTTTTACTGCATCCCACAATTTTTAATAAATTGTGTTTCCATTTTCATTTAGTTCAAAATATTTTTTAAATCTCTTGAGGTTTCTTCTTTAACCCATGCGTTATTTAGAAGCATGCTGTTTAATCTCCACATATTTTTGGATTTTCCAGTTATCGTTCTGTTATTGATTTCGAGTTTAATTCCATATAGTCTGAGAGCAGACGCTATACTCATATAATTTCTATTCTTTTAATTTTGCTAAGTTGTGTTTTATGGCCAATAATGTGGTCTATCTTAATGAATGTTCCATATGACCTTGAGGGAAATGAGTATTCTGCTGTTGTTGGGTAAAGTAGCCTGTAGATCTCAACTATATCCAGTTGACTGATGTTATTATGTTATTGTTGAGTTCAACTATGACTTTGTTGATTTTTCTGCCTGCTTGATCTGTCCATCCCTGACAGAAAAATGTTGAAGTTTCCAACTATGATAGTTGGGTTAATATCTACTATATTTATTACTGTTTTCTATTTGTTGCCCTAATCTTTTATTCCTTTTTTTGTCTTGCACACTTTTTCTGCCTTTTGTATTTTTAATTGAGTGTTTACTATGATTCCATTTTCCATCCTTTCTTGGCATATCAGTTATACTGCTCCTTTATTTAAAAAAAATTTTTTGGTTTTTGCAATATTCATTTTATTCATTTTATTACAGCTAACCAAGTCCACTTTCAAAGAATACTGTACCACTTCACGGGTAGTGTCAGCACCTTATAATAACAAAATAATTCTAATTCTTTTCTGTCATCCCTAGTATCATTGCTGTCATTTATTTCACTTATATATAAGCCTACATGAGCATATGTACACATAAAATATACACATAAACATGCATACATTAACTTGGGGAAATTCTCAGTCATTATTATTTCAAATATTTCTTCTGTTCCTTTCTCTCTTCTCCTGGTATTCCCATTATGTATATATTATGCCTTTTTAGCCGCCTCATAGTCCAGTATACTGTTTTCTGTTTTTGTTTTTGTTTTTCAGTCTTTGTTCACTTTGCTTTTTGGTCTTCAAGGATTCTATTAATATATACTTCAGCATTGAGAATTTTTCCTTAGCCATGTCCAGTCAACTAATAAGTCCAACCAAGGCATTCTTCATTTCTGTTACAGTGTTCTTTTCTTTAATCTCTTGCTTTTTTTGTTGTTGTTCTTAGGATTTCCATCTGTTTCCATTGCTTATCTGTTCTATCTGTTCTTGCATGCTGTTGCCTTTATGCATTTGATCCCTTAGCATATTAATCATAGATATTTTAAATTCCCGGTTTGGTAATTCCAACATTCCCACCACATCTGGTTCTGATGTTTGCTCTGTCTCTTCAAATTGTGGTTTTTGCATTTTGGTATGCCTTGTAATTTTCTCTTGATAGCCAGACATGATGTGCCTGGTAAAATGAACTGCTATACATAGGCCTTAGTAATGCAGTGCAGTGCTGTGGCCTTCTGTAGTCCTACGATCAGGTCTCAGTCTTTTAGTGAGCCTGTGGCTCTGGACTGTGAGCTTCACAAGTGTTTTTCTTTTTTATTCTTTCCCCTTAAGTAGGACAGGATGGCTAGAGTGGGCTAGAGTGGAATTTCCCTTTCCCAGGTCAGTAAGGCTCTGATACAACCCCAGCAGGTTAGGTTCTGGTTAATTATTTTCCCCAGAGGGCAGGCCTTGTTAAGAATCAACAGAGTGCTCTGATTTATTTCAAAATGGTTTCTTTTCTCCTCCCTTGCTCGAAGCCCAAGGGGGTTTTTCTCTAATACTTACTGTGGGAACCTACTCAAGCTCCTAGAGGTAAATCTCACAATATTGTTGGGGCCCCCCATGGCTGGTTCCCCCTGTACTTTTTAACTCTCAGAGTTGTCCCCACTGAGCCTCCAACAATTTGTCAGTTCCAGTTCAGGTTTTTCTACACCCTCATTCATTCTTGCCGTGGTTTCCTCCTGAATCTCTGTTCAACTAAGCCGTGATGACCTATATTCTCCTGTCTCCAATCTTGGGGGCAGCATTTTGCACTGTGTCTTCTCTCCTCTCTTACAGATCAAAGAAGAAATATCAATTGTTGATTTTTCATTCTCTTCAGCTTTTTACTTGTCGTTAGGATGGAGTGGCAACTTCCAAGCTCCTTGCACGTGTGAAACCAACAACTTCGATAATTTTTAACATTGATTCAGTTCCTGAGTATGAATAGTAGTTGCATCTGACAAGTAATTTTTTAAAAAATGGATTTTATTTTTTAAAGATTTTTGTTAAAACATAGCTAACATGCAATATTATATTAGTTTTAGGTGTACACCATACTTATTCAACATTTACATACCTAAAGAAATGATCATTATGATAAGTCCAGCAACCATCTGACGCCATACCACGCTATTACAATATTATTAACTGTATTCCCTGTGCTGTACATTACATCCCCATGACTTGTTTGTTTTATACATGGAAATAAGAACCTTTTATGCCCCTTCACCTCCCCCCTTTCAATTTTTCAATTACAGTTGATATTCAATATCATTTTATATTAATTTCAGGTGTACAGCATAGTGGTTAGACATTTATATAATTTAAGAAGTGACTCCCTGAGTAGTCTAGTACCTACCAGGCACTGTACATAGTTATTACCATATTATTGACTATATTCTTTATACTATATCCTACATCCCCATGACTATTTTGTAACAACAAAGTTGTACTTCTTAATCCCTTCCCCTTTTCACCCATCCCCCCCAAACCCTCACATCTGGCAACCATCAAAATGTTCTCTGTATCTATGAGTTTGTTTCTGTTTTGTTTGTTACATTTCACAAAGATCTGCTCCTGTGTCTGTCTGATGCCTTCCCCCACCACCCACCCACTATCTTTTGAGTGTCTCCTTGCCTTCTGGCACAAGACGTTCCAGGTTCACCTTCTACTTTCCATGCCACAAAACCTGAGCTCAACCCTTCCTTCACTGAGCCTTCAGCTCTTGCTAGTGGGGCAACTGTCTTTTTCTTGATATAATTGTGACTGAGCATCTTTTCATATGTTTAAAATCGAAATGCCATTGCTCCTAAGTTCTTTCAATATTTAGTGCTAAGAAATCATGAGTTTAGATTGATATTTCCAACTAAATTTAACATTACCAAGTTTTTTCTTTGATTTTATATTTGTATTTTTTCTCTTGTACTAAAAATTTTAGTTTCTACTCATATTAACATATTTGTTAACTTTATCTACCATATATAAAAATCGTTTCAAAATCATAATATTTTATTACTAAAAATAAAAATGCTGAGTAGACTTTGAGATTTCTTTGCAGTTACTTTCATTCTTAGAATATGTTTCACTAAGGATGCACTGAAGACTGCTCAAAAGTCGAAATAATTCTCTTCTCTTGGGCTATGTTACCATATGCATTCATTTGTTTCTGTTTACTTTTATTCTGAAGTTTGCCTTTTAAAAATTTTTGCCTTAATTTTGTTTTTAGGCTATGTCAAACCAATACCTACTTTAAAAGTCAAAACTCTATGAAAAAGCAGATCACTTCTGCACTATTTCCAGCCCACTCCTGCCTCCCACAAATGGCTAGTTTTATTTATTTCTGATTTATCTTT
>NW_017731392.1:4583465-4584958 GCF_001890085.2 Hipposideros armiger | reverse complement strand
GAGCCTTAACTCAGTTCTCCACATCTCTGACACTCCCATTCCTTGGACAGAGAACGCTACATCTCTACTCTTGCAAACTCTCTGGTTTCATCATGGCCCTGATTAAATGGGGACAACTCAGTCTCCCGATGGTCTAGGACCCCATGCATCTACTTCCCACCCTGTTTCTGGATGGCTGTTTCTGTTCTGTGGCTGGACTATGCGACTAATGAGGAGAAAGGGGCATTTGAGTACCAGATTGACCAAAGGGATGGTGGGAATTAGTGAGGAATAAGGCCGATTCTCAAGGTGAGACTCAGTTACAGAGGAGCACGAATGACATTCATACTTGGTTCGAGAGTCTAGAAGAAAGGAAAAGCCTCTGAAATCCTTAAGAAGACTTAGTAGCTGAGAACATGGCCTGGCAATAAGGATGGGGGTGGATCTAACTACAGAAAAATAGCAGGAGTCTGAGCAGTGATCCAGGTGAGGGCTGGGGCTGGGGTAAGGGCAGGGTAAAGGTGGAAATATCACAAAGGAGAATCTTGTTGGTAGTTGGCTCTGAGGGCTGAAGAGAAGGGAGGAAGTGAAGGTGACACATAGACCAGGCGTTGTCCCTCTTAACAATAGGCTATTATAATGTTCTTGCTGACTGATACGATGAGTAAAGGCTGGTTTCTTCTAAGCTACTCTCCTAATAATACAGATGCTGCACCCCAGACCAATTTGACATATATTGATTTTACCAACTATATAAAATAAGGAACTGATTTGTCTCACAAAAAGTGAAGCCTTGAGCTTTCAAGAGCCTTTGACCGCTTGCTCAAGTCACAGATGTGCCCTCTTCTTTTTTCTTTCTCCCTTCCTGCCCTCAATCTCCCCACAAAGGAGGAGAACAGACAGACCGCTACCAGCATCTGCTGTACTTCCCTTTCTCTCTCTGCTGTTCCCTGGCCTCTTCTGCTATTTTTTTCCACTGGCTTACCCAGGCTCCTTAGCTTCCCCCAACCTCCCTCCATCTGGGCCCTTAATTGGCACTGGCCAGTTAATCATGGGTCTGACCTACAGCAAGCTCCTGCTCCTTTGGTCCACATGTGTCGGAAAGCTGCCAGGGCCACAGTACTTGCAGCACCACGCCCCCACACACACACACACACAGCCTCACCCCAAGAAAGAGGGCCAACACAAGAGAGGAAAAGAGAGTGAGGGGTTTGGGGATTACGAGCCTTGGCTCAGGGGTCAGGAAGGCTGGATGGCCTTAGGTAAGTTATTCACCTTTCTGAGGTTCAGGCTTCACATCACAAAATGGGAATGATAATAATACCCCCTCACAGAGTTGTTGTGAGGCTGTCCATCATGGGAGTAGGTTATGGTTAGAACCACGCTGCATAGGAACAATGCCACACTTTGCCTACTTTTTTGGCAGTTTACCTGAACCAGACCTGGCAGGGGAAAAGCCATCAGCAAGGAGATGGCAGAGCACAGAGGGTAAACTGGCTGGTTTCCCGGTTCCA
>NW_017731392.1:4581399-4582745 GCF_001890085.2 Hipposideros armiger | reverse complement strand
GTTACAAGGTAAATTCATGTATTTTGTTAGGTGTTGCTAATCTAATCCCCTCCCCCCAATTAAGACTGTAACATGTTGTAATCAAAGGGCGCCTATTTCCTAAGCACACCTTATCATCAGAATTTTAGATTTTTGCTAATCTGATATGTGAGATATACGGAGGGTACCAAAAAAATGTGTACACATTTTAAGAAAGGAAAAATTCCTTTCTTATTAAAATTGTAATACTCAATATATACTGATAACAAAAGATAAATATAAATCACATTTGACTTGTACAATTACAAGAGGTGCTCAAAGTGCTCAAAGTGGTTGCCATCAGCGTCCAGGCACTTCTGATTATGGTAAACTACTGCTTGAGCAACTTTAACCAAGCTGTCCACTTATAGACATTTTTTTGGCACCCCCAGTATATGCTCTTTGGCATAGTTCTAGTCTTTCCCTTAATAGGAGTGTGGTTGAGAAGCATCTTTTCATCCATGTAAAGTCCTCTTGTTTTTCATGATCTTGGTTTTTACCCACTTTTTATCTAGGTTTTTTTTTTTTCTTTCCATCTTAATTTTAGGAGCTCTTTATCTACTAGGGAGATTAGACTTTTATCTGTGATATATGATGCAACTCTTTACTCCCAATTTGTCCTTTGTCTTTTGATGTTGTTTATGATGTTTTTTGCCATGAAAAAGTTCTTTATGTTTTCAAGTTAAATTTATCAACATTTTATTTGATTACTTCTGGATTTAAAGTTATAGATAAGGTTATGAAGAAATTTAACTGTGTTTTCTTCTGGTACAGGTATAGCTTCATTTTTACGTTTAGATCTCTGATCCATTGAGTTTTCTGGTTAATGGTTTGAGATATGAATCTAACTTGTATCTTTTTCCCAGTGGCTTTGCAATTGCCCTGTTATTGAAAAGTTCATATTTCCCTCATTAGATATGCTACATTCATAACATTTAATTTCCTTATATTCTTTCATTTCTTTCTGCACTTTCTCTTTAGTTCCATTGGTCATTCAGAAATATCAGGCTGTTTTTATAAGAGAAGTTTCATTTTGAAAAATAAGAAGTTCCAAATTTAAAGTGCTTTAAATGTGAGAGGTAGTCTCTTTCCACTCTTTGATCTTCCTTCCCAGGAGTTACTTATTTCTTTTTATAGAGGAACTTTAGAATCGACTTGTCTGTAGCATGGGAGGAGGGGAAGATGTTATCGCTATTTTAATTGGCATCACATTAAACTTTTACATTAAATTAGAGGTAATGGACATCTTCATGATATTGAGTTATTCTATCCAAGAACATGAAACATTTCCCCATTTCTTCAAGTCTGTTTTCATTTGGGGGCCTTTT
>NW_017731392.1:4577849-4578877 GCF_001890085.2 Hipposideros armiger | reverse complement strand
ATATTAGTTAATTTTGCCTTAAGATAACTAGAAGCATGTTGTATGATTGTCTTTAACTTGCCTGAAATTATTTTTGTTATTTATTGGTCCCGATGCAATTGTAGTTCATTCATTTTCATTGTTGAATAATCCTCCATTGCATGAATATACCGCAACTAATTCATTCATTTTTCTGTTGATGGGACATTGATTTATTTCCAGTGTTGTGTTATTTTCTATTAGAAATGGTGCTTCAGTGACAATTCTTGTACGTGAACTTGGTGTACATGGTGTGTTCTTCATGCTCTGTTACCTTTATGACCCACGCTGGTCATAGGTATGTACATCATTGCACCTACTTTATTTTTATCAGGAGTGAGTGTATAGGAGGTCTCAATTTTCTTTAAGGTTGGTACTATCCATTTTTTATCTGTTAATCTAGTGATTAATTATGCCCACTGTGCTGTACAGATCAAAACTGAGTTGTTTAAAGTGGTATATTGTTTTCCATGTGCTGTGGAAACCATGTTGTGTGGTCTCATGCCTTTTACAAGCATCAGTTAAGACTTGGCGTCTTCGATTTCCATGTGTGCATTGACCTTGGGAACCTACTTACAGCTGCAGAGCAATTGTGGCAGCCTGGAACATTAAGGCTGTCACACTATCGACCACATGTGGCAAAATGTCCAGTCTGGAAAAGCAGACTCTCATTTTTATCACGTCAGACTAAATACAGTAAAAAGAAGAAATACAAGTGGCTGTAAAAAGAAAAAGCAGAAGTGCAATTCTTGTCCCTGGTCTATTTCTCAGCCCAGGTGCTGAGCAGAGTTGTTGGTTGAGAGAAAAGTCAAGTGGCCGAGTGGGTGTACTTTACAATAATTTAGAAGGTATGGGCTGATTATCATCATCCTATTCAGTGAAGCCTGATTCTTAAAGACATTATATGTGCCTTCATCATCCTAGTTTCAGTTAAGAACTATGGGCAGAGGATGGGTGGAGGTCTAGAGTTCCTTCAGGATACAATGCAAGAAAAGTGAGCTGCTGCGCTG
>NW_017731392.1:4557894-4576784 GCF_001890085.2 Hipposideros armiger | reverse complement strand
AGGGAAGTGTGTCCAGGTACAAAAGGAATGGTGCCTCCCGTTTCCTTGTTCCCTGATCCTAAACTGCCTTCTGATCTCTAAATGACAGACAAATTGGAGGTTTACAGAACAGGTCAAGAGGAGAGTCAAGTCTTCTAGGATGGAAGTGAGCCTCTCTGAATGGGTCAGGCCTACAGGTATGCATCCCTCCTCCCTGCTGCTCACCCCACCTGCTGTGCCTGGGATGCCCTTGCTGTTCCCTGGGGGTCTGCGTGTCACTGGGTCTGGGGAGGGGATGAAAGTGAGCAGTAGAGGGCAGGTGGAGACAAAGGCAGCGAGGAGAATGGCTCCCTGCTTCTTAAGGGACTTCCAAATGGCCTGATGTCAGAATTGCATTGTTGCGAGATTGTTAGATTTGTTCTCAGCTGACTTTTGGATACATCCTGGTTTTGTTTGAAAACATCTGGCTATCAGCATAGCTCCTGACTCTACCGACCTGATAAGGATTACACATAACACACGTCTTATGATAGGGATCCTCTCCTCTTTTTCAGGTCACCTGTCTGTTTCTACCTTGCCTAGAGAATTGTCCATCCCATTTTAGATAGATTGTCAGGAAAAGAAAACTCTAATTCTCTGAGTAGACTATTACTGCTGTGTCACCGCCACCTGATACTTATTTAAAAACATTTAGGGGGTGGGAGAGATGAATAGAATATAAAAATGCCATTCCCATATCATGGTTTTTCAAGTAGAAAAGTTTATCCATGACTTTATGCAAATGAGCCTAAAGTTCCAAAGAAAGCTTCAGGTGGAAATGACTTCTGCTTTTCCTTGAGCCCAGGAAGCTGCTGGGGACAGCGTGACACCTGCTGAAAACAGGACTATATGTGTTCAAGACAACAGGAAGTAGTGACCAGCCAGAGCTTGCCCTGACCTGATTACAAATCTGGTTATAAAAGAAAGCAGCTGGAAAGAAATTTGCATGTCCAATAGGTTTCGCTATTAAAGTTTACACAATGTGGAGTAATCAGCCAAGCTGGCTGGCTACCCAGGTCACATGATTATGTAGAAACATGAAACTTGACTATGTGCTCGAGCAAGTTTTACTTCTCCCTAGTGCCAGGGTGTTTGCCAGCAGCCTGCACTCTCGGAAATCAGACTCAAGTGATTGGGGACCCTTGAGATCAAAGGCTTACCATGCTGCTCCTTAGGAGGGCCAGGGACTGCTGACGTTACCACTGGACGGTTATTTGTGGCTCATTATTCCCAAAAAGAATGGACAAGCTTAATAAATTAACTGTTCCTGCCAGTCAGAAGTTGAGGTAAGATTGTCCCCATCCAATACTTCTCCTTCTGCTTTTTTCCAGTGATCTTACTTCATCTCAGAAATACTGAAATCCTGGAATGCTTTCCTAGTTCTAAGGCAGTGGTGGTAACTGCTATAGAGAAGTAGACGGCATTTGTAAAGAAATATGTAGGAATAAGTGGATTTATTTTAGCTGGCTTTTGCCAGTAACAAAGTGTAAAGCTCTGGAGAGAGAATTTTTAGAAAGCCCAAAGTCAGTTTTCAGAGTCTGAATACAACAAACTTTTATCAGGAAAGATTTGCTAATCTGAGCCCTCAACTTTTCTTTGTGGTTTGCTATGGAATGTTAAAAATTGTTATAATCGGGTGTATTCATTATAGTTTTACTGTCTCCTATTTATTTTGCGGGTATATATGAAATGTTTTGGGGGAGATTAGATCTGTTTTTCCTGTGTCCTCATGTCAGTGCAACAATTATCTATAAAAATCCACTTAGAAAGAATAAACCAGAAATGACCCCAGGGGCAAGAATCAAGAAGCTTCTCTCATCTATAGAAAAGATGGCTTCCAAAATTTTGATTTTGAAAGTCTTCTTTGTGTCTCATTGTAATGGCACCATGGTTTTTGGAAATTGGAACTTTTAAATGTTCAATGACTGTTTTATATTTCAACTACCATTTGAACTTCAGTTTTTCATGGGGTGATGTGACACATGTAGCAAGTTATCATAGATATTTAGGGGCCAGGGAATTAGAGCTTTTGAGGTAGAACTTAAGAGGAATTAGTCTGGAATTGGCAGAAGCACAGCCCTTCACAATTAGAATATGGGTCTTCTACCTGGTAGGTGCTTGTTAAATGGTAGTTTGAAATGAACTGCTGACCTGGAATCAGCAGGCAGCCATTTTGAGGGTATGCTGTTGAGTGCTGCTGTAATGATCTGCACCGATAGGGGACAAGAAGGTACTGTAGTCTTGCCCTTGGTCTGAAGTTGCTACACCTCATGAGGGAGTTGGGTAAAATAATGGAAGTAGTAAGTGACTAAATAAGTGTAAGAAAGAAATTGGAGTACCTGGAGAAGGTTTCCGGGAGAAGATGCTTCAAGAGCTAGGCTTTGAGAGGCAGGTAAGAAGGAAGTTGTTGTAGATGTGGAGGGAAAGCATTATATGCTGGGAGGGAGGTAATAGAGAAGCTGACCCTTGGAGCTGGACTTGAGGATGGTCCATTTGTGGGATGATGAAAAGAGTTTCCTGTCCAACAGAGACTAGAAAGTAGGACATGTGGGACCAGAAGGTCCCGACAAGGTTGGATGTGTGGGGTGGGGCCAGATTACAAAGGACAGTGAGGGCTCTCACCACAAAGAGCTGGAAAATGGTTTACACTGTTAGAGATGTCCTGCCACCAAGCTCATAGGAGGTTGGCAGGGTGGACTGGAAGGGGAGGGGAACTGGAAGCAAGGAAACCCAGTAGGTAGGGGGCAGTTAAGTAACCTAAGCATGTAGTGTCACAGGCCTGGACTTGGGGCACAGCAGTGAGAGGGGAAAGGGAAGGAGAGGTAGGAAAGACATGCCAAAGAAACTACCAAGGAATAGGTATTAGGGCTTCTCTCATACGAGCAGGAGGGTTTTAAAGGTCCCCTTCAGATATATTCCATAATCTGGAGCTAACCTAAGGCTTAGAACCTCTTTCAGGAAATCTAGATGAGAATTTAAAGAAAGAAAGTCAATAGAACCTAAATCACTTTATGATCCCTCCTTCTGGGACAAAGGTCATTTTGATTATGTAACAGTTGATAGGCAATATACAACCATGAATTATAGGGTAGAAAACCAAAATTATGTTGTGGATAATTATACACTACACTCATCTGCTTAGGCAGAAATAACTCCCCCCCACCCCCCGTTGATTATTCAGTTGTCTTTACAGAACTGGCCTGTTTTGGTAAAATGTATACTGTCAACGTGGAACTTTCTAAAGAAATGAAATTGTAAACACAATGGACTTGAAGCGCCATCTTAAATCTTTTCTGTAATTAGATGGTATACTGAGAAATACATAAATAAATTACTTGATCCCTGCAGTTTATATCCTCTGTCCTGACTGGTTAACACCAATTCAAAAGGTTGCCTAACTGTGCAATTATTTGGCACCAGGTGACAATATAAGTAAAGAGCTGTGTGTACACTCTTAGGTTTATCAAAGTTTATATGAGAATTTGCCTAAATTCTTAGCCACAAAATTAGAGAGAGAGAGAGTGTCCATCAAGGGCATCTAAAAGGGATGACCCTGATCTAGGGGATATATTTCCAAAGCTGAAAAGAAACTAGAGACAGAAGGAGTGACCAGGAGTGGAGCAAAAGCAGAATCAACCAAGGAAAGGAGGACAGGAAGGATTGGAAGGAAACAAGGGATTCTCAAAATGACGGAGAAAAAGAAAAGAAGGTTCCCAGATGGACACAGCTGGGGATAAGAATTTACCCCAAGAGTTTCTGCTGTGGAAGAATTGAGAAAGGCGAAGTGGCTAAGCTGCATGTGACCACAGAAATGTGTGAGCACAGATTCTTGGTTTTTTTAAACCATTGAGGTACTACATGAAGTAGATTTCTCTGTTAGTAGAAATCCATAAACTCTCAAGATCTTTTAGTTGATTCTTAGCCATGGTTTTCCCTGGATTTTATAAGATAACGTTATCATTAGAAAACTAGCTAAAACCTCGTTTCTCAATCCTTTCCCAGTAAACATTCCTATGATCATAAAAATTTTGAGCTTCTAGGTAAATGTTTCAAAATTTACAATTCTGAATCACATTGACTATATTCTTTTCAAGTAGTGAAATTAGTTTGAAAAGGAAATTTTATATTTTTATGTTTTTAATAACCTCTCGATTGACTGATCATCTGTGCTCGCATATTTTTCTTTGTAGCACCCACAAACACATACTCATTTATGTATTTTTATAAACGCAAAGGCTCTTTGAGTGTGGTTAAACCAAGTCACCCCAACCTTCATCTTATTGGTTAAAGTGTGTGATATTTTTTTAGACCAACTAACATACATGTAACTTTAGGAAAGTTTACTTCATCTCCCTGGTCTCAGTGTCTTCAGCTGGTAAGAAAGAAATAATAACAGTACTGATCTCATAGGGCTATTGTAAGGATTAAATAAATTATTTTATGAAGCGCCAACGTATAGTGATCCTGGCACATAGTAATTATTGAATTTAAAAATGGTAGTTATTAATATCAATATTGTTATTCTTATTAATTCTATAGGTGTGTGATTGATTTGCTGAACATAAACATAGGACTTTACATTGATCCTTGATAAATTTCATGTTAATTTCAGTTCTCCTTTCTGGTTATTTTGGCTATTTTACCTATTGACACTGATACCTGCTGTATTTAGGTTTGCATGGATTGTAGTTGTGACAAATATCCCTTCTCTGCCTTAATTTAAGTGACTGATAAAACTGGTGCACATGGCAGGGCCATGGCCTGGGTGTCTGGGTCTCACTGCTAGTGCTCTCATTTGGAGATCTTATTTAACAGATTCTGGGACATAATTGCTCAGGTCTTGGAATCCTTACTTGGAATTTCCAGTAACTTGACTTTTCAAATTCAATTCTTCAGAAACAAACTCACCATCTTTTCACCTTTCTGCCACCAGCTCCCTCTCTGGTCCTCCCTGTTTCTGTCAGTGGTATCATCACCAGCCCAAAGTCTGATTCATCCTCCTCTCTGCACCTCCACTCACCGACCACACCCTGTAGTCTTCCTTATATGACGCTTCCATATATACCCTTTTGGTTCTTTTTCTGCTGCACCATCCTGGGTAGGATCTCATCTCCCCTGTGTCCCCCATCTACAAAATGAGGAGTTTGGACCAGAGGATTCCCAAAGTCCCTCTCAACTCTGATGCTGTGTGATCCTTTAGGAATGGAGACAATGTTTGACGTATGTTATATCCTCTAAGGCTGTTATTTTATCTTATGACCCTCAGGAAATATTCCCTGATGGAATCATCAACTTATGGGAGACAAACAGTTTGCAAAATATCTTCAAACTCTTTTCTTATTGCTTTGAAAGCTGCCCAACTCTGAACACTGGGGTCAGAGAAGGCATCTAGACAGCATCCAGATAAGATTATCTAGAAAAAAGCTGTGATGTATTTGGAAGAACAATGCAATTGGAGCCCAAAAAGGCTGGACTCCAATTGTCAGTTACTAGCTTATGGGTCTCACTCAACTTCTCTAAGCCTCAGTTTCCCCAACTGTCAAATAAAACTAGAGATGCCTTCCTCACAGTCTTGCTGTGAAGAACAAGTAAGATAACATGGGCTGAAGTTCCCAGAATGATATTTGTCACATGGTCAGTATAACAAGTAATAAAAAGTAAACACAACAACTGGTACTTCAACCCACTCATCATGAGGGTAATGGACCCAATACCCTTTCACTGGAGTGGCAGGCAGAGCAGGAAGCTTCCCAGGGGCTCACGGTTGTTAGAGCAACTCTTGTTGTCTGGGGGCATCTCTCTTCTCATTCTTTATAAGCTTATGTTAGAGGCCAATACTGATGTGGAGGGGTAAAAAGGAGGCATCGCATCTAATGGTAGAAATAAGATAGACTTTCCAGGAAGTATGGCTTCCCATTCTCTTCGCACTGCCAACCTGCGTTATGTCATCCGAGAATCCACTCAATTGACCCATCTTGTGTCATACCTATGGGTGGAATACTCAGACAAGGCCTCTTTCTCCTTGTGGACAAGCTACACTGGAGCCACATTATTAGAAATTTGCTTAGTATGTGTGGATTTCAGGATCATCAGCTAAGAAAACACTAGGCACTCTTTCTCATCCACTATGGGCATGGCTGTGCCAGGAAAACCCCAAACCAGAGTCCACGTATCCAAGGCAGACCCTCTCCTAGATCTAACGATTGCCTGTTTACCATGTCTGAACACTTCCTTTCTCTTCACGCAACCGGTCTCCAAATGGGTTATGATACAAGTAATTAGGTTTCCAAGAACTGAACCACAGTTACCTTACAGCCCTGCCTCCTACATCACTGGACTGGGGACACTGGGCTAGTACCAAACACTTTAGACACAGGTCTCATCCACAGATGATTAACCTCATCTGTTCTATGTACAACGTACCAGTTTGTATCATTTTCAAAGAGGATCTTACTATTGCCCTCATGCAATGACATCAAGGAATCTAGGCTTATTAAAGAAAAAAAGAGAAATTAAGTGACAGCTTGTTACAGGGAAAATGAAACACCAGATGGCTTTCTCTGGCTTTTTAATAAACCCCACACAAATATCCTTCCCGTCCACCCTCCAAGTCATAGCTGCATCATTTAGATCAGTGGTTCTCCACCAGGGAACATTTTGCTCTCCAGGGGACATTTGATGGTCACAATTGGGGAGGAGGATGCTACTGGCATCTCGTAGTAGATGCCAGGGGTGCTGTTAAACATCCTACATTGTGCAGAGCAGTCCCCAGAGCAAAAATAATTATCTGGCCCAAAATGTCAATGGTGTTACCATTGAGAAACTAATTCAGGCCAAGCAGAATGAATTCTGTCTAGACCAAGAGGCACATATTCATTTGTATGTTTTTATAGTGACAGTATGTATCTGAAGTTTAGAATACATAATATGTATCTTACTAATTGACGTGACCTCTGCTCGCTGGACTGATTTTCCTCTGTCTGGAATGGTTTGGGTGAGGAGTTGCCATGGGGAAGTGCTAGAGGTGCTGAGGTCTGTATTGCAATGAGTTTTTGTTTGTTTGTTTGTTTGTTTTTAAATAATTTAGCATCCAACAAAACTAGAGTCCACGAACTACATGCACCATTAAGGTATATGTTGTTCTTTCCTGGGTAGAGAACTGAGAGCAAAAATAGATTTCCAGACACAAGTTCATCTTAGAATAGTCTCTCTTTCTACCTCTGTGAGTAAGCTGGGCAAACATTGAGTGGAAATCCATAGATTGGGGATAAAAAGCAAATTAAGTGATAACATTGCTATTGAGAAGTCCAAGGGTTTATGGATCTGACTCAACAGCTAAGTGCTGGATGGACAGAGACATGTTTTTCTTGTATTTGGAGCAGCTTGTGTTGCCCCGAGGTCCATGTGAGGCATGGATTTGGAATATTTCTTCCATCACCTGGGATAGTTTCTGCTGCGGTATTCACCCTCTCTTGCCTGGTCTCCCTGAGGCCAGTGATGCATGTTTTATGAAACTGATGGATGGGTTTTGAGGATGCAACTTATTTTTTAATGTTTATTCCAGCGCTATTCTAAAACAATCCTTTATCTTCTCCTACCCCCACACCATGACTTTTTAAATTAGTGTTGATCTTATCCAGCTGTCAGGAAACAGTTTCCCTGATTCTCTTATGTTATTGGGAACTGTGAGAGGATATACAAGAGGGTGCAAAAAAAAATGTATACACATTTTAAGAAAGGAAAACTGTATCAAAATTGTAATAATATATACCGATAACAAAAGATGACTACTCATCATGTTTGACTTCTGCAATTATAAGAGGTGTTCAAACTGGTCACCATCAGTGTCCAGACACTTCTGATTACGGCGAACTACTGTTGAGCAACGTGGGCCAAAGCGTCCACTTGTGTACATTTTTTTGGCACCCCCAGTTTATGTGAAGGATACAGGCTGGTATGGGACTGCTGTCTGTTGTAATGTCAAATGCTCAAGGCTCATGGATGAGCCAAGATTCTGCCTCTGAGCTAAAGGGGCTGCAGTGTTCTTGCCAATTATAGAAATGGCCTTGCCAAGGAAACCTTATGAGTCCACTTAACCAGGCAGCTAAGGGCTGTCTGCCCCCAAAGAGCTCCCCTCGCAGGCGCCTGCTCCTCCTGATCTGGCCCACCTTCTCCTACCTGTCCCTTCTCACCTCCCTTCTGAGAGGGAGCTCCACTTGCAGGCTCAATTTTTAGTCAGATGTTTTCACAACCTTTATATAGTGTTATGGTCCAGGCCCCCAAATATGCCATTTTCCCTCAACCCAGCATGGCTGTTTCAAAAACCAAGGCCAGGAAGCCAGCTTAAGGGACACGTTGTGTCTCCTTGGCGAGTCATGCTTCTCCACTGGCCATTTTCCTGAGAAAGGAAATCATCACCCCAGGGGCGTCCCTGCCTCCCCCAGGCTAGCTGGGGCCCTAGCCCTACACCAGATTTCAGCCCTTCCCATGGTCTAGAGGACGCGCAGCAAAGGCCAGCTTCCTGGGAGTCTGGCCACGCACTCACAGGCCCCAGGCCCCAAGAGCCCCAGGCTGGCTTTAATGCTCTGCTAGTGCAGTCTTGAAATTCTGAATAATTTCCAGTAAGAGGCCCTGTGTTTTCATTTTATACTGGGCCCCAGAAATTCTGTAGCCAGCGCTGGCCACAGGTTTCATGAGCCACGAGGCTGCGCCTGCTCCCCTTGCAATGTGTAGGGACACGAACATCAATGTCCTCGCCCAGATCATAGGGGTTTACCTGCCAAGGACCTGAGAAGCCATCTCTGCAGCCCCATTTATTTCTAAGGTAAGAAAGCTGAGGCCTAGAGAGGCAAAGTTGCCTGTTCAAGCTCACACTAGCAGAGCCCATTCTAGAACTACACCTCAGTGTGTGCCTGCCAGGGAAAAGCGTGGGTCACACCCTCCTTTTTTCCCCCCTGTCATTTACTGGCCAATAAAACATTCTAGCTTAGTCTAGTGTTATAAATTTTTCCTAGAATTTTTTTTTTCAACTAAAAGGAAACTAACTTACTAGTCATAAACCCAGGGAAGAAGCCCCACAGAATCATGTTCTCAGCATTTCAGGCTAGTACATATTTCCAGGTCCACACTTGAATTCCGTGCTGACTCAGGTGTGTTTGGGATCCTACTGATGTTTTTCAAAGAATGCTCCCACAATAGTTCATGTAATCTGAGAGTGAGTTATAATTATAAAGAACAGAGTTGGTTTCATGTGTAGACTGAGCATATAGGATCAATGTGGTATCATTTAAGAAGTGCCCCAGAGGCCGGCCGAGTGGCGCATTGGTTAAGAGCTGGCTTGGGATGCCAGCTCTGAGCAGCAGGGCCTCGGTTCAGATCCCACATGAGGGCCAGTGACACTGCCCTCTACAGCTAAGATGGTGAACAACAGCTCAACCTGGAGCTGGGCTGCTGTGAGTCACCAGCGACTGTGTAAGGCTGCAGCCCCTGCTGCAGTGGGCTGCCATAAGCTACTGTGAATGGCTGGCAGCCGGCGTGAGGAGTCGGCAGCCGATGTGAGCTGCCATGAGCCACTGTGAGCAGCTGTCCAGAGGCTGGCAACCGATCTGCCTCATCTGGGAAGAGCGCAATGATAATACCAACACGGGCCAGTAAAGCAATGTCCTCCACAACTAGACTGAAGAACAAAAGGACAGCAACTTGTCTGTTTCCCTTCCCCCGATTCCTCAATAAAATCTTAAAAAAAAAAAAAAGTGCCCAGAAAGGTGTTTTTGCTGTACTGAAAAAAATATGAACTTTGGAATTGGGTAGACCCAGGTTTGAACTCTTGTCCTGCACTTACTGGATCGTGGTCTTTGAGAAGATCACTTAACCTTTTTTAACCTCAGCTTTATCAACTGGAAAATGGGAATAATAATATACATAGGGGTGTTGTAACAGTAACTATGTTAAATAGAGAGTGAGAGTTCAGTGAATGTCCCCCTCCCCAAAACCTCCTGGCCTGGGCTTATCCTGAGGCTCCAAATTGTATCATTAGAGAGGCATCCACGTGGAATAAGCCAGTGTCCCCTAGCCCTGGCTCAAAATTCAACACCATTAAGTATAATAGGTTCAGACATTAAGTCATTATCTGTCATTAGCACCCAGGCGGGAATCCTTTATCTAACAGCCAGGTCAGGCAGAGGGGGCAGAGAGCTGTGCTCTTCTCTCGCTCACACACAGACAGCTCAATCCACAGTTGTTAGCTGAAAGAATAGAACGTTGTTCAGGGAAGTGGTGATAAGAAAAAGGAAAGGTCAGAAGAGGGAGGCCACACCTAAGTCAAGGAATTCCCAGGGGGAGGCCAGGACGAAGGGTGATTAGTCTGGAGGGTTAGAGAGTTGAGTCAAAGGTTGAAGGAAATGCCGTGCCCTGTTCAATTTGTTGCTGTTGTTGTTTACTTTATAACTTTACTCGGCCCAAAGTATAAAAATCTGCAAGAGGAAGAATAATTTTTTAAGCACGTAAAGCATAGTAATGTCCATATTCAATACTGGACCGGGAGGAAACAGTCTTTTTATTTTAGTGCAAATAATTACCAGAGAATCAAATACAAACATGAGAAATACACTCCCAACAAAGAAGATAGAAAATGTAATACTAAATCATTGGAAAACTGGACCCTCTACATATATGTGACTATTTTGCCGTTTTTTGCGGGGATAGGGGTAGGGGGGAGCGGGAACTGAACTGCTGTTGCTCAGAGCTCACACTCTTTAGTGAGCTCTTAACCAACTAAGCCACACAGCCGGCCCTATTTTGCCTTTTAAACGGTCTCTACAGCCTGTTCAGGGTCAAACTCCTTTTTTAACCATGGAAAGACTTTTGATTTCATATCATCTCCACATTCAAAGATTATTACAGTTGCCAAACTGTTCCTAGATGATTGGACCTTATATACCTGAGGAATGCTGAGGACAATCTCTTAGCATGATCAAAACAAAAACTGTTCATGTAAATACCTCAAAAGTCAATTGAAAAGAAATCAGCTTCAGAATTGCTAATGACTGCTTTATGGGTGTGA
Source organism: Hipposideros armiger (assembly GCF_001890085.2). Classification (NCBI taxonomy): domain Eukaryota; kingdom Metazoa; phylum Chordata; class Mammalia; order Chiroptera; family Hipposideridae; genus Hipposideros; species Hipposideros armiger. The sequence goes on along the minus strand of NW_017731392.1, from coordinate 4,565,704 downwards.
AGCTTCCTTCTGGGACGCTAAAAATGTTCTAGATAGTGATAGTGGTTGCACAGCACTGTGAATTTACTAAATACCGGTGAGCTGTATGTATACTTTGAAATGGTTGAAATGGTGAATTTTACATTATGTGTATTTACCATAATAAAAAATTTGATAATGAAATTATTTCCATACTTACCATACAATTGTATATTTGGGGGACCCATGGTCATATTTTTGTTTGACCAGCTAGATAGTGTTTCAAAGTTTTAAGACATGTATTATTGATAAACATTTCTGGATGGTTTTTAAGAATGACAACACTTCCCTCCACCTCAATTCTTACACATGATATTTTCCAATATCCTTTTCCCCAGAGCCCCGTGAAGTGAGCTTAACTCAGTCCAATTTTTTCAGTGTATAGGAAATATCGTTCCTCAAAACCATTCTTTACTCCCTAAAAATATTCTAGCTGTGCAAATGGATGCCCAGACAAGTGGGTGACAATATTATAGTGCACCCTGTAGACACAGCTAAGACTCATTTTTTTTTCCTCTTATGGTTAACTTTTTTTAAAAGAACACGCTCAGATTCTTAAAACACGCTCATTTGCCAGAAGTACAAAGGAGTACATTTTTGGAATTTTCTGAAACATGATTAGAATTATTGGTCATTTGGTATTACAAATCTGAGACTCATCAGTGTCACGTGATAATGTAGTCCCTTTCCCCAAGCCCCTCCCTGCTGTGTGGGTCATGGGTGAAAGCAAGAACCAGAAAGGCTTTCTCAGGGCCAAAAGGAAGGAAAGCGCTGCAGCCCTTCAGGCCCCCGGGGCTCCTGCCCCTAAGATCAGAGAGGGGGACAGCCATGACAATATCTGCTGTCACATCAAATGGCAAACCTTCTAAGAACTTTTTAAAGCTAATACAGCATAGGTTCCTTGTCATCTCATCGGTGTCAGTGTGGTGTGTCCCATGCCTAACTTCCTTTGACAGGGTAAAGCACGCCAGGATTTTTTTTTTTAAGGGTTCAGGGTTTTTGTAGGATCATCTCTACCGCTGGTTATGCCAAGTCAGCCCAGTTTCCGTCTGCTCATAACCCAGATCAGCAGTTCAGATACGCCGAAGACTACCACAAAATATTTGCAGATCTCAGTAGGAACAAAAGAAAAAAAACGGGCAGAGTGTCTGGAGAAACTTGCAAATTACGTTCTCTGGTTAATAGGCGGTTAGTAAGACAACCCAGGCTGCAAGATGCTCATGTGTAAAACGCACCCATGCCCTCCATTCCAGGACGCTGAAGTTGTTCTTTCTGACTGGCGTGTGGAGAAAGGGCACACAGGGATACGGTGCTCAGGCCTCCTTCCAGCTGAGTTCAGTCCCTCTATTTCTGAGCATGTTCCAGGCCCCAGAGAGGCCCTGCCACATTCTCTCTGGCACCTGCATGCACTGCCCTCTCTCTTTCCCCCTCATCCTACCATCTGTCCCTTCTTCTTTTATCTCTGCCCATCCACAAAGACTGCAACAGGCCCCTAAGATCCCAGGCTTCCCTCTAGCAACGAGTCTGACCTTGGGGACCAGTAGCAAGGCAGTGGTGGGGTTCCACGTGTCCCTAGTAAAAACTATTTGGCTGGTAGAGGGACAGAGAGAAAGGTGCCCAAAGAGGCACACAGTGAAGATGGTCACCTGCCCTGATGAGGGGCCGAGCTGAAATAAGTCAGCAGGTGTCATCCAGGGGTGGTTGAGAGCCTGGGTTCTGGAGTCAGACAGCCCGATTTCAAAGTCCATCTCTGTCATTCACCAGGTATTGGATCTGGGGCAAGTTACTTAATGTCCATGAGCAAAGTTTTCTCATCTATAAAATTGGGAAAATCGCTACAATATGAGTATATAATGTGAATGTAAATATACTACTGAACTATACACATAAAAATAGCTAAGATGGTAAATTTTACATTAGGTGGTTATTTTTTAATCACAATTTTAAAAATGGGGATAACAATAGGCCCTGCCTCATAGAGTTGTGAGGGTTAAATGAAATCATGCCTGCAAAGTACCTGGCGCATAATAACATACTCAGTAAGCGCTGACATTCACTGTTGTTGCCATTGGTTACCTGAGTCTGACCATTGGCGTGGCTTATTGGACTGCGACTAGAATGGTGGCTCTGGGCTGAGACATAAGAAGGTGGGAGACACAGTCCCTGCCATGGAAAAGCTGATGATCCTCTAGCCAGAGACTCGGGTCATGCATGAAAAGGGAAAAAACAGGGTATGATGGAAAGAGCTGGGGGAGCCCTCAGCTAATTCATCTTGGGGGCAACAGCAAAATCTCCCTGGAACGCAGGTAGTTTCCTCCCGTACAAAAGGAGGTTGACCCAGAAAATCCAAGTCTGTCGCACTGCCAAATTTCTGTGACTACCTTAATGACAGGCAAAATTAGGAGTCAGGATTTCAAAGCTGTGTGGCCTGAGACAAGCATCATGAGCTCTCTGGGCCTCAGTACCTGTATCTGTAAATGGGGTTGTGGGTGCCAAGTCAGCCTAGGTAGGCTTCCTTAGGTTATCACACACCATGGAAGAGACGCAAATCTTCTGTGCCAGCTCCAGCGTGCCAGTCTCTAGAAGAAAGCAGCCGAGGCTGCTAAACTTGCAAATCTAAACATAACGCCAATAATGCCACAAGAAGGCCCGGCTGGAGGAAGTGGGCACGAGAAAGCTGGAGCAGGATAGAAGAGGCTATGAAAAAAGGGCAGAGGGAGGAAGCTGGCGCTAGGACGAGTTCTGCTACATGCAAATAACAGAGAAGTCACTAAAAAGCGGCACTCTGTTTCAAAATGACGGGAAGCAGAGACTTCAGCTTCGAGACAGACATTATCCAAAAGGAAGCTATTTTGTATGAGTCACCCAGTCTCCGTCTATATCTGTCCTCTGGCTTCACATAGGTCAGAGGGTTTTTGTCATGGAGGAAGGGACCTCTTTCCTGCATTGCCAGAGGGCAAGATTTGTGTTGAGGTAGCTCTGTGTCCCGCATGGGCCTTGTCAGTGCGCATTCAGGGAACTTGGTGGAATAAGTATGACAAATTCATGTCTCGTATGAAACAAATAAGAATGTTAAACTTTAAGGGGGAGCCCCCCAAAATCACTAAATCAAGATAAAGAATATTTAATGTAATATTTTTTAAATAAAAATTAATGCAAAAAAATAATGATGAACAAAATATTGACATTTTACATGAAGACAGGGCCAATATTGCTGATTTGTTTGGCCTCAGGCCCCAATATGATGCGCACGGCACTGCGTCCCAGCCAAGTCCTCTATGAGAGTTGTTGGCCTTGCAGCCATCAGTTCTTCCTTTTGCCCAGCTGAGACCCTAAAGGACATTCCTAACATTATCCCAGTGCTTTTAGTATAGCATTGTCATAGGCCTGGGTTGGGGCTGGAGCCCTGGAGAGTTGCCTTCATACTGGTCTCCCAAGCAGCAGTGTCCCCAGGCCCAGGCCCGCCTTCATTCTTCCCCACTGATCAAGACACACCCCTGAGTAAAGGTCTCTAAGGGCTTTCCCACCGCCTATGAACCCCATCTCCTTGGCCTGCCTAACACAGACCTTGACTCATGGTCGTACATCCAGCTTCATCTTTGACTACACTCTTCCTCCCAATACTCCCAATTTTTGCCACTCTCTGTTTCTCAATAGGCCACCAACATTCCAGACAATTTCACCTCTGAGCCTTTGTACTTTCTGTTCCACTACCTGGCTGTTGTTCCTCACTCTTTTGCCTTAAGAATTTCTATTTTTCCATGAGGATCCAGCTCCCGGGTCTCTTCATCTTGAAACCTTAAGTCAATCACTTTCTTCTTAGGGTCCCTACAGCTCTCTGAACTTCCCTGCTTCCAGCAGAGAATTATGGGTGGTTTTCACTTGTTATCTATCAGTACCATATGGATTTTTAAAAATGAGCTTCTATTGCTTTCATAAAATGAAGAAAAAAAACTATTTTCAGTTTAGGACCAAAAAACCAGTTTAAGATATAAGATGCAAAAGATATCACAAGAACCAAATAATAATTCAAAAATTGCTATTAGTACTGGGGATTAAATGACCAATAAGTCATACCACCTGAAGTGCTATCAATTCAGGATATATAAAAGTATAGCTGCAAAAGTCATCAGTGCCCATGTAATCCAATCTTCTCATTTTATAGGAGAAAACAAAGCATTGAGTGATGATGAGAATTGCTCAGATTTGCACATCCAGGAAGCAGCAGGGATTAGAGTAGAATCTCTGTACCATCATTGCAGTCCTCTTTCCCTAAGTGGACTCCATTCCTGTGCCCAAGAGATGATCTGGAAGGGGAAAGGAATGGCTTGAGCTGAGCCTTGGGCTGGGAGATAGAATGGAAACAATTGTGTGTTAATTACATCTCAAATGTTTGGTTGGGTCCAGGTTGTGAAGGCCTTTGAATGCCAAGCTAATGAGCTTGTACTTTATCCTGCAAGAAACAGGGAGGCATCAAAGACTATTCATGAGCAGAGTGACATGATGAAAGGGGCAATTTAAGAAACTGAATTCAGGGAAGGGGAGAGACTGAAGGTAGGGAGATAAGGTGGGAGGCCACCGGCATCGTCTGTGGTCCCTGAGATCACAACCACTGTACTGAAAAAATGGACAGGAGGGGACCAAAACAGACAAGATTTGTCAAAAGAAGGAGAATTGACATAACTGGTGATGGGAGTTGAAGAGTCAAAGAGAGAGACAGGGTCAAAGAAAGCTCAGACGTCTTAAGCCTGAAGATCCAAGAACACCAGATTACAAGCTCCATGTTCTTCTTTTACTTATCAGAAGTTTTAAATTTTCTACAACATACTTGTATTTAAATTTAATAACAAAAATGAAAGATACTATAATAATGATGAGCAGCATCTTAAAAAGAACTCTAGAGTCAATAATGTGAGATCATTCAAACATTTGAAAAAGGAGGAAGTCAGCCAAAGCATCGGCAGACCTAGTGATGACCACTACATTAAAAAAAATCTACTCATAGAACAAAATAGTTAAGAGACTGGATATTTTCTTTGCCTCTATATATACCAAAGAAAATATTAGAGCGATTTCTACTCCAAACTGATCATAGAAACACAATAGTTGGAGATACCCGGCTAGTTGTGAGAAGGGCACACGTAGATGTTCCAACCAAGTCGATGTGGACAATTCTCAGACAGTCACCATGCAGTCCTAGGAGCTCAGGGTGAGGCTGAATAACTCTTGCCAAGACAAAACGTCAGGCTTGCTTCAGTAGACACTGGGGAGGTGCTGCAGGCTCTCGAGGAGGAAGCGGCCTGGTAAAAGCTGGGTTTTAGAAACCATAGCTGAATAGCCCTACCAAACCTTAAGAGCACAGACTGGACTGGCACGCTGCCGGATACATTTTCCTGGTGTGAAGGGGAATGTGTAGATTTGGATCTTGGCTGTGAGAGGAGGGCCTGCCCTGTGGGTGCTGGAAGAATGAAAAGTCCAGACTGTACCTGAGGTTAAGATGAAGGGGTGAAAAAGGAGGAACGACTTGCCTGCTCTTTTTGTTTGCAAAGGTTCACTTTAATCTTCTTTAATCCATTCCTAAATCCAGATTAAACAGGGATTTTCTGATTAACATTATTTTGCATTCCACCTTTCCTGGAAAGACAGAGTGAAAAACAAACAAACAAACAAACAAACAAACAAAACGCTAGCTAACTTGACCTTCCTTTTCACAGTTCTCTGTGAACGCCCTATGGAGCTAAAAGGAAAGCAAGATGCTTTAGAATTCTTTGTGTGTGTGTGTGTGTGTGTGTCTAATAAACCTTAAAAATTATACCTCTTGCAGGTGATACTATCTTTTCAATCATCTTCTGTATTTAATAAAAATTATGGGAAAGATATTTTATAAAATACTGTGAATTTTCTTGGACTGCTCTTCGGTAATCTGGCGGAAAGATTCATGAGCGGCTACCTACCAAGTGCCCCCTCGGCTCTGGTAGAGTGCTGCGTCCCTCCAATAACAAAAATGAAATATACCATAAAAATTATGAGCAGCATCTTAAAAAGAACTCTAGAGTCAATAATGTGAGATCATCTAAACATTTGAAAAAGGAGGAAGCAGCCAAAGAATCAGCCGACCTAGTGATGATCTGTCCTTCCACATAGCTGGGCGATTCTGAGCCTGCAAACCCCTTTCTGAAGGGCAGGCAGCATCTACGATCCCTCTCCAACTTGTGCACTCTTAGCCAGTGGGTCTTTCCTGAGGGATTTACAGAGCTCTATTCTTATAACGCTGCCAGTGGCTCTCCACCTTGGCCAGCCACACCCTGGAGTCACCTGGAAGCCAAGGAGCTGGAGGGAGGCCAGGGTTTGAGGATTCTAAATAGCTCCTAAGAGATTCTATTGTGTAGCCAAAGTCGAGACCACTTTTCTAGCCTAACTTTTCCTTCCAAGAAGGACATGTACAGAGACTGCCCATTGATGTAAGCTCTCAACTTTAATTCAGAAAATGCTCATTGAAGAAGGCTGGGTTCCTGGGGTCCGAACCTCTGCTTGGTGCCAGGCCTGGGAGCAGAAGGTGGACAGGCAGAGTTGCTATGTGCCTGGATTGTACTGATCTGAGCATGGGTGAAGGTACCCAGAACTGACTCTGCTCTTCCCCCTGAGGAAAGTAGACATCACATCATTGACTGAAGCTTGTTTGTCAGTGTGTTCCTTTCCTGGGGAGAGTGTCTGGGTAGGCCTTTGGCATCCAATTATCGAGTAAAGAGTAATATTTGCCACTGAAGCTATTTCAGGCAATAGAGAGCAGGTGGGAAGACACTCTGGAGGTTGGCAAGCCGTATCTTCTGCTCTTTGCAGTTAAGCCTGGCCTGGAAGGAGGTAAACCTGCTCTGGTCCTTTAAAAACAGTTCTTAGCCTTTTATATGCATAAAAGTCACCAAGAAATTTGTTAACATGCAGATTGCTGGGCCCCACCTGGCATTTTTATTCCATTGGTATGGTTTAGGGCCCAACCATCTGAATTTTTTATTTTTTTATTTCATTTTACTTTGTGGCAAGCACATCATTTTTACTGGTCTAAACTTAGTGCTGATTAAAATGCTCTTTTCTTACACTTGGATACAGATGGCTGTATGGAAGCATTTGCTAGTACTTATTCTTAGTGCACTGAAATAATTCATCTATTTGCAAATGGCATAACTGCAGGTCAGAGATCAAAATGTCACTCCATGTCAGGGCACATAAACACCCATGGTTTTATGCAGAACTGAGGTCATTAGACCATTTCCCCAGGTTGGTTCCAATCAGCTATGCTAGGTTGGGGATTGTCTCAGCTAACAATCCCTGCTGTCACCCATCCCCCACCCCACCCCACCAAAAAAAACAAAACAAAAAAAACTACCCAGTAACAACAACAAAACCACAACCAAACCCAATTCTGGAACACCTTCTGACCTGGATGAAACCTACCCAAGTGGAAATGTTCCCCCTTCATGTCTCCAGCAAGAGGCACTAATTTGAATTTCATTCCTGGGCAAATCCAGTCCTCAGGGTAATCTTAGAAAAGCCATTACCCTGGACTGAAAATGAACGCCAGTGTGGGCAGGCACTTTACATCCCTTACCTGTTATTTCACACCACCCCTGCAAGGTAAATATTACTATCTTTTTTACAGATGCTAGAGTTAGATAGTCTTCAGACCATACTCTGGAAATCATTGTTTCAGAGAGTGGTCTGGGTTTGAAGGCACAGGAAGGAAACTGAGATTGTCTGCTATCTCCCGTCCCTGAGACCTCACCAGCCCCATCCC
>NW_017731392.1:4553973-4557864 GCF_001890085.2 Hipposideros armiger | reverse complement strand
AAGCAAGGCATTCAGCCCTTATTCTCAACAGCATTTGGTTTCCCCAAGTCTGATCTGGTCTTTTCTCCCTTCCCTCAAGCACAGGGCCCTGATATTTCACCACTTTCTGTCATACCCACCTGGACCAGAGTTTCAGCTTCTTAAAGGCTGGGAAGTGGGGGGGTCGGGAGGGGGTGGTGGTGGTGGAGAAGGTGTAGCAGATAAAGACTAGCTGGCTATAACACTGTAATAATAATGTAAGATATCAGATGGGTACTAGACTTACGGGGGTGATCACTTTGTAAGGTATATAAATGTCTAATCACTATGTTGTACACCTAAAACTAATACAGAATTGTATGTCAACTGCAACTGAAAAATAAAGAAAAAAATTCTTTTTAAATTCTTCCCACTGTTAACCTAAAAATAAAAGGCCTTTCAAAGTGGAAAAAAAAGAGACTAGCTGGCTAAGCCTAAGGGTGGTGCTCACTTAGGAAAATGTTCAAGATATAAGTGGGAAATGCAGATTATAAAATGTCAAGTATAATCTTAATCATGTAAAGTCTATACATGTTATCCATGTGTAGAAAAAATTAGAAGGCTGTTCAATTAAATATTAATAGTGCAGGTTAGAATTAAAACTGACACTTTATTATTTCCAAATTTTGATACAATGAACATCTCTTACATGTAGCCACCATTGCAGTATCATACAAAATAGTTTCACTGCCCTAAAAATCCCGGTTCACCTATTCATGCTTCCCTTCCTCCTCCCAAACTCGCGACAGCCACTGGTCTTTTTACTTTCTCCATAGTTTTGCCTTTTCCAGATTCCAGTTGGAATCACACAGTAGGTAGCCTTTTCAGACTGAGTTCTTTCATGTAGCATAAATTACATTTTAAATCAGAAATAAAGTTATAAAATACAAAACTGTACAACCTCTGACACCAGCCACTATTTACCTGTGACTTCAAAAAAGAAAAAAAGAAAAAGAAAAGAAAAGAGAAAAGCTCATGTTACCTTTTGCCATTCAAATTATAGTACCCCATCCCACTTTTACAGATCTTTTTTGCCCCTGGGCTGTTTACATATTCCACAGCCCCACAACTGGCTCTGCACCACCTGGGATCTTACTAGATATGCAAATTCTTTGACACCCACCCCTCACCTACCCGATCAGAAACTCTGGGGGTGTATTGAAACTCTCTGTTTCAATAGCCCTCGAGGTGATTTGAACACAGTTTATTGTGATAACCATTGGTCTATCTAAAGTCAGCCACTTCTTTAAAGGCAAAAAACTGCTGGTAACTTTCAAAGGATGATTTTTTCGTCCCTCAGTACATCCTGGAACCTAAATTTGTTGAGATTCAGGCCCAGCTTGGGTGACACTATTACAGTATGTTGTTAAATAACTAAGTTTGTTGACATTAATTCAAAAGCTTGAGAAAATTTTAAAAGCAACAGCCAAGGAGAGAATATAAAATTTGATTTGGTTTATACAACTAATAATAATTACAATTACGTGTATGGCCTGCTCACCATTTTTAAATGCCGAAACGCTATCCTGCATAAAAATTGCATATTAGTATTGTTTTAAAACACATGTTAAGTAAGCTTTCTTCTCCATTTTACTTTGTTACATGAACATGGCTGTCTCTTTACAACTTTAAAGAATTAGAACACTTGTCATCCTGTTGTCCTTCTCCCAACCATGGAAGGATAACTCTGAAAGTTCAGGCTAACGAAAGCGAAGTTGTTTATGCGTTACTTATTTTCACCTACACACGACTTATCACAGTAAAACAACTAATGTTTAAATCAAAAGCAACCTCTCCTGGAACAGTCCAGCTGCACATTCCTTTGTTATTGCATATAGTATAAGTTGTAGTAGAGAAAAAAGTACCCCAAAATGGAGCAGACGATACTAGAGAGCAGCAAAGCTGAGCATCACCCAGCTTTGTGTGTGATTAGTTGATCAAAGGAGCTGACAGCATCACCACATCACGGTTTGGGGACCACTGCGTCTCACCAGGTAACGAACAAGTTTGGCAGCTATAACTGAGCAGTCTGTGAACATCAGGGTTTGTGTGAATGAGACGCAGAGAGTGAAGAAAAAATTTAAACACAAAACATACAAGTTATGAAACAGTTAAACATTTACTATAATTTATATATAATTATAATAAATTTAATAATATAAAAAGTAATTAGGAAATGCAAAGAAGCATCAAATACCAACTTGAGCAAATGATAAAATTATATCAAATTCTTCTGCAACAATTTACACTTGTTTATACCTACAGCAAAGTCGCTTATACAAATCAGCCCCTGGATCCCTATTACGCTGCCCATGTCCCCCCTTGACAAACTTCTGATAGGCTCCTTCACCCTGGCTCATTCTGCCCTTCAACCTGGTTAAGCATCAATTGAGGCTAAAGACACACCATTCAGTTACAGTCAGCTTACAACCACAGTTGCCCTCTGCTCTCCATTTGAAATTATTAAATTTCCTCTCAATTAATCCATTTCAACCTATCTTTTTCAATCTCTCTCTCTCCACCGCCAGATCGCTTAGCTCTTATTTTCCCTCATTCCTCTATCTCAAAGATTCTCTCCAATTTCCTCACAAAAGTTAAAAGGAGCTTGATGCAGGATTAATGTGAACAAATTCTAGAACACTGTAGGGTTCTGAGGCAACTCAAGGGTCCAGCTTAAAGGACCCTCTGTGTGTCTCTGTTGGGCCAGGTGGTCCCCCTTCTCTCTCATCCCTTCTTTTCTCTGTTCCTGAGCCTGGCACTTTGCTGAATTCAAACATATGGATTCAGTATGCCAGCCTCCGTAATTGGAGGTGTAAAATGTAGTCTCGTTTCTTTTGTTACTCAAATTACGACTTGGTACCGACCCCTCCCCACATCTGAAATTGGGCCCCTCAGTGGATTCCCCAGTTATGTAGATAATTCCCCAAGATGCAGCCTTAAGGATGTCCTGAAAGAAGTTTCCCTTATCCTTCGACTCTGCCCTCCAGCCTGTCCTTTCTCTGCGCTCCACTCCTCCATGCCCACAGCTCAGGGGGCTGCGACTACTGACAGGATATACTGCTGATGATTCAGAGACAATGGAGAGGAATTATCTCATTGAAAATGGCTGGTGATGGCACTGGGTATGGCTTGTCTCAGGGCCGAGGCCCAGACCCAGCCTCAGGTTCAGGACTATCACACCACCCCCCTACCCCTCCCCATCATTGAATATCTCTCAGGTTTATCTGTGCTTTTCAGGGTTCTGGCTCCTAACAGTCCTTAGACCTAGAAGGAGAAAGAGCTCCCTAGAATCCCAGTCAAAGTTCCCATTACTTGTTTGAGAATCTCCCTTTTCCCAAGATGGTGAAGAGTAGGAAGGTCTATCCCTACCCAGTAAACCCGCCCCAGCCCCTTGGTGCCCGATGGCCCTTAATAACCAACTGCAGCAGCACTTCAGCATCGGTGGGTGATTTGGCCTTAAGTTAGTCCTTAGTGGAGGATGCCAATCGGCCAGGCTAGGTGGAGTTTCTCTGACAAACTCTCCTGTCATCCTCCAAACTGCGCCATCCACACTGGAAAGCTTTGCAGTCTGTGCATTCTAAATCCTTACAGAGCCAGAGAACTTTTCTCCCAGATTCCCCCAAGCAACAGGCTTTCACAGACCTATGCTAAGCTGATCTGTGCACCACTATTCATACTATCTAACAGAACGCCTAGTTTCCAGAGTCAGAGATATCTGCATTCAGATTTATAGGAAATCACAATTTTCTCCAAGAACAATGGCCGTGTGCAAGCTTTACATTTTGTTAACTAAAGGGCCCAATCAGATAGTTTCCTCAGAAGAAAGGAAAAGCTTGCCTGAAACATGAATTCAAATATCCTACTCTTTCAGGG
>NW_017731392.1:4547839-4550108 GCF_001890085.2 Hipposideros armiger | reverse complement strand
TGTCACTTATCTTTTGATTTTGTGCATATTACTTTTTGTTCTACAAAAATTTCAAGTGCCTATACAGTCACATTCACTAATTGTTTTCTCTATGGCTTCTCTGTATGTGCAACTTTTAAATGACAATTTTTCCAGATTCTACCTAGTAAAGTTAACAAAAAAAACCTTGGGCCTGGTATCAGCCTGTACTGTGTCCTTTAAGGCAGCCTCATCTTTGCAATGTGTATGCTCAAAGAACAGTGAGGCTTATGACAGGATCACAGGGCTTTGACCTCACATGTCTCCTCAGAACAGACAAACCTGGAAATCAGAATTTCTGTTCACAGCCCGAGAGTGGCCCAGACATCCAATGGATGGGGACATGGCCCAATGACCACATTCCTTATAGAATCAGTCACACTTTCCCTTTACTCAAGTAGCAGATGTCAACTTAATTAAATACAATATAATCCATGTTATTTGGGGTTTTATTGTAAGATTCCACCCCCCTTTTAAAATCAACCTAGTTATTAATGTTTTCTGTTTAATTTTTTCTTACAGGCAGCTTCAAAAGATGGTCCATGATATTAAGAACAATGAAGGTGGAATAATGAACAAAATCAAAAAGTAAGTTAGAGTCCACTGCACTATATGAGCACTTAATTATATGAATAACATCCATGTCAGCCTGTGCTAAGTGGAAGGAAACAGAGTTCTCTGTCACCCGAGTTAGGTGTGGCAACCTCTTTAGCATGTCACCTTTTCTTACTGGTGGCTAGAGTCCCTGGTGGTCAGATCTGCATTCAGGAAACATGGTGAGTCACAGGGTGGTACTCAGAGCACTTCGCTTTTCCTTCTCACTGCAGGAAGGGTGAGCTATGCCATTCAAGGAGCCTAACAAACCAAAACGTTTGTCGAAGCAGGAAAATCAGCCTCCAAAACCATTTAGCTGAGGGCCACTAGGACACGGTTGGAGACATCCAAAGGAGAGGTTACAAAAACACAGTCCCTAGCTTCCTTGGAGTGCCATACTGTTCTCCATATTTTGATTTCTGCTTTTTCAATTATTGCTGTAAATGGCGTTTTCAACTGGCACTGGAAGAGGGAAAGCTAGAATTCGAAATCTTCCTGCACACCAAAAACTCTTATTTTTTTTAAGAGAATAGAAATTGTACATATCTGCATTTGACACTCAAAATCTAAGCCAAGAGGAAAGGGGAAAGGTTATTCTGTTAGTTTCAAGTTGTTTTTTTAAAAAAAAGTGATACAGGTTCACTAGGAAAAAAAAAATCAGAGTTCAGAATTGTATAAAGTCAAAATCTTCCACTTCCTCATATCCCCACTTTGACCTACTCCCCAGAAATGAACATTGTCATGAGTGAGTTTGGCATATACATCTATATGTATGTGTTTACACACACACACATACATGCACTGATATAGATATAATACATTCCTATACACGCATATGCGTATATATCATCATGAATGACATCATACTACATAAATCATTCTACCAACTTGCTTTGTTTGGTGGTTTTACTTAATGCTGTATCATGGACATCTTTGTTGGTATGTAAAAATAAACCACATTCCTTTTTAAATAGTTGATTAATAATCTACTATAAATGCATTATTATTCATTTAACCAGCTATATATTGTTGGACATTTTTTAAAGCGGGGGTGGGGGAGTTTAAACTGGCATGTTTTTGGAAGGTAATTTGATAATATCAATCCAAATTTTGTGACCATTTCTTTCAGTTAAACTGTCACAAATAATATTTCAATAAATGCCTTTTGCAGATTTTGAGCATATGAGGAAGCTAAATTCCTGAAACAAAATTTCTGGGTAGAAAGATTTATGCCCTTGAAATTTTTTTGATATTGGCAAATTGCTTTCCAAAACTTTTATACCAACATAGTGTATAAAAGTTAACATCTCTATGCCTTCAGAACAGAATATCTTCATTCCTTTTTATCTTTGCTAAATTTAAAAGTAAGAAATAACTTTTTAGAGTGTTTTTAGAATATAAAATGTAAATAAGTCTCAATATGTATAAATGATCATCATAAAATAGTTAAAATGGTCTTGTGCTTGTGGGACAATGGCCATCTCATAGAGGAGGAGAATTTGTCTTCATGTTCTGTCCTGTGACTGGGAGAGGTGTGTGATTATCTTCGTTAGTCTTTATGATACATATAGAATCTCACTGAAATGAGAAAACCTTGTTAGTCATTGTTTAAATCACTCGCAAGTCTAGATGAATTACCCCACAGTCTCCAGTTTTA
>NW_017731392.1:4533466-4547315 GCF_001890085.2 Hipposideros armiger | reverse complement strand
TGTTTTTATTTTTCTTCCCTGCAACACCATTGGTAATCTCTCTCTGGACCTAATCATAGATCTAATGATAATATCTTCCCAGCACAACTTGCTGGCTTGCTATGAGAATTGAATGAAATAATAGATATGAGAGCCTTCAGGGAAACAAAAAGCAGAATTTCTATGCAAATATAAATATTATTTTTTTTGCAACATTATGATTCTGGTTTCTAAGTCTTGCTTTCTATAATCATACATGAATTTCTGAACTGTTTTTTTTCCTAAGAAATGAAATATATTTTGTATATAAGATTACCTTGTATACTGCTTGTAATGGATGTGATGTTTTAGTTAATAAATGCTATTGGATATAGGCTTCATTTATGCATTGTAATTTTTAATTAAGTAAATCATTCTTAAATAAAATGGGTAATTTATTAAAAATAATAACTTACAACAATCCTTACCCATTTCAAATAATGGAAGGGGCGGTATGGTGAGTACTTAGAAAAAGCCTGAAATTGGTATACATTTTAAAAATATAATTTTAATTTTATCTTTTTAATGAGTGAGGAAGGATTGTGAGTATTCAGGATATTTTATATGAGTATAAAGATACTAAAGTAGTTTTGAAATTGCTTGAAACAGTGCAACTTCTAAATAAGCTAAATATCACAATCCCCAACCTAGAGACGCTCACTGTTCACTTACTTGGCATTTTTTTTAATAGTGCAAAAATAATTTCAGTCTAACCTACAATTAAATTTATAGCTAATTTTTCCTGTTACTTAAAGCATGTTTTTGTTATTTATTAAAATACAGTTCATCTTCTCTTACCTTCCTATCAACCAATCAGCAGTTATCTTCCTTGAACCTCTGAACTCCGTGCTTACTAGTATTCTCACCTTTTTGTGCCCTTTCTCTGTTCTATTTGACCTTTGCCAAGTTCCAGCCATTCTGTTCACTGGTGAGATGGGGAGAGGTGGGAAATCTCTGATGAATGGCTTTGCTACATGTTCAATATATTTAGCCTTTCCATGTGATGGGTCCAAAAGAAGCCATTATTCTATTAGTTATTTATCTATTATCTCTACATCGGCTTACATTATGGGCCTTGGCAACAGTTGTCCTATCCACTGACCATTTGTCTAATGGTTGTTAATTACAGGTTGAAAGTCAAAGCACCTCCAAGTGTTCCTCGAAGGGACTATGCCTCTGGTAAGAGTATTTCTAAAATACTTGGACTGTTGGTTAATTTAATGTTTATATTTACTTCTTGAAAAGGGAACTATGTTCTAGTCATATGAAAACAAAAGTGCCCATCCTAATTTTAAGAATCAGTCTTAAGAACCAGTCTCTTAGGCATTTGACTATAGTGGGGATGTAGTATCCCATCATCCATCCATCCATTCATCCATCCATTCGTCCATCATCCATCCACTCATCTATTTATTGAATATTTATTAAGCATCTTCCATGCACTAGGCACATACAAGGTCTTAGGCAGAAATACAGTGCTAAACAAGATATATATATATAGCTCCACACTCACATAATTTGTCATCTAGAAGGGAAGACAGATGATGTTAAAAGTAATTACAATTCAGTGTGATCAGGAAGCACAAAGGTCTATGGAAATACACAGCAGCAGTACCTAATCTAATTAGAGATGGAGAATATGGGGAAGGGAAGGTTTCCTGGATAAAGAACTGTTAAAATGGATACTTGGGGGGTGGGGGTGGGGGTCATGGGAATAAATTATTGATAGCACATAGTTACTCAATCCTCTCTGAGTTTAGCCCTGCAACCCCACTCCAACTAAAATCAACATTGTCAGGGGAGAGGAGTTAGTCTTGACACTGGTGGCTTTTACGGCAGCGGTGAGCAAAGTAAATGATCCAACACACTTTCCTTTTCTAGAACAGGTGCCTTGGGAAAATAGGTCTAAAATCTATCTCTACGGGATTCATTTAAAGATGTTCTGGACATGGACAGACCTATAGAGCCCTCAGTCACAAAACAAATGCATTCTTCTCTCCAAATTCTAAAAATGAAAACAAAGCAGAGTACACCTGTTAAGTACCCAAAGGTTTGATGGGAAAATTATAAAAGTCATGGAGTCTCAGGCTTAAAAGGAGCCCCAGAGGTGATATAACCTAACATCCAATCCAATGATTATACCTAGCCCATCACTATGTACCACAAACAAGGCCCACTTGGGTTTCTCCTGCGATGACCTTCCAAGTCCATCTGGTCCAGTCAAGGACAGGCAGCCCTGGCAGGATATAGATGTGGTTCATTTCCTCCAGGCTTTCGTACTCTATCCCGATGGCCACACACTACAAGTCTTTAAATATTTTTTAAAAAGTGGAAACAGAGCTGTTCTGTGCTACTTCAAGGATAGAATTAAGAAGTTAGCTCATTTGAATGGTTTCTTCCCTAAAATAAACATTTCCAGGTGCTTCAGCTGTTCCACGCTTACTACGATTCACTCAACAAATATTACACGAGGGTGTCCTGTGCGATACTCACTGTGCTAGACATGAAGTGGAGAACAAAATATAATCCCTGATTTTGAGGCGCTCAATGGCTAGTGGGGAGTCAGATAATAAACAAAAGCGCCAACAGGTAAATATAAATGGCCAAACATGGTAACTGCCTATGAAGGAAAGTGGCAGGTGCAGTGACAGGGAATCACTGTGGGTGGGGGAACAACCGAGGTCTCTCTAAGGAGGTGACATTTCATTCAAGTCCTGGGGGATGAGCAGGGTCAACTGTCACTTTGTAGATACTGGACACAAATGTTAGGAGCTCAGAGGCAATTCTAGGGAACCTAAGGAGACAGATCTATCTGAGTGCAGGATGGACATCTCCTGATGATCCCCTCATACTCAGCTGTCTTCTTGCTCACCCCCTCACCCAGCCCCTTCCTTTTCCCATATTTTTTATTTGGGCAAAAGACAAGTAGCATTCATCATTTATTCATCCTTTTGCCTAAGGCCCACACACCAGGGATCATCCTTGATTCCTCCTCTTCCTTCTCCCTTTACAAAAACATCAATCTCTAAATTCTATTAATTCTAGTGTTGCTTTCAAGCGTCTCTCAAATATTTTTGTCCCTCTCTATTCCACATAGCTACAGCTCACCCTCGTCATCTGTTGCTTGTACAGAATCCTCTAAGTCGTCTCCTGAATTCCTAATCCCATGGGGTTCTCTCAACCTCCACCAGAGAATTGTTCTGAAATACCTTTGCTTAAATATTCTCATGGCTATACGTCATCAACAAGAGGAACTGCAAACCACTGAGCCTGCATACAAGGTCCTTCAATGTCTAGCCACTAACTGGCTGTGTAACCTTGGACCATTCGCTCTCCTCTCCTTATCTGTATCATGCAGGGACTGAGCCAGAAGTTCTATCAGGTTCTCACCAATGCTAATACTCTAACCTCACACAAAGGTAAATCTTTGGAGCCCAGGGCCCAGTGATGAAGCCAAGCTTCTCCTAACCTCCCCTGGCTTAAGAAAGTTGCATCTTCCAGTTTGTCCTTAATCTCTCTTGGGTCTCAGCTGGGTCTTCTAAGCCTTTACTACTTAAAATGCCATCCCTAGCCTGCATTACCTGGGAGCTTGGTAGAAATGCAGAATATCTGCCCCACCCAAGAACTACAGGATCAGAATTTTGCATTTTAATATGAGCTCCAGAGGATTTAAACATATATTAAATTTGAAAAACCCTGTTATAAACCACCAACTCTGTCCTTACTCCTTGTCCTGAGCTGGAAGACAAATCCATTGAAGTTCTCCGAATTCATCCTATTGCTTCACCAAACCAATAGGGCCTTGCCTAGTCTCCTCTCTGCTCTTACACTCAGTCCACGGAAAAGGTCCTTTTGGCAAAACCACCGTTACCACCTGCAGTTAGTACTTCCCTTGCAATTCCCCTCCCCGCCCCCAACTCATGTCCCAGGAGCATTTCCAGCTGCTTCCCCTGAGCCTTGGGGACCCTGAGCAGTTGCAAGCCCAGGGCCTCAGAAACCAGCCCTGACAGCACCTCCTGAACCGGGGGAGTTTTCAAGGACCTCAGAGGTCCCTGTGCTTGGAGATCTTAGCCCACCAGACCTCCGGTCCCAAGAGGCCTGTCACGTGCTCCCTTGAGGTCTCTGCAGACTTGATCCACCCAAGTCTCCTGAAACAGCCCCACCTGTCTCCCCCAGATGCTGGAATTATGTCCTTTTTACAGTCTTGGAAGCAAATGGCTTCCCCAACCCTCTAAGCCAGGAGCGGGTATTGACCTTGGTGATTCTGATCTTCAGAGAGCAAAGAATGCAAAGGGCCAGCGCCTCCCCAGAGCTCAGAAGAATCACCACAGTCCCTGTAGTTAGAGTGTGGAAGGACAAAGCTTGAATTATACAAAGAACGGAAGCCTGGACCTCCTACAGATGCAGATCAGGCGAGGGTGGAGCCTGCTGCTTTCAGTTCAGCAGCCCTGCTTTGTCTCTGAGAAGGGAACATGGCCTGCAGAGACCTCATGGTCCACTGAGCAGAATGTATTACACCCAAGCAGCTGGCATTCCGGAAGGGAAGATATCCAAAACATGTTGTATTTATTCTGTTCTGGGAGTTAATCTAAGCTCTTTACAGACCTTAGCTCATTTACTCTCCCATTAGCACCATTATACAGAAATGACTATCTCAGTTTCCCAGATGAGGAAAATGCATCTGAGGAACATTAAGCAACCTGCCCAAGGTTACTGCAGCCACTAAAGGAATCCCGCCCCAGACTCCATTCACCTGTTCGTCCCTGTTCCTCCCTTTGACCCAAGCTGAGAAGGTTACACTTTTCTGGGGCATTTCTTATTACTCTGAAGGCCCAGGGCTTCTGACATTAACACCAGAACCTGCTTCTCAGTTTGTGTGCTTTCATAGTCGAACGGCCCCTGCGTCTTTGAAGTCTGAGGTCTGGCTCCGGAGAGAGGGAAGGGGACACCAGTCGTAGTGTCTCCAAAATCTGGTGGGGTCATTGCAGAAGCTCCACTGGTCATTCCACAAACCCCTGAGAGGTCAGAACAAATAAGTCCTCTCTCCTTGTCCGCTTGCCCTCTGACATCCAGGGGCTATTGTGATGTCCCCGGGAGGTCTATGTTCTCCTCCCACCACTAATGCCACACAGGAGATCAGGGCAACGAGGGGGAAGGGGGGCAGCGGGAGATGGGGACAGAGGAAGTTACTTTGACAAGGATTCTTGGGTAAATGTCCACCACAGAAGTACAGGATATGCGTCACAACCCTTTGTCCACCAAGGAGTGAAATACAACACTGCTTTCGCCCCCTGCCCTGGTGTCTGTGAAGCCAGGATTCACTTGGTTTTCTCGTTCCTCATTTATACACTTAACTGGTGGCACCAGCAAAGGTGATATGAAGGGAGCTGATTTCACGTCAGTCCTGCCTCGTGGAATTAAGAACAGAGGAATGAAATTTGTACTCAAAGGTATTTTAAAGCCTAGAAAGTCCTGAAATGTCACCCAGTCCCAGTTTCTCATGTTAGGGATCAATGGAAACCAGAGAAGCCAAGTGACTGCTCAAGGTCACACAGCCAGGGGATGGCTAAGCCAGGACTATGTCCCCCACTTCTGCACACCCAACCCTAACCCCCACTAATAGGGCCCTGGGAAGGGATGAATAAACATACCAACAAAGGGAGTTTCTAAGAAGTATTCAGACTCAGATCGGGCCTCCCCAATATGGGTCTTGGCCTCAGCTCCCACACTAGGACACACCCCTTTCTCCTTTCAGGGTACCCAGTGGGACTGCACTCACCACATTCCCCACAGCCTCTGTAGTTCTGCTTTCTGTTTCTTCCCAGCATCGGTCCCCACCGCTGCAGCTAGCCCACCTTCCTTCCTTCTTTCCTTCCTGTGTCTCACTGCAGTCTTCTCACTGGTCCCTGCGGCCCACCACCAGCTCTGTAAGAGGAGAAATGGCAGGACCCGGTGGCCCAGAGCACAGCCAGAGTGGCATCAGGGCCACAACCAAAGCTGAGTGTCAGGCATGCAGCCGTGGAGTGCGCTCCTCAAAGCCCATGGCACTGCCCCCCGTTATCTGGTGCTCCTGATGACCCAGAACTGACAGGCTGACTTCACACGCTCCGCTTCACCTCTCCACTCAAGCTCTCACCACAGAGTCCTTTACTGTCCTTCCAGCCATCCTCTCCCCTTCTCAAGACCCCCAATCTGGTTCAGCCGTCCTCTCTTCATTGCTGAGTTACTCAAACACCCTCTTTGTCAGCCGTTCACCTCCAGCTTGTCACTAGATCCACCATGTCCACTGTGGCCGAAGCATCCCCTTGGCTGGCAATGAATCTAGCTTTGTTTTCCCTCTTGGCATGTTCTCCTGTGACTCCCCAGTGCTGCTCATTCATTCTGTGGACATCTGTGCCTCAAGGGGCCTTCCATCCCTCAGCCAAACCGTGCTTATGGGGCTGACATACAAGCTCCTGTCTTAGCACATGGAAGGAAGACACCCTCTTTCATCTTCATCCTCTCACCCAAGTCTTGCTCAATCCCTCAAGGCCCAGTTCAATCCCACCTTTGACACACAGCCTCACGCAACCTCTCAGCCCTCACTGAGTGCACGCTTCTCAAACTTTCCCAGCACCTGGCCATGATTCCAGGTGCTGGGACACTTATCAGAAAATTTTACACTGCCCTGGTTTGTCCTCAATCTGACACATGATTGTTCTCCTACCCGCTAGGTTTTCTGTTGCTGTTGTAATAAAAATAGGTGGCTTGGTGAGAAGACCTTGAACTTTATGGTCCTTTTAGCCTGGGGTGGAATCCTGGCTTTGCCCTTTAAGCATTGTGTGTGAACCTAGAAAAATGTGGTAACTTCCCCAAGCCTCAGATTCCTGATCTGGAGACAAGAGTACCTATCTTTCAGGTTATGAAGAGAATTAAAGAGAAAGTAAACGAACAGCAATAACTATCATTCATTGAGCCCTGGCTCTATGTCGGGTACTTTCCATGTGTTATTTCATTTTCATTCTCTCAAAACCCCATGATACAGGTACTACTAATAATGTCCATTTTAGTGATAAGGAAACTGAGGCCCAGAGTTAAGCAATTTGCCTAAGGTCACACCGCTAACAAATGGCAGAATCAAGATTTTAAGTAGGGCAGCCTGAGCCCAGATCCCAAGCTCAAAACCCAGTCTTGGCTTGGAGCAGACACCGAGATGGGGGCCAATGTGGCCATTCTCATGTGTCTCATAGTGCCAGGTGCTGTGCTTACAGGCTTGGGAGGGCCACGTGAATCACAAAGCCTCGGCCAGGCAAGGGGCGGAGTCCCTGTATTGTGTGGCATGGGATTACGACACAGTCAGTGGAGCACAAGCCCCAAACAAGGTACATGACACAATAGGAAAGGTTTTCCCTGACAAGGAGGCCCAACCAGCATCTCAGCTTCCTGGCAAGGGTGTTCAATCCCATATCGCAAATTAAACTCCCTGGCCCATATTACACTTGAACTTACCCTCCTGAAAATTTTACCCACTACACTAGAAGCTTTCTGGATCTATTTCTTTGTGGTAGCCATACTGCACGGTTGCCACTAGAATGAAATAGAGTTGGTATTGTTTTGAGGGTTTATTAAGAATTCTCAATACCCAAGACAACAACAAGTAACATTAATACAGCATATGCTGCGTGCCAAGCTTTGCAAAGCACTTCACATGTATTAGATTGCTTGATTCTCATAAAAGCATGAGGCAAACACTATTCATATCCTTGCTTTATAGGTGAGGAAATGAAGCTTTAAACAATTAAAGTACTGGTCCATTGCCAAGCAGGTAGCAAAGAGCAGAGCCAGGATTGGAACCCAGGGAGCCTTGTTCTAAAACCACTACCTGCACACTTTGGGAGGCTCCGTGAGAAGCTGGGAAGCCACCTACTACTATGGATTTAGTACTTTGGATTCTCATGCCTTTCAGTCAGGGCGATGGCCTGCAAGATTGTGACTTTATAAATATGATGTTGTGAGTTGCCTGTGGAGCCAGAAGATGGGTGTAGCTAGGAGCGGGTGGGGAACCATCGAATAACCTCTACCACATGATGTTTTTGTCTCTTTACTTCCTTGATGTGCCACAATGCCTGGATTGGACCATTCTTGTTTCTCTTGGGTTTTATCTGAATGCTCAGTGGAGGGCCAGTTGGTTCACATGAGATTTCAGCTGCAGGAGCCAACAGATAGCCAGGCCTCCAACCTAGCCCGTACACTAACTAGCCATATGGCTTCAGACAGATTTCGCAACTTTAACTCTTAGCCCTGGTTTCCTCGACCGTAAAACAGAAATAATAATGGCACCTACCACATAGTTCTATTTTGAGGATAAGTGAAGAAATACATTTACAACACTTAACTTAGCACCCAGCACATAATAAGTGTTCAAGAAATAGCACCTATTATTAATATCCCAATTTTCATTCATTCAAGTCATTTATTGATTCATACTTTTATTAGTGCATGGGTTACCAATGCAAAATGCCATCCAGATACAAAGGTAGAATAAATAGGCCTTGTTTTTCAATACAGAGTTTGACACAAATAAATTAATTGAACACAGGACAGAATGAAATACATGTGACATCAAAGTGCCAGCAGCATCTAAGAGGGCTCAGAGGAAGGAGTAATGGGTTATGACCAAAGGAAGTGGGGGAGACTTTATGGAAGAAGTATGACAGGGATTTCCACGAAAGAGGGAAGATGGGATAGGGGAACAGCACGAACAGAACAGAGAACTATCAAAAGTGCCGGATGGGAGGAACAAGATATTGGGTAAATGAGCACGGAAGACTATAGCAAGAGAGGTTGGTGGAGGGACAGGAGGCGGAGGCATTTGAATGTGTTGACACAGAGGCTTGACTCTGTTCCATAGGCAGCCACTGATGATTCTTGAAGAAAGGAGCAGAATGATCCAAACTTTAAGAAAATAACCAGAAATAATAAGAAGGACAATTGGAGAGGAAAGAAAATGGAGACAGAAAAACTAGTTAGATGGCTACTGCAGGTATTTTCACCAGTAGCTGATCATAAAGTGGACCCCTGACTCACGAGAAAAGGTTCAGCAAATGCAGTTGACCGAGGCAGGGCAGTGTGTTTTATAAAGGGTTCTATTTTAAAGGTTGAAACAAAAACATCTTGTTGCCTTAAGTGTTGATTTTCAATTATCCCCTAAACTTAAGATATGCCAGGTATTGGCATAATGGGAATAGGACTTATTTCCCTATTCTTCTAGAGTTTCATAAAAAAAAAAAAAAGGAAAATGAAAAAAAACAACGGTTGAAATACACTGCAATTTGGTCTAATTCAACCCAAAGAATAATTTAATAAAAGTCATTTTTCTTTTAACATCAAAGTTTGACCCATTATTTGGCTTGTAGAATGAAGCTCCTTCTTAGCACCTATCATGTTTTTCCCAAGAGAGGGCACCATTGCCTAAAACCTGGCCACTCTGACCCAAAGACCTCCTTCCTGCCCCCATTTCACCTATGCAATTCCTTTCCTTGTGCCTCTGCGGAACCCACCTAGAGCTGGAGTCAGTGGTCTGCCATAGCAGAGGGTAGAAACGGCAAGGAAATGTTCTGTTGAGGTCCTGGGGGATTCAGGGACCATATTCTGGGCCCTCTAGCAGTGGCTGCTCAGTGAGGTGGGACGAGAGCTGGGACCCTATGGTGGAGTTGTTGAGCCACTCTGCCATCTGGACCTGCGTCTGGTTGATCTCCTACACACAGTTTATGTGATGGGATAAATACTAAGCTTCTCATACTCTAAATGTGTTTGGAAGAAAGGGGGTCAACTATTCTCCTTAGCTGTCATCATTCAGACCTGTTTTATTCTTCAAGATCATAAGCTACTTAAGGCTTGTCATATCCATTGTTATAAACCCTGCAGAGCCTAGGATGGTACCTGCACCCTGGACCTCAAAGGCAGCAAGGCCTCATAGCATTGGGGTCCAGAGCATGCACTTGGAAGTCAGCCTGCAGGGTCCAACTCCTGGCTCTACCACTTACTACCTGACCTTGGGCTAATGACCTTGGGCTTGTTTTCTCCAGGCCTCAGTTTCCTCATAAAGTCTCTGAGAGACCTAAATGAGGACAAGCTCTGGTAATATTGCCTGGCATGGAGTAAAGCTCTGGATAAAAAGTTCCTTAATAAAAAAGTCAAAGTTGGAGCCAGAGAGAATCTTAGACGTTATCCCCTCATTTTATAGATCTAGAAACTGAGGCCCAGAGATGTTAGTTGTCCTTGCCCACTCTCCAACTAGTTAGGAACAGAGCCTACATGAGAATTTAGGTCTATCTGACTCCTTGTCCAGTGCTCTTCCTACCACACCATCCACATATTAAATCAAAGAAACCCTTGGAAGCAACACGATACGGATTGCAGGTTCCTACTGGGTTACTCTAAGGTTCCCAAAATGTCTCTTGACGGAAACAGACATGAGTCTGATGCACCACTTCTCTGCCCCAGAGGGACTTCTCTTAATGCTTTAAGAATTGACTTAAAAAAAAAAAGAAGAGGATTCAAAAGTAAATTCACATGAGATGACTGTAATAACTATTCAAGGCCAAGTACATGGGACCAGGAAGCCCAAGGGCAGGGAAGGCAGGTGTGGGGTGCTGTGGACAGGGTGGGGTGGCCAGCTGAGATTTATGTTTACACCTTCTGTTTTCCGTGTGCCATTTCAGAGAGCCCTGCTGATGAAGAGGAACAGTGGTCAGATGACTTTGTAAGTATTTGCTCCTGGGAATAGGAGGGTACAGTTTCCACCGGGGCCGTAGGAGGCCTTTTTAAGAGCTTGTTTCCGAATTACATGCTGGTGGTCCGCGGCACATCACAGAGGGGAGATGGCTGGGTGGGAAGGGCCACCTACAGACAAGGCAGCAATAACCTCCGAATGGCTGACTTGAGCCGTGTGCCAGGCTAAGAGATGTATAAACCTTGCCTCATCTAATCTTCACCACAGCCCTCTGAGTAGGCATGCTTATCCCCGTTTTCTGCTGGTATTCAGAGTACTCATCAGCAGGACCAAAACAGATGTTCAAATGTTGAAATAGTTCTGTATCAGTTGGCAAATGCCTCTGCCCATCACCCCTCGGGCCCCGCCTAGGAGCCCTAAACAAACCAACAACTGATGTGCCAGTCAATGCCTGGCACATTGAGGGGCCTCCGGGACACTATTTAAGGCCCTGGGCAGTATCTGGGCTGTATTAGTTATTAAAGGTTTTGAACATCTGCCCTACCCATTTTACAGGTAAAGAAACTAAGGCATGGCAAGTTTAAGGAACTTGCAGTTCCAAAATTCAAACCCAGACCCTCAGATCTCAGATGCAGGCTTTTAAACTCCAAGGTGCTTGCTGTAACCAAGCAGACATTAGCAGAGCATCAGGGGCCACAGAGTGTGAGGGACCCGCCTTTGATAACGTTGGGGGTGGTGTGTCCGAATTCATTGTAAACCTCTTCAAGGTGGCTCTGCCACCCACAGGGCCCCAGCAGCCGCTTCTCTCTTAGGCTGAGTCTTACAGGGACATCCTAAAACTTTTCTTCACAACTACTCCTCACATATCAAATTCATGCAGAATATTTAGCCTGCTCCAATCTGTAAATTTTATGTATGAAAGGGATCCAAGAGGGTCTCCACACGACAACACACCATAAGGAAACTGAGGCCAAGAGAATGAAAAGGACTTGCCCACCGTCACTCACTCAGCGCCCAGAATGAGAACTCAGGATTCCCGCCCCGTACAAAGCATTGAGCCTGAGCCCAGCTCCATGTTGTGTACACCACCTGGAGTTTATTCAGAAGATCAGGAGACAGGAGTTTCTTCCTTTTCAGCTGCAGAGAAGAGATTTTTTTTTTAAGAGGGAACGAGATGGCCCATCTACTGGTCCTTTGGGCATGGAGTTATTTCTCAGAGCCCATCCCCTATGATCCCTCAGAAGCGCTGCAGCTGCGCCCCCTGCTGGCGGCACTCACCGAGCCACATCTGAATCAAAGTTAAGAAGCTGGTCCTCAGGCTGAGTGAGGGAAGCCAAGAAAATTGAGCTTGCTGGGTGGATAAAAAGAGCACACAGTGGGAACTTAGAAAACACAAAATAAAATCAGCCTGGAGAGGAGGCAATGATTTGTGTCTCAAAGTCAAACAACCAAAATCAAGGTACCAGCTATAATAATAAGGACTGAGTAAACCTTCATTCACAATTATTTTTACATCATTGGATTCCCTTTGCACATAGAATGACCTCCAGGATTGCAGCGAACATCCCTAGGCCTCATGAAATCTGGCCCCTGAGGACCTGTCCAGCCTTCCCTGCACCCCCTCCTCATGGCCTTGCTTATCATAGCCCAGGCCCTCAGTTCCTACAACAGAGCAAGGTCCAGTCAGCCTCAGCGATTTCAGGCTCATGGTCCTTGGGCAAGAAACTGAAGAAGGGAAAAAGAGAAGAAACCAAAGAGCGTTCCCATTCTTCCCCACTTGGTCAGCTCCCTCTTATTCTTCAGGCTTGGTTTAAATGTCTCCCTTTCAGGAAGGCCTTTCAGATACCCCCATCCAAGGTAGAATCGCTGCTCCCATTACTCTCCGCCTCAGGACCCTGATCATTTCCTTAAGTGCAGCGGTTCTCAACCTTCCTAATGCCGCGACCCCTTCATGCAGTCCCTCATGTTGTGGTGACCCCCAACCATAAAATTATTTTTGTGGCTACTCTATAACTGTAATTTTGCTACTGTTATGAATCGTCATGTAAATATCTTTTTGTTTTCCGATGGTCTTAGGCGACCCCTGTGAAAGGGTCGTTTGACCCCCAAAGGGGTCGCAACCCACAGGTTGAGAACCGCTGCCTTAAGTGCATCTGTCACTACTGTTTGATGATCTACTTATTATTTATTCACTATTTGTGTGTCCCCTGCTAGAATATAAGTCCTATGAGGGCAGGGATTGTACTCAGAGTTAAGCACAATCCCTGGCACATATTAGGTACTCAATAAATGTTAATTGGTTAAGTGAATGAATGGACAATTTGAAATTTTGTCTGATTACACATTCCCTTCTTCAACGTTTCTATCAGATTGTCTGACGTATAGCACTTGCTCAAGTACTGAACAAATGAATGAATTTTGTTAGCCAGAATTGAAAATAATTTGAGGGCAGGGGGATTTTTAAAA
The DNA here is from genome assembly GCF_001890085.2 of Hipposideros armiger. NCBI lineage: Eukaryota > Metazoa > Chordata > Mammalia > Chiroptera > Hipposideridae > Hipposideros > Hipposideros armiger. The sequence goes on along the minus strand of NW_017731392.1, from coordinate 4,534,117 downwards.
ACTGTTCCAGAAATTTGAACATATTTCTTTTTTATTCTCTTGATAAAAAGGCATTCAATGCATTCCACTGTGTTTTAAGGAGGAGGGGCTCACGGTACACCTCTCACAGAAAAGATTTTCCAAATGAAGGGCCAGCCCAGCACTTCTGAGCACCCATTTCCTCCTCCTCAGTGGAGGAGCCCAGGGCAGCAGCTCAATTCGTTCATTCATTCATTCCACAGCTGGTTAGTGGGCACCTATCCTGTAGCTGGACCTATGCTGGGTCCGGGATATACAGGCTCAGCCCTGCCCTCGGGGGGGTTACCACTGGTAGGCAGCCCAGTGTCAGAGGAACAGCTAATACAGAGACTCTTTTCCTCTGCCTCTCTGCTACCTCTGCCGCTGTGGTCCTCTCAGTCAGGCTGTTCTGCCTGCGGGGCTGCAAGGACCCCAGTGTCCTCCCCAGTAAGCATACTGCTCCTCAGCCTCCAGGTAATTAAGTCTCAGAAGCCCCACTTCTGCACCATGAAAACTGAAACACGGCGGGGCACCCAAATGGTCTCCCACTCAGACACTTGTCTGGGTGCCCACTGATTCTTTCACTTCCCAGATGTTTACTAAATCAGCTGCTTCTCAGCACTGATGTCTCCCTGGGAGGCCGCCACAGCAGCA